>NC_060139.1:185919824-186248324 GCF_021461385.2 Schistocerca piceifrons
AGACATTTATCTACTAATTAAACATCATATTGTGTCATCAGCTGAGATTCTGTATAGCTTAACCAAGATATTAGTTGTGTTGTTCATGAGGTTCTGTTAGAGAAGTTGTGTTTTCATGGAACTAAGGGAGTTGAGCATGTCAGATCTTGATAAGGTTTCAAACAGGTGCAAAGGCTGGTGACTTGCTTTAAAGTTCAAAAATGTAAACAAACAAACATACTATATTATCAGTGAGTCACAGAAGGGAAAGCAGAAAGGTGGAAGGAGTATATAGAGGGTCTATACAAGGGCGATGTACTTGAGGACAATATTATGGAAATGGAAGAGGATGTAGATGAAGATGAAATGGGAGATATGATACTGCGTGAAGAGTTTGACAGAGCACTGAAAGACCTGAGTCGAAACAAGGCCCCCGGAGTAGACAATATTCCATTGGAACTACTGACGGCCGTGGGAGAGCCAGTCCTGAGAAAACTCTACCATCTGGTGAGCAAGATGTATGAAACAGGCGAAATACCCTCAGACTTCAAGAAGAATATAATAATTCCAATCCCAAAGAAAGCAGGTGTTGACAGATGTGAAAATTACCGAACTATCAGCTTAATAAGTCACAGCTGCAAAATACTAACACGAATTCTTTACAGACGAATGGAAAAACTAGTAGAAGCCAACCTCAGGGAAGATCAGTTTGGATTCCGTAGAAACACTGGAACACGTGAGGCAATACTGACCTTACGACTTATCTTAGAAGAAAGATTAAGGAAAGGCAAACCTACGTTTCTAGCATTTGTAGACTTAGAGAAAGCTTTTGACAATGTTGACTGGAATACTCTCTTTCAAATTCTAAAGGTGGCAGGGGTAAAATACAGGGAGCGAAAAGCTATTTACAATTTGTACAGAAACCAGATGGCAGTTATAAGAGTCGAGGGACATGAAAGGGAAGCAGTGGTTGGGAAGGGAGTAAGACAGGGTTGTAGCCTCTCCCCGATGTTGTTCAATCTGTATATTGAGCAAGCAGTAAAGGAAACAAAAGAAAAATTCGGAGTAGGTATTAAAATTCATGGAGAAGAAATAAAAACTTTGAGGTTCGCCGATGACATTGTAATTCTGTCAGAGACAGCAAAGGACTTGCAAGAGCAGTTGAATGGAATGGACAGTGTCTTGAAAGGAGGATATAAGATGAACATCAACAAAAGCAAAACGAGGATAATGGAATGTAGTCTAATTAAGTCGGGTGATGCTGAGGGAATTAGATTAGGAAATGAGGCACTTAAAGTAGTAAAGGAGTTTTGCTATTTGGGGAGCAAAATAACTGATGATGGTCGAAGTACAGAGGATATAAAATGTAGGCTGGCAATGGCAAGGAAAGCGTTTCTGAAGAAGAGAAATTTGTTAACATCCAGTATTGATTTAAGTGTCAGGAAGTCATTTCTGAAAGTATTCGTATGGAGTGTAGCCATGTATGGAAGTGAAACATGGACGATAAATAGTTTGGACAAGAAGAGAATAGAAGCTTTCGAAATGTGGTGCTACAGAAGAATGCTGAAGATTAGATGGGTAGATCACATAACTAATGAGGAAGTATTGAATAGGATTGGGGAGAAGAGAAGTTTGTGGCACAACTTGACCAGAAGAAGGGATCGGTTGGTAGGACATGTTCTGAGGCATCAAGGGATCACCAATTTAGTACTGGAGGGCAGCGTGGAGGGTAAAAATCGTAGAGGGAGACCAAGAGATGAATACACTAAGCAGATTCAGAAGGATGTAGGTTGCAGTAGGTACTGGGAGATGAAAAAGCTTGCACAGGATAGAGTAGCATGGAGAGCTGCATCAAACCAGTCTCAGGACTGAAGACCACAACAACAACAACACAGATGGAGTCACCCACCTCATATAAATATCAGGGTGTAACAATTTGTAGGTGTATGAAATGAAATGGTCACATAAGCTCAGTCATAGATAAAGCAGGGGGCAAAGTTCAGTGCATTAGTAGAATATTAAGGCAATGTAATCAGTCTGAAAAGGAGATTGCATACAAAACAGTTATGCAACCCATCCTAGAATAGGACTCAAGTGTGTGGGACCCATACCAAATAATACTACTTGAGAAATTTAATGTGTACAAAGAAAGACAGAATAAATAATCTCCGGTTTGTTTGACCCTTGGAGTGCATCATGAAGAGCTGAAAAAAACTGGACTGTCAGATGTTTGAAGACTGATGTCATCTATTCTGTGAAAGCCTTCTTAATAAGTTTCAAAACCCAACTTTAAGTAATGAAGCTAGGAAAATTATGCAGGCTCCTTCTTTAGCGGTCACAAGGACAAGATTAGACTAATTGCAGTGTGCACAGAAGTGTTTAAGCAATCATTATCCTCAGACTCCGTATGTGTGAACTGAATGAGAAAAAGCCCTATTAACAAATATGATAGGAAGTGTCCCTTGCCGTGTACTTCACACTGTTTTCCAGAGTGTAGATGTAGACTAATGTAATTCATACTGTCGAACGTGAATGCAGAAAATTATGCCAAGTTATCATCATCACCAGCAATAGCCAATTCTGTCATAAAGTGCTGGGGCATCTTCAAATCAGATACTGATATAGGTTTTAGCAAATTCCTCAAGCTGGTATAATCTTGGGCTATTCTCTGCCAGGTAACTGTAAAATGGGGGCTTGACAGGAACTAGCAGAGATTGAAGACAGGAGGAGTATGAAATTAGAAGGATGTATTAGGAAGATAATTGCCATACGCAATTCACAGAAACTGGGAAGGGGTGGGGGGAGTGGTGGGAAGGTGTATGCCATGAGTTGTGAAACAGCTGTTAAAGTTTTAGGCATGTTCAGTCATTAGGTGATAAACTTTGCTCTTGAACACAGTTAGCGGACAGCCATTCATTTAGGTTGACAGCTGTACATGCCTTTCATTTTGTTTGTTTTATCCATCACACCCCAGTATCATACTGAGACAATATTATTGAATTACAGATGTACAAATTATTGAATACAAGAAAACTGTCAAAAATTAAGTATGCAGAGCCACAGGATTGCAGAAAATTGCATAAATGCTTGGAATCAGTCTGTATGAAGAGCATATTGTGCAACAAATCTGTACAGCAACAGCACACAATATATTGTATTTCTATCAGCTGTTTGTGACCTGGTGTAAAAAGAAACTTTGTTTCCTCAACCACACAACACATTTACATTGATCCATAGTCCAATCTTGCTGATCCCATGACTACCACTATTGTAACTGACAAAGTTGTTGGGTCAACATCTGTAAACATAGGCACCATCTACTGTGGAGTCCCATGTTCAACAATGTGTGCTGGATGGTTTACTTCGAACACTTGTGCCTCCAGTAGCATTGTACTCTGTCATCGGATCTGCCACAGAGCGTCACCTATACTGCTTTACTTAGTGTGCAACCCTCTGACCTACGTGTCCCATGATGATGTATGGATGCCCAACACCTTGCCACCTACTCTTGGTTTCACCATCCTTCAACCACTTTCATATTCACCAGGTGTGGAGCTATAACAGTCTGCCCTTTGTCAGTGACACAAATGTCAGTGGATTTCCCCATTTGGAGCCTGCATTGTCACTTGAATGATTCCCCATCCATCTCTACTCTCATTACATTTTTTTCCTTACTGCATCACATGTCTGCAATGCCACTAAGCAGTGGTGGGCAGAGGTCATAATGGTATTTTTAAAGAGTAGATAGTCTCAGTCTTACTTTAAAATGAGACCACTTCTTATACCACTAACTCCATTGAATCTACACATATTTCTTTTACCATTTAAAAGAGTTTACTACTATATAAGAAGAGTGTTAAAAATAATAAGAATTTTGTCTCTTGGAAACATCTTTATTTATTCATCTACATGAATGTTATCTCCCAAAATTTTCCACTAGATATTACACTGTAGGACCAAATTGAGGAGCAAATCTCCAAGGTCATGGAACCTGTCAGTACATGAAACTACAATATATGAGTAATAACAGATAAAAATAAAATGTTTATAAACCCAAAAAAAGTCAATCCATAAGTTTAAGTAAATGCAATCAACAATACAACAAGAATCAGCTTAATTTTTCAACGAACTCCTCGACAGAATAGATGGAGTGACCCATGAGGAAATTCTTCAGTTTTGATTTGATTGCATGTGGATTACTGCTAAGATTTTTGAATCCCGGTGGTAGCTTATTGAAAATTGATGCAGCAGAATACTGCACACCTTTCTGCACAAGAGTTAAGGAATTCCGACCCAAATACAGGTTTGATTTCCACTGAGTATTAACTGAGTGAAAGTTTCTTACTCTTGTGGATACGCTAATATTGTTAACAAGAAATGACAGTAAGGAATATATATAATTAGAGGCCCATCATCTGGCAGCATTTTTTATTTTATTTTTATTTACACGTCAAGTTTCGTAGGACCAAATTGAGGAGAAAATCTCCAAGGTCATGGACTCGTGAACAGGGGTCGACAAGAAGTTCGTGAACTTACACCACTTATTGCCCGAACCGCCCATTTCTGAGCCAAAAATATCCTTTTAGAATGGGGAGAGTTACCCCAATTTACAATACCATATGACATAAATGAATGAAAATAAGCAAGGTAGAATAATTGTCGTGTCGAACGATCACTCACTTCAGATATGTTTCAAATAGTAAAAATTGCAGCATTAAGTCTTTGAGCAAGATCCTGAATGTTGGCTTTCCACAACAGTTTACTATCTATCTGAACACCTACAAATTTGAAATGTTCAGTTTCACTAATCATATGTCCATTCTGTGGAATTAAAACGTCACGTTTTGTTGAATTGTGTGTTAGAAACTGTAAAAACTGAGTCTTACTGTGATTTCTGTAAGTTATTTGATCATTCCATTTACCAATCAACAATGCATATTAAGAAATCTATTATTCATTACATGGTCATTTATGATCATGCCATAAGAGGAAGGAAAAACATTTTCTATCAGATTAGAAAACTGCCAATTCTGAGCAACACCATCTCTGGCACTGATAATGGCCTCAATTTTGGAAAGAAGAGAGTTCACAAATTTCTTCAGAGTTGCCTATCCAGCTGAAGCCACTCACTGATGATTACATCCTGTGCATTTATCAAATTGCAGGGATGTTGAGTGCTATATTACAACTGCTGTTTCCAATAATCAGAGACATTTTCTGTTGAATTAAAACCAAGTGATTTAGCATGTCAGTCAAGATGCCACATGGCATCTTCAGTGTTCATCAAACTGCAAACGTATTTGTGCGGTCCTGTGAACAAGAGTGTTGTCATCTTGGAAGACAGGAGTGTCCATAGCATACTCATCATGAAGAGGTAGAAGATAGGGCAGCAACTGTCACAAAAATTAAACAAACATCTTGGTTCTCATTCACAGTAATCTGAATGTGTGGGTCAAAGTCATGGTAAGAAAAATTCCCCAAAAACATTACAGAACTACCTCTGACATGAACTACATCCTCTCCACACTGCAGGCTAAATGCCTCAGTGGATCATTGATGAATTTGAGGACTTTGCATCATATGAAGAGGCAAAATTGCAGCTCCTCGGATCACACTACATGTCTCCAGATGGCTACTTTCCAGTTCCTGTGTTGTTTAGCCCACTGAAGACACCTAGTTTTATGTGCTGCTATGAACAATGGTCTTTTGTGGGATACCAGTCTTCAGCTGTCCAAGGCATGCACTTCCGTTTTTGGGTTTGAAATCGATTGTCATTGACAAGATACTACACTCACCTTTAGTACCCGTTAATTAGGATATTCTTACAATCACTGTTCTTATGCCATGTTAAATGGCTACTAGTGGTACACCATTCTTGTAAACACATTTGACAACCTGCATCGATTCACTGACAAATCACGATACTTCATTCACTCTGATGTCATGGGCACTTCCAAACATGAAACTCCTTTTTGCCGTTCTGCCATTTTTCTGTGTTGATCCAACTTGTTGTGCTGATTCTATACAGCTGACTGGCACATACACACCACTTCATTATCATGACTTACACCTGTGGTAGATGGTCACATGACTACCTGGTAGCAGTTCTATGGCATCTACTCTCCTCCAAAGTAACCACTGACCTCATTTAATGGGATGAGTAATACTTTGGCTGGTGAGCTTACATACTACACAGTAAACCATCACACAAATAACACTACACTGAGGTGACAAGCGTCATAGGATACCTCCTACTATTGTATCGGACCTCTTTTTGTCTGGCATAGTGCAGCAAATCGATGTGGCATCAACTCAATAAGTCGTTGGAAGTTCCTGCAGAAATATTGAGCCATGCCGCCTCTACAGCCACCCATAATTGCCAAAGTGTTGCCGTGCAGGATTTTCTGCCCAAACTGATCTCTCGATTATGTCCCAGAAATGTTTGATGGGATTCATATCAGGCAGTCTGGGTGGTCATATCATTTGCCTGAATTGGCCAGAATGTTCTTCAAACCAGCTGCAAATAACAGCGGTTTGGTTGCATGCAGCATTGTCGTCCACAAAAATTCCATCATTGTTTGAAAACATGAAATGCAAATATTTAAGTAAAGCATTACATCTTCAGGCCACAAGTGGCCCATCGGGACCATCTAACCGCTGTATCATCCTCAGCTGAGGATGCAGATAGGAGGGGCATGTGGGCAGCACACCGCTCTCCTAGTCATTATGATGGTTTTCTTTGACCAGAGCCGCTACTATTTGTTGAGTAGCTCCTCAATTGGTATCACGAGGCTGAGTGCACCCCAAAAAATGGCAACAGCGCATGGCGGCCCAGTAGGTCGCCCATCCCAGTGCTGACCATGCCCGACAGCATTTAACTTCAGTGATCTGACGGGAACTGGTGTATCCACTGCGGCAATGCCGTTGGCCACAAATGTTCAAGTACTAAGTGCAAATGTTCTCGAAGAAGTTCACTTGGACCAGAGGACCCAGTCCATTTCATGTAAATACAGCCCACGCCATTACGGAGGCAGCCCTAGCTTGCACAGCAGCTTGTTGACGACTTAGGCACATGGCTTTCTGGTGTCTGTGCCACACACGAACCCTACCATCGGCTCATACCAACTGCAATCTAGAATCATCTGACCAGGTCACAGTTTTCAATTCATCTAGTATCCAACCCATATGGTCACGAGCCCACGAGAGGCACTGCAGGTGACATCATGCTCTTAGCTAAGGCACTTCTGTCAGTTGTCTGCTGCCATAGCCCATTAATCTTAAATTTCACCACACTATCCTAATGGATACATTTGTTGTATGTCCCACATTGATTTCTGCGGTTATTTCATGCAGAGGTGCTTGTCTGTTAACACTGACAACTCTACACAAACATTACAGCTCTTGGCCGTTACGTGAAGGCTGTGAGCAATTGCATTGTCTGTGGTGAGAGGTAATGCCGGAAATTTGGTATTGTTGCCACTCTTGACACTGTGGATCTTGGAATACTGAATTTTCAAATGATTTCTGAATTGGAATGACCCATGTGCCTGGCTGCAACTACCATTTCGCGTTCAAACTCTATTAATGCCCGTTCTTCAGCCATATGCACTTCAGATTCTTTTCACATGAATCACCTGAGTACAAATGACAGCTCCACCAATGCAGTGCCTTTAATAACTTGTTTATGTGATACTACCGCCATCTGTATATGTGCATATCATGGCTTTTTCAGATATTTTTGGCCAAAAACAATTCTGTAATGATGCCGCAGACTCAATATTTACTGGAAGTGGCCCCATATGATTTTTATCTGTTCCAAAATAAAGAAAATTTTAAGGGACCGTCATTTTACAAGAAAAGTTGAGGTTAAAACCACATCAGTGTGAGAATTAAATGCTATCTCGAAGATCGAGTTTGTAATGGAACTGGTCAGTAGAATGAGATTTTCACTCTGCAGCGAAGTGTGCGCTGATATGAAACTTCCTGGCAAATTAAAACTGTGTGCCCGACCGAGACTCGATCTCGGGACCTTTGCCTTTCGCGGGCAAGTGCTCTACCATCTGAGCTACCGAAGCACGACTCACGCCCGGTACTCACAGCTTTACTTCTGCCAGTATCTCGTCTCTTCCTACCAAACTTTACAGAAGCTCTCCTGCGAACCTTGCACAACTAGCACTCCTGAAAGAAAGGATACTGCAAAGACATGGCTTAGCCACAGCCTGGGGGATGTTTCCAGAATGAGATATTGGCAGAAGTAAAGCTGTGAGTACCGGGTGTGAGTCGTGCTTCGGTAGCTCATATGGTAGAGCACTTGCCCGCAAAAGGCAAAGGTCCCGAGTTCGAGTCTCAGTCGGGCACACAGTTTTAATCTGCCAGGAAGTTTCATGGTCAGTAGAGATCAGAAACAGCAAGGGCATGTCTAATGTTCGAATTGCATATATAACAATTCAAGGTACCACCATTACATCAGTAGTGATGGGCTCCCTTCATTCTTGTTGCACTTCTGTGAGCATGAGAACTGTGGCTGCAGTCACTTCATACTCATTGACTTGTTCTTTCTTACTAAACCACACAGGTGTGTAAGGGTAGTTGTGAATTATTGTTAGTACTGTTAGTACAGAAGGTGAGTACACAACTTGCTGTTGTAAAGTAACACTGACAAGGCAAAGTGTCTGAGTGTCGGGATCAGATGGTGTTTAATGAAACTGTTTTTTGTGAGACTGTGGAGGGTATAGCACGAAAATTAATGATGCAAAATCCTCAATGGCAAATGTGTTCCATTAGAGGAGAAGTGAAACCTGGAATAAGTTTCACACTGTAGTTCATGCTTGAGATGAAAAACATACAAATTTTGTCCAATGCAAACAAAATATTTGTATTCTTATTTATTCTATATCCACCATGAGAAAATATACATGCTGTGTGAAATGAAAACTGGGTATAGAAAACATTACTGTAATATCCCTGCGACAAAAAAGTACGCTATTTCTGTGCTCATTTGATCCTGGCAACTTGCAAGTTGTGTAGTGTACCATTCATTTCTGCAATTTATTTTAACAATTATTCACAATTTAGAGATTGCACTTCAATCTCATGTCATGTTTTCTGATACTGTCGTAACACTCTCAGTAACGTCTCAAAAGTGTGTTTATGTCATTGTAAATATTAGACATTCTCCGAATAGGTAGTAAATAATAAAACAAATTTACAGAAGTCTCAAAACAAGTTTTACCTACTTAAACGTTTGTATAAACACAACAATAATCACTGCTAACAAATCAGTTGTTACATTGGTATATAACTTACTTCTGTCATTTAGGTAGGTTGGACATTTTGTGACATTTCAGCTCGCACTTGAGAATGGCTGTCAAGCAACAATCATGATTATGCAAAATAAATTAGCAGTAATTTACAGTTTAATGGCAGAAATTTCTTTCAAGTCATTTGTGTGTGTAGTGGGACTGCTGAGTGATGTCTTCGACAACCACCAATGTTTTGCCAAATACAGACCCCATCTTTTTGAGGCAGGGAATGGCATTTGTCCCTTGAAAACAACAGGGTTGTGCACTTGATGAAATAACGGCAGTTGTCAAAGACATGTCCGTAAGTTGCTTGAACATTTTGTGTATCAGAAGTAGTGCAAGGTAAATGGAATACCCAACCTTTAAACATATTTTTACAGTGATCCCAGTTATTACTTTTAGTTATTATTCTTATGGGCCCTTCCTTTAGTTTTAATATTGGAGCCATATTTTGTACACTTGGTTTCCAAGAAAGTATTTCATACCTACAAACAAGAGTGTAGATAGGGGTAGTATGTAGCTGTGAACTGTAAGGTATTTGCTGTTATACACAAATGACTGTCATTAGTATGATTAAAACAAAATTGGTCCACTCTTGTATCTACAAAATTACAAATGGCAAAATATAATGAGGTTTGAAGTGGAGCACACGGGAAGGATCTTTGAGATATGCTTTAAAGGGTATATTCAATTAAGAAGCAATGAAACAGCCCCCAGTGTACACTTCTATATACATTTAAATTCTTTGTTGGTAATATTGCTCAGAATTTCAAAGTTGCATGCAGGATGCATAAAAGAAGTATTTGTGCATTTTTTTTTTTTTTTTTTCACATTTGTGCATGTTTTTACACACCTCTGTCTATTTTTACGAGTATATTTCTGTTATTAGGCTCCCCTCACAACCACCCAACACCTTCATTTGCCCATTTCCTACATCATTTCCCACTTCCCTAACGCCATCACTGCCACAATGGACCACCACTCCATCTTTCTGCACCAGTTCAAAAAAGTATTCCTTTCCCTGGCTAAAAACCAGTCCCACGTTCTATTCGTTAAATACTGCCTAAACCATTGAATCCCCCCTCCCAACAGCCTAGTCATAAAAATTCCTTTCTCTGGAACCCACTCCTCCGTTCACAATGACTTCCAACTTTTCAAATTTCACCAGTCCCTGCCCCTCAGAGGGCATAGATGTGTGTGATGTCTTTAGGTTCATTAGGTTTAAGTAGTCCTAAGCTCTAGGGGACTGATGACCTCAGATGTCAAGTCCCATAGTGTTCAGAGCCATTTGAACCTGCCCCTCACAAACCTGATACTGCAGAAACACATTTCCATGGTACAGGCATCTCAGAGCCACCTCTGCTCCCTCTGCAAGATGCTGCTACTGTGCAATGCCTACTACATACGTCACGTCTCTGAAATTGAGTGCTTTGCTCTCCAGCACCTCAAAGAGCATTCCAGACATCACCTCCATAAGTTATCCAAGCAAAGGCTGCACCTGTGTCATGATGAGTCGTAGTGACTACCTGGCAGACTGCCTCTGCCAAATGTCTGACTTGTCAACCTACACTGGTCAAAAAAGTTTGCATCATCTCAGTTCCGAGAGTTCTGGAACCTGTACAGAAAATTGGAATAGAGATCAAAATAAACATCATATCTGCACTTTTTATTGCTCATGAAAACCACACATTGCATGTTGTACCACTGTACAGTGAGAACTTCAGAGGCTGTACACACCAGTACCTCTAATACCCAGTATCATGACCTCTTGCATTGATGCATGCCTGTATTTGTCGTGGCATACTATCCACAATTTCAACAAGGCACTGTTGGTCCAGATTGTCCCAATCCTCAACGGCGATTTGGCGTAGATCCCTCAGAGTACTTGGTGGGTCACGTCGTCCATAAATAGCCCTTTTCAATCTGTCGCAGGCATGTTTGCTAGGGTTCATGTCTGGAGAACATGCTGACCACTCCAGTCGAGTGGTGCCGTTATCCTGAAGGAAGCACATTCACAAGATGTGCCCGATGGTGGTACGAATTGTCATCCATGAAGATGAATGCCTCGCCAATATCCTGCCGATATGGTTGCACTATCGGTTGGAGGATGGCATTCACGTATCATGCAGCCGTTGCTGTACATTCCATTATCACCAGCAATGTACGTCGGCCCCACATAATGCCAACCCAAAACAGCAGGGAACCTCCACCTTGCTACACTCGCTGGACAGTGTGTCTAAGGCGTTCATCCTGACCTGGTTGCCTCCAAACACATATCTGACGATTGTCTGGTTGAAGGCATATGTGACACTAATTGGTGAAAGAGAAGGTGATTCCATTCGGCATGTTGTCAGGCTGCGCTGCATGGTGTCGTGGTTGCAATGCAAAGATGGACCTCGCTGTGGACACCGGGATTGTAGTTGCGCATCATGCAGCCTATTGCCCACAGTTTGAGCCGTAACACAATGTCTTGTGGTGCAAGAAAACATTATTCAACATTGTGGCGTTGCTGTCAGGATTCCTCCAATCCATAGTCCACAGGTAGCAGTCATCCACTGCAGTAGTGGCCCTTGGGCGGCCTGAGCAAGGCATGTCATTGGCAGTTCCTATCTCTCTGTGTCTCCTCCATGTCCGAACAACATCGCTTTGGTTCACTCTGAGACGCCTGGACACTTCCCTTGTTGAGAGCCCTTCCTGGCACAAAGTAACAATGCGGATGTGATTGAACTGTGGTATTGACCATCTAGGCATGGTTGAACTACAGACAACACGAACCTGTACCTCCTTCCTGGTGGAATAACTGGAACTGATCGGCTGTCGGACCCCCTCCGTCTAATAGGTGCTGCTCATGCATGGTTATTTACATCTTGGGCGGGTGTAGTGACATCTCCGAACAGTCAAAGGGTCTGTGTCTGTGATACAATATCCACAGTCAATGTCGTATCTTCAGGAGTTCCAGGAACTGGGGTGTTGGAAAACATTTTTTGATGTGTGTATAAATGCTGCCAGAGTGATCCCATCCCAGAACTTCAACACAACCTTCAGTTCCTGCTTAAAGGCTTAGACCCTTCCCAGAACCTCTCCCTTGAATCCATTTCCCTCCTCATTCCCATGATACCCTACCCACCAACATTCTGCATGCTCCCCAAAATTCACAAACCCAACAATCCTGGCTGTGCCATTACAGCTTGTTATTGTGCCCCCATAAAAAGGGTTTGGGCCCTCATTGACCCACACCTCCAACCAGTTGACCATCATCTATCCTCCCACATCAAATATACCAACCAGTTCCATCACCAACTCTCCACCATCCCCATCCATTTACCTTCTGGTTCCCTGCTGGTTGTTGTTGATATCACTTCCCAATACACCAGTGTTACTCATATCCATGGTCTTTCCACAACTGAACACTATCTTTCCCAACATCCTTCAGATTCCAAACCTACTACCTGATTCCTCATACCTCTAACCAACTTCATTCTAACAGATGGCACCCTCCTATGCTGACCTGTTTACAGGCCATCTAGAGGAAATCTCCATAGCCTCCCAAACCCCTGATGTGATTCAGGTTCATTGATGATATCTTCATGATCTGGACTCAGGGCCAAGACACTCTATCCTCATTCCTTCACAACCACAACACCTTCTCTCCCATCTGCATCATCTGGTCCTCCTCAACACAGTGTCCCACCTTTCTGGATGTTAACTTTCTCCTCTCTGACAGCTCCATCCACACCTCTGTCCAAATTAAACCCACCAATCACCAACAGTCCATGTATTTTTACAGCTGCCATGTCTTCCATGCCAAAAAATCCCTCTTATACATCCTGTGTGTGTGTGTGTGTGTGTGTGTGTGTGTGTGTGTGTTGGGGTTTGTGGGCACTCAACATCGAGGTCATCAGCGCCCTTTATACATCCTGGCCACCCAGGGACAGCATATTTGCAGTGACAAGAACTCCCTTTCCCAGTGAGCTGAAAGTCTCACCTATTCCTTCACAGACAGGCACTACCCCCCTCAGACCTAATCCAAAAGCAGGTTTCACATGGCATGTCCCCATACACCCCCAATCCTCCCACCACCCCCAAAGAGCCAGCTACAAAAGAGTGCCCCCTTTGTCATGCAGTATGACCTCAGACTGGAACAACTGAACCACACTCTCTGTCAGGGCTTTGATTATGCATCATCATGCCCTGAAATTAGGGACATCCTACTCATGATCCTTCCCACCCCTCCTAAAGTGGGGTTCCATTGCACACCCAACCTCCACAACACACTAGTCCATCCCCATGCCATTCACAGTCCCAACCCCTTACCAGAAGGATTATATCCCTGTGGACCGCCCAGGTGCAAGACCTACCCAATCCACTCACCAAGCAGTTCCTATTCCAGTCTTATCACAAGATTATCTTACTCCATCAAAGGCCAGGCCACCTGTGAACACAGCCATGTTGTGTACCAACTCTGCTGCAACCACTGCACAGCTTTTTATATTGGTATAACTGCCAACCAGCTGTCCACCAGGAAGAACAGCTGCTGACAAACTGTGGCCAAGAGAAGAGTAGACCACCCTGTGACACAGCATGCTTGATTTCAATGGCTGCTTCACAACCAAGGCCATTTGGATCCTCCCCTCTACAACAGTTTTTCTGAACTGCGGAGTTCAGAGTTATCCTTACAACACATTCTTCACTCCCAAAATTGTCCCCTTCTCAACTTATGGTGACATACTGTCCCCATACCCTACACCAAACAGATTCTGTCCCCCCCCCCCCCCCCATCCTATCACCTCCTCCCAATTCACATCCCTCATCGTCATTGTGTGCCACCCTCTGCCAATGTACCCATGCATTCTTTCCCCTTCCATGCTCCTCTCCTTTTCCGCTCCCTGTTTTTTCCCCCACCTCCTGATGCTATGCCTGGAGGTATTGTCGGGCCGTGACCTAGTCCCTGCACCCACCACCAGACAGTGCTCTACTCCCCCCCACCCATACCATACTATCCCTCCTCCTTCCGCATGCCATTCCAGATTGCCGTTCACTTGACAGTCACATTTCAGTCAGAGCCACCAGTGGTAGCGGTCGTGTAAGCATGAAGTGTGCTTGCTTGTGTGAATGTGTATGCATTTTCTTTTCTGAAGAAGGCTTTGGCCAAAAGCTATAATGTAGAACAGTCTCTTCATTATGCGTGCCAGCAACTCAGTGGGTCATCTTTATGGTGAGTAGCAATCTATGCCTTTCCTAACATTTTTAGACATGTAAATGATGGTTTTTGAATCCACTTGAAGAACTAGAAATTTATTGGTATTGTGTGGTGCAACCTGATGATAATTTTAGCTTGTTGCTGTCCGTTCCATGTGCCATCCAACACATAAAATATGCGATTGAATCCCTGTCCTGCAGTGCCCACAGTATGCTGGACAGCTGATGCTAACAAAAAGCGAGGTAGTGCTTTGGTTGAGGCCTTGCATTCATATTTTAATGAAATGAGGTTCAAATCACTATTCAGCCATGTAGATTTACATTTTTTCCAAGATTTCCCTGAATAGCTGAATTAAAATGCTGTTGTACTTCTGTTGCCTTTGAAAAGAACTCAGCAGATTTATTTCACTATCCTCCATTCTCAGCTTGTGTTCTATCTCTGTTGACCATGTCAACAAAAAGACAGTAAACCTAGCCTTCCTTACTTTTCTTTTATGTAAGTCAATATTCATGTGTGGACAGCACCTCTCCAGTGTCTTTATGACAACTGAAGACTACACTTAGTTTCTTTAGCAGTGCTGCAACCCCCTCCATGTCACAGAACCATCTGGGCCATTTTGTTATGTTACTACATCTAAATAAGGCCTTCACATAATACAGTGGTTGAATTATAAGTACCTTTTAATGTAAACTGAAATGAAAATTCTTTATTTACATAGGTTATGTAGTTGTGAAACATATTCTAAATAATCAAGTTTTATCAACTGTAAAAATGTTCTATTTTTTAAAAATGTTTCAACTTTTAGATTTCATATTACCTAGAATATATGTTTTTAAAATTAAGCATGTCATTCTTTAAACAACTCAAAAAGGTCACCATTATCTGTAATGCACACCAGTTACTTTTAAGCTTATGTGCGTGTCTCCATTCCATACCACTTGTTTCCTAAAGTTCTTAGATTAACATCTAGATGGATACCATTCTGGACATTTTCCTGTTCAGTATTTCAGCACTGAGACAGTGATTCGTAACAAATAATTCTTTGTGGCCTTATAATCTATAACCAGTCAATCTTCATATAATTTTATATTCCAACATGCCTCGAACATCTACATATATATATAATCAAACAGCAAGTTACTACAGTTCTTTCTGTGTGTGTGTGTGTGTGTGTGTGTGTGTGTGTGTGTGTGTGTGTGTGTGCATGCGTGCGTGCGCTCTTGTGCTTCTGCGCGGGGCAGGGGGTTAAAGATTAGAAGATGGCTCCAATAGGTTGAAATCACTTATGTTCTCTGGACTTAATTTTAAACTGTGACTGTAATAAATTATCACTTATAATTTGAATATTGTCATAGCAGCGCAATTTGTTGTTACTGCAACTATCACTTTTTATTCTAGCTTTCTTGCCTTTTCACTTATAATCTTTTTAATTTTTCTCATCCCCACATACTCTTTCCTTCCCCTAGTCTTTTATTGCCAGTCCCCTTCCTACCCCCTGCAAATTTGACACTACATCTCCCGTTTGTCTCTTATTTTTTTCTTATGCCTGTGTCACGAGTTTCAGTTCCTGATTATTAGTATGTATATAAAATTTTATGTCTGCCTCCACAGTTGACTGCTATGCAAAGGACCTGAGTTCAATCCCTGGTACTGCAAGGGATTTTTCTTCAGTGGGAGGACTGGAACGGGGTGCACTGAACCTTGACAGAGTAGCAGCAGCTCCAGATCATGAAAACTGACAACAGCCAAGAGAGCAGTGTGCTGACCCCACGCCCCTCCATACTGCATTAAATAATGCCAGTGGCAGAGTATAACATTGGGACTGTTCGTTACTGATGGGCCCACAGGGTTTTTGCTCCATTTCAATTTTTTGCTCAATTTCAGTTACATAACATTATCTCCAGCTCAGTGTTTTATATGACTTCTCCCTTTTTTAATTACTCTCATGTGCTTTCACCACTTTTGCTGTCTCCTATCTCACCCATGGTTTGGTGTCTATCATGTGATGGCTACTAATACACAGGCCCAACATTCAGTTCCTAATCAACATCTCACATTTTTCTTTAATTGAATGGTCAGGAATGGACTTCACCAAGTTACAAGAGGCCTAACAATGAAGCTGCTTAATAAAAATAAGTACCAAACTGACACACAAGCTATTAAAACAGCATCAAAAAGAAGAGCTTGCACTACAAAACATATTTTATTTTTATTGTATCTTTAACTTGGAAGAAATGCTGGATTTTTTTTTTAATTTTGTAGTTTCCCATCAAATGTCATTCCATGTTCCCAACAGTTCACCCCAAATCGTGCCAATTTTTGTGAGTGGTAATAATATTTCATCTCATTATAAGCCTTTATTATTTAGTACATGTTCATCTTATAGCTTACATAAAATGCATTATTTTTATTAAATATAATGTCATATTTGAGCTGTAATAGTTGCCGCTGCTGGGTTTTGTTGAGCACAGTGAAAACAAAACATGCCATTCAAATGTCTCTAAATAACAAGTGAGGGAATTTGAAATGATGTGATAGTCATAACTGTAAGTAATGTGAACTGGAGACTTGAGTATGCTTATACGGTACTAAAAAAATCACTTCAGTTTCAAAGAGGAGACATAACGTATCATTTAAGGAAACTAATTGGGAATAATGCCTGATTATTTTCATGTAAATTTTGCTGTTGTAGGTATAGGCTTGAGTACCGTAATCTGGTATAAATATCTTTAATAAACTATTTGCAGACATAAGGAAACAAGTCTGGAAATTCTGAAAACTGAAAAGAACATTATAAATTATATGATCATGTAGACTCAGGGATTGAAAATTCATGTTACTAAAGCGACAAATTGCAAGTGTGACATTTGGAGGCCTTCATCCTATTCCATGTGAATTACTGTTGTCGCAGGACAAATAGCAGTGTACTATATATAAATATGGAGGAAGCAGGAGTAAGTAAAAAGAAATTATGTGCCATAACTGGAGACTTGGGGATTGAAAATTCATGTTACTAAAGTGATGAATTGTAAGTGCGACTTTTAGAGGCCTTCATTCTATACCATGTGGATTACTGTTGCCTCAGGACAAACAGCAATACACTATATATAAATATGGAGCAAGCAGGAGTAAGTAAACAGAAATTATGTGCTATAACTGGGAAATCAGAAACCTTCTTCCCAAAGTAATAACTTCTTTGTCATTTATGACATGGCCAGTGGCAACCTTTTCAAACTCAAATAGAAATCAACAGATTAATGATTGCTATTACAAACATATTGTACAGAAACAATTTATACCTTTACTTACACTATGTTCTTGAAGACCCTTTCCATAATGAGGTCTCAGTACTGAAACCTCTGCTATTCCTCCTGTATGTAAATGACCCAAGCATGAATATAAATGATTACAGAAACATTATAGCTGTAGATGACACAGCTGTACCCTTCAAAGGGGACAGCAATATAGAAAGCAGAATAACACTGGAACTGAGCCATAAAAAGAGACTATAAACAGCAAAAAGATAGTATTCATCAATTTCCACACCACACAAAACATAAACCCATCCAAACCACCTGTAATAGTCGATGAGCAACCAAATAAAAAAACACTGAATACATATCCCTTGTCTGTTGGAGCTAGATAATCTGAAACAAGATAAACACACTGAGCTAGTAAAATAAATACTGGCTGCTGTGTTTTGTGTGTTCTGCAAGCATCCACGGGTCAGGAAACGGTCAACGGTGCATACTCTGTACAAATACAGGCCCAGCTAAGATATGGTGTGACATTCTGGGGTAATTTTACAACTGCCCTAATTATTTTTAGAATCCAGAAGAACATTGTGACAATCATTAATGGAATCAAAATCAAGGACTCTAGCAAACCTGTTTTCAGAAGGCTGGAGATCCTTGCATGAAAATTCTTGAAACTGTAAAATTCTTCTGAAAACCACATAGTATCAAACAACTGCAGAATAAAGAAAAACAGCGAAACTACTAACATTATACTAGAACAAATTCAAACCTAAATGAGTTAGATACTAGTTCACAACTTTGTCAAAAGGGAGCATTCTATATGGGCGTTAACTCTTCAGTAAGCTCATCATAAGTAAAAACCTGTTGAGGGTAATACACAAATTTATAAACCCATGAAGCCCTCTTTGCTGAGTCATTGGTTTATTCTGTAAAAGAATACCTGTTGATGCAGCCTTCTGTCCTATGACTGGTTTGATACAGCTCTCCATGCTACTCTGTCCTATACATGCCTTTTCATCTCCTAATAACTATTGCAACCTACATCCTTCAGAATCTGCTTACTGTATTCATCTCCTGGTCTCCCTCTATGATTTTCATCCCCCATGCTTCCCTCCAATACTAAATGGGTGATGCCTTGATGCCTCAGAATGCGTCCTATCAGCTGATCCCTTCTTTTGGTCAAGTTCTGCCGCAGATTTCTTGTCTCCCCAATTGAGTTCAGTACCTCCTCATTAGCTACATGATCTACCCATCTAATCTTCAACATTCTTCTGTAGCACCATATTTTGAAAGCTGCTATTCTCTTTTTGTCTAAACTGTTTATCGACAATGTTTCACTTCCATACATGATGGCTAAACTCCAGACAAATACTTTCAGAAAAGACTATACTATACTCAATGTTAACAAATTTTGTTTCTCTTCTTCAGAAACAATTTTTTTGCCATTACTAATCTACATTATATATCCTCTCAACTTTGGCCATTGACAGCTATTTTGCCCCAAATAGGAAAACTCATCTACTACTTTCAGTGTTTCATTTCCTAATCTAATTTCATCAGCATCACCTGAGTTAATTTGACTATATTCCATTATCCTTATCTTGCTTTTGTCAATGTCCATCTTATAACCTTCTTTCAAGACACTGTCCACTCTGTTCAACTGCTCTTCCAAGTCCCTTGCTGTCTTTGACAGAATTACAATGTCATTGGCAAACATCAAAGTTTTTATTTCCTTTCCCTGAACATCACTTTGTACTCTGAATTTTTCTGTGGTTTCCTTTACTGCTTGCTCAATATGAGGAGTGAATAGCATCAGAGATAGGCTACAACTCTATCTCATTCCGTTCTCAAGCACTGCTTCCCTTTCAAGTCCCTCGACTCTTATAACTGGCATCCAGTTGCTGTACAAGTTGTAAATAGCCGTTCGCTTCCTGTATTTTATGTCCGCTACCTTTAGAATTTGAAAGAGAGTATTCCATTCAACATTGTCATAAGCAATGAAATGAACACCCTTAGCTGCTTACAAGTGTTGACATACGTCAACGGGGACAGATGAAAATGTGTGCCCTGACCGGGACTCGAACCCGGGATCTCCTGCTTACATGGCAGACGCTCTATCCATCTGAGCCACTGTGGACACAGAGGATAGCGCAACTGCAGGGATTCATCTCTGGCATGCCTCCCGCTAAACCCACATTGTGAACGTATTGTCCCGCACTACATTCGTAGTGCCCCCGCCCATTTTACTCATTACTCGCGGAGCATTGCCGATTCCGGTAAGAGTTCGGGCACTGTCTGTGCATTCGCACAGAAGAAGAAGATGGTCAAGTGGCCGGTGAGCCTTAACTATATATATATACTAAGATGGTATCTGTTCTTTCGGACATGTCTGAAAGAACAGATACCATCTTAGTATATATATATTGTCAAAAGCTTTTGTTAAGTCTACAAAAGCTATAAACATAGGATTGCCTTTCCTTAATCTATTTCTTTGATAAGTAGCGGGGTCAGTATTGCCTTGCGTGATCCTACATTTATACGCAATCCAAACTGATCTTCCCTGAGGTTGGCTTCTGCCAGTTTTTTCCATTCTTCTGCAAAGAATCAGTGTTAGTAATTTGTGATCATGCCTTATTAAACTGATAGTTCAGTAATTTATGCACCTGTCAACAACTGCTTTTTTTCGGAATTGAAATCATCACATTCTTGTTAAAGTCTGAGGGTATTTTACCTGTCTCATACATCTTGCATGCCAGATGGAAGAGTTTTGACGTGGCTGACTCTCCTAAGGCTATCAGTAGTTCTGATAGAATATCATCTACTCCTGGGACCTTGTTTTGACATAGATCTTTCAGAGCTCTATCAAATTCTTCACACAATTATTTAATTGGATAGATAAAAAATCTACTCACCAAATGGCGGTAGAACACACACATAAAATATGGTTGTAATTGGCAAGCTTTCAGAGCCAGTGGCTCCTTTTTCAGGCAGAAGAGTTGAAGGGGAAGGAAGAGGGATTAAGGAAAAGGACTGGAGAGGTCTTGGAAAAGGGGGTAGATTTCGGAAAAGTCACCCAGAACCATGGGTCATGGAAGACTTACTGTATGGGCTGAGAAGGAAAGACTGATTGTTGGGGACTGCATCAGATGAGATATGATAACCTGAGAGCTTAAAGGGGGAAGTCAGGATAATATGCAGACAGAGACTACTGCTTAAACATCATGCAAGAGTTAATAAGCATCAAAAGCTAAATTTATTGTACATAACAGAGGTGGGAAGGGGGCAGTGAAAAATGGACACAAAAGACAATGAAAGAAGTAGGAAACTAACACGGAGTGAAGCAAAGAGTAGTTACAGTGAAGAAATGCTGAGCTGGAATAAATTAACATACATTAAGGCTAGGTGGATGGCAAGAACCAAGGACATGGTGTAGTGCTAGTTTCCACCTACAGAGTTTGGAAAAGCTGGTGTCTGGGGGAAGAATCTACTTGGCGTGTGAGGTGAAACAAGCACCGAGGTCATGAATGTCATGTTGTAGTCATGCCGATGTAGAAGGTCGAACAGTGTTTACATAACAGCTGGTATATGACATGTGTTCTTTCACAGGTGGCTCTCCCTTTGATAGTTTATATTTTGCCAGTTACAGGGCTGTTATAGGTGGTGGTAGGAGGGTGCATAGTGCAAGTCTCACAGCAGGGATGGTCCAAATTATTAATTAGGATGAATGGGCATAGGCAGAGGGTGTATACTGCCAACTTGCAATATCCTGTTGCAGGGCATGCTCTACGACATGACATTCGTGACCTCGGTGCCTATTTCACCACACGTGCCATCTGGATTCTTCCCCCAGACACCAGTTCCTCTACAGGTGGGAACTAGTACTACAACATGTCCTTGGTTCTCACCACCCACCTGGCCTTAATTTATGTAAATTTATTAAGTCTCAGAATTTCTTCAGTGCAACTACTCTTTGCTTCACTCTGTTTTAGTTTTCTACATGTTTCATTGTCTTTCATGTCTGTTTTTACTACCCCCCCCCCCCCTCCCACCTCTGTTATGTACAATGAACTTAGCCTTTCACTCTTATTAACTCATGCATGGTATTTAAGCAGTAATCTCTGTCTGCATATTACTCGTATCCTCCACCTTTAAGCTCTGAGTTTTTCAAATCTCGTCTGATGCAGTCCCCACAATTAAGTCTTTTCTTGTCATCCTGTAAGTAAGTCTCGCCTGACCCATGGTTCTGGGTGACTTTCCCATAATCTACCCCCTTTTCCTAGACCTCTTCAGTCCTTTTCTTTCATCCCTCTTCCTTCCCCTTCCTTTCGGCGTGAAGAAGGAGCCACTGGCTCTGAAAGCTTACCAATTACAACAATCTTTTATGTGTGTTTTCTGCTGCTGCTTGGTGAGTAGATTTTTTATCTATCCAATTAAATAATTTTGTCAGTAATTGATTGTTTTCATTGTTAAAAAATCTTCCCGCAGTATCATAACTCCCTTCTTATCTTCTCCTACATTCACTGCCCTTTCTATAATCTTGCCTTCTAGTTTGTCTGCCTTGTACAGACCCTCTATATACTCCTTCTACCTTCCAGCTTTCCCTTCTTTGCTTACGGCTGGTTTTCTGTCTGACCTCTTGTTGTTCATTCGGGTGTTTCTCTTTTCTCCAAAGATCTCTTTAATTTTCCTGTAGGTGGTACCTGTCTTTTCCCAAGTGATGCTGCTAAGTCTTTACATTTATCCTCCAGCCACTCCTGCATACCTGTTTTGCACTTTCTGTCAATCACATTTTTTAGACATTTGTATTCCATTTTGCCTACTTCATTTACAGAATTTTGTATTTTCTCCTTTCATCAATTAAATTCAATGTCTCTTGTGTTATTCAAGGATTTCTACATGGCCTTGTCATTTTACTTGCTGATCCTCTGCTGCCTTCACTAATTCATCTCTTGAAGCTACCCATTTGTCTTCTACTGTATTCCTGTCCTCTGTTCTCGTCAATTGTTGTCTATTGCTCCCTCTGAAACTCTCAACAACCTCTGGTTCTTTCAACTTATCTGGGTCCCATCTCCTTAATTTCCTACCTTTTTTCCAATATCTGAAGTTTTAATCTACAGCTCATTACCAATAAATTGTGGTCAGAGTCAACCTCTGCCCCTGGAAGTGTCTCACAGTTAAAAAACTGGAACCTAAATCTCTGTCTTACCATTATATAATCAGTCTGAAACATTCTAGTGCCTCCATGTCTCTTCCTTGTATACATCCTTCTTTTATAATTCCTAAACCAAGTCTTAACAATGGTTTCATTCCCTTTCCTGTGTCCATATTCATCTACTATTTTTCCTTCTGTTTCATTTCCCACTGTCAAGTTCCAGCCACCCATCACAATTAAATTTTCGTTTCATTTAACTATCTGAATAATTTCTTTTATCTCATCACACATTTCTTCAATCTCTTCATCATCTGCAGAGGTAGTTGGCATGTAAAATTATATTACTATGGTAGGCCTGGGCTTTGGGTCTATCTTGTCTATGCATTCACTATGCTGTTCATAGTAGCTTACCTGCATTCCTATTTTTGAATTCATAATTAAACCCACCCCTGCATTACCCATATTTGATTTTGTATTTATAACCATGTATTCACCTGACCAGAAGTACTATTCTTCCTGCCACCGAACTTCACTAATTCCCACTATATCTAACTTCAAAGTATCCATTTGCCTTTTTAAATTTTCTAACCTACCTACCCAATTAATGGATCTAAATTCCACTCTCCGATCCAAAGAACACCAATTTTGTTTCTTCTGATGATGACATCCTCCTGAGCAGTCCTCGCCTGGAGATCTGACAGGGGTCTATTTTACCTCCAGAATATTTTGCCCAAGAGGAGGCCATCGTCATTTAACCATAGAGTAGACCTTCATGCCCTCAGGAAAAATTATGGCCATAGTTTCCCCTTGCTTTCAGCCATTCACAGTACCAGCACAACTAGCCATTTTGGTTGATGTTATAAGGCCAATCATCCAGACTGTTGCCACTGCATCTACTGAAAAGGCTGCTGGCTCTCTTCAGGAACCACTTGTTTTTCTGGCTTCTTAACAGACACCCATCCACTGTGGTTGTACTTACGGTATGGCTATCTGTATCACTGAGATGTGCAAGCCACCCCACCGACAGCAAGGTCCATGGTTCATAGGGGAAAAGAATATCTAGAACAGTAAATGTGCTGTTTATGATTAAGTGTAGCACATGAACTATTCAATGCAACAAACCTTATATAAACACGTTTTAATGTACTGTGAACCTCAGTCTACCCTTGTAAATATTAACATATTTTGTCCAACATCCTTAGTGTCAGACTGTGTTGTCAGATCTGTGGATGAAATCAGTGAACATAAACATAATGTGTATAGCACAGTAAGTTAATGAGTCAATGTTAAGAAGATTCTAGTCAATCAAACAAACATGAAGAGCAGCAACATAGTTCATCTAGCACACGTATTCTAACTTCCATTTTGAAGAAAGCTCAGTCAGAAACAATGATGTTAATTTAGCCTTTGAAAATTTGTATAATGGGTAATGAAGAACTACACATACAAGAAATTGATGTGATTGATTTCACAGTGTAGATCCAGCAGGTATGTTATTGTGGGAAATCTTATGTCTTCTGCTGTATCAGGTCGGCAACCACCATGGAGAAATGTATGGGAGAGGAGCGACATGTTTAGGTCAGGTCTTCCAGTTATGAGCATAAGAAACTAGTTGACATTCATCAGATGAATGACTGGCAAAGAGAGTTAAAAACTGGAATTATAGTGGCAATCAGTAGATCACACTCACATTCTCACAAAAATATTTAAATGATTCAAATTAATGAGGTTGTTCCATAAAACATAATGTACCATATTACAAGACTGAACCACAGCTGAGAAATCTGAAGGTCTTTCTCAGCTTAGCTTTTCTGTAATTCCATGTCAGTGTCATGAAGAAAAAACAAAGAGCGTATTGCAGCATATACGTATATAGCACATTTTGATGGTTGTGGGAATTAAGTCATGGATTGTAGCTTGATGTTGTTGAGTTAACTAAAAACCTACTTATCAGAAAGATTCCCCAATTGCTCATTATTTACACACTTCTACATCACTCTCAGATTTTTTTTTTTTTTTTTGTACTGGAGGATGGATAGAATACAGCTACTCTGTTTTAAAATATGTGGTTTCTGTTACCCATTCTCCATAAATGGTGTTAAACTTACAATTAATGTATGGTATTCAAAGACAAGAAAAGATCAGAAAAAGGGGAGCTCATTTTATCAACAACTGCCTGAAATTTTGGCAGCAGTGGTTAATCTCATATTTTAATTAAAAATTCCGTTATAATAAACTAAGTGAAAAACAGGAAACAGACTACAGAGAAAGAACTAATTTTAAAATATTTATTAGCAGTGACATACTCTAGGTTAAATATCTTAAGTCCCATTTTTTCTTCTTTCCTTTTTGTGACATCTCAATGGAATGTATAGTTATAATATTCTGTTTTCCCAACTATGAATTGTGAGATTCAATTGGCCAAAGTCTGAGTTGTTCTTGAAACATGAAAGTTCACTATTGGAAGCGACAACTAAAATTTGGAATTTCGAAACAGAGACTAAAGTCTTGAGCATGCTTATCCTTGGGAATCACAAAAGAAGTGAATAATGTGTGAGGAAAGGTGACCACCCACCAAATAGTAGAAGCACTGAGTTGTCCGCAGCCACACACACTCATGCACTCGTACATACAGGGTGTTTCAAAAATGACCGGTATATTTGAAACGGCAATAAAAACTAAACGAGCAATGATAGAAATACACTGTTTGTTGCAATATGCTTGGGACAACAGTACATTTTCAGGCGGACAAACTTTCGAAATTACAGTAGTTACAATTTTCAACAACAGATGGCGCTGCAAGTGATGTGAAAGATATAGAAGACAACGTAGTCTGTGGGTGCGCCATTCTGTACGTCGTCTTTCTGCTGTAAGCGTGTGCTGTTCACAACGTGCAAGAGTGCTGTAGACAACATGGTTTATTCCTTAGAACAGAGGATTTTTCTGGTGTTGGAATTCCACCGCCTAGCACACAGTGTTGTTGCAACAAGACGAAGTTTTCAACGGAGGTTTAATGTAACCAAAGGACCGAAAAGCGATACAATAAAGGATCTGTTTGAAAAATTTCAACGGACTGGGAACGTGACGGATGAACGTGCTGGAAAGGTAGGACGACCGCGTACGGCAACCACAGAGGGCAACGCGCAGCTAGTGCAGCAGGTGATCCAACAGCGGCCTCGGGTTTCCGTTCGCCGTGTTGCAGCTGCGGTCCAAATGACGCCAACGTCCACGTATCGTCTCATGCGCCAGAGTTTACACCTCTATCCATACAAAATTCAAACGCGGCAACCCCTCAGCGCCGCTACCATTGCTGCACGAGAGACATTCGCTAACGATATAGTGCACAGGATTGATGACGGCGATATGCATGTGGGCAGCATTTGGTTTACTGACAAAGCTTATTTTTACCTGGACGGCTTCGTCAATAAACAGAACTGGTGCATATGGGGAACCGAAAAGCCCCATGTTGCAGTCCCATCGTCCCTGCATCCTCAAAAAGTACTGGTCTGGGCCGCCATTTCTTCCAAAGGAATCATTGGCCCATTTTTCAGATCTGTAACGATTACTGCATCACGCTATCTGGACATTCTTTGTGAATTTGTGGCGGTACAAACTGCCTTAGACGACACTGCGAACACCTCGTGGTTTATGCAAGATGGTGCCCGGCCACATCACACGGCTGACGTCTTTAATTTCCTGAATGAATATTTCGATGATCGTGTGATTGCTTTGGGCTATCCAAAACATACAGGAGGCAGTGTGGATTGGCCTCCCTATTCGCCAGACATGAACCCCTGTGACTTCTTTCTGTGGGGACACTTGAAAGACCAGGTGTACCGCCAGAATCCAGAAACAATTGAACAGCTGAAGCAGTACATCTCATCTGCATGTGAAGCCATTCCGCCAGACACGTTGTCAAGGGTTTCGGGTAATTTCATTCAGAGACTACGCCATATTATTGCTACGCATGGTGGATATGTGGAAAATATCGTACTATAGAGTTTCCCAGACCGCAGCGCCATCTGTTGTTGAAAATTGTAACTACTGTAATTTCGAAAGTTTGTCTGCCTGAAAATGTACTGTTGTCCCAAGCATATTGCAACAAATGGTGTATTTCTATCGCTGCTCGTTTAGTTTTTATTGCCGTTTCAAATATACCGGTCATTTTTGAAACACCCTGTACATAGGACACAGGTGTGTGTGTGTGTGTGTGTGTGTGTGTGTGTGTGTGTGCCAGAACTTACCTTACTATAAGAAATTAAGTGGGGATCAACAGAAGCTGTGAAAAGAAAGTTGTGGCTACAAAAAGCAATTAACTGTGTGTACATGCTGAAGCAGGAGAGAGCTGTACTTTTGATTGGTAAGAGTCAGAAAATGAACAGTTGAGGCTTCTGAGTGGCAGAAATAGGTCTTTCAGTTGCACGCCTCTGACTCATTTATAGATAGAGGAATTCTGTTCATGCACCCTACCCTGGTGACATTAACTTCCAATTTCCTCACCAACTCAGGTGCACATATTTACTGCTGCCCTCCACCCTTTGGCTTTTTTAGCTGTTTTATCTCCAATCTCTGTTCTGTTTGCCCATGTCTGGTGTTCCTCCTCTGCTGCAGCTTCCTTGTCGCCATAACTCTGAATTCCACTGTAAGGCAGTAAGTCAGTACATGGCCAGCCTGTCTCATATATTTGCATTTTATCAGCTTTCATTATTTTTTCTGAACAGCTGAAATGTTGTGTTTGTTTAGGAGTGAAGCACTAAGTTTGTCTTCTAAAAAATGTTCTGGGGTAACTCATCTTTAAGAAAGAAAGTGTTCACTGCCCAAAAATAGGCTGTGAGAATAATATATAGTGGTCACCCATGACAACTTGTAGACATCGGACTAAGGAGTTCAGCATTTTGACTACTGCTATTTATTCCCTTGTGAAGTTTGTTGAAACAATCCTCTTTCAAAAGGAACAATGATGTAAGTAATTACAATACCAGAAGAAAAATTGCATTTGTTACTTCACATTAAGATTGTCTGTAGCACAAAAAGGGGTGCAGAATCCTGCAACAAAAACTTTTGATCACTTACGCAGTGATATAAAATGTCTCACAGACAGCAAAACTAAAATATGAAAACAAACTGAAAAAGTTTCTCCTTGACAACTCCTTCTATTTTGTTGAAGAATTTCTGTTGTTGTAATGTATGGAAGATGGTGGGTAGGAATTACGTAGTCAAATCTGTATGTTTTGAATAAAAAATTGAAGTAACTTAAAGAAAAACATACTTACAAATTGATCTATGATGTCAAAGTAAAATGACTCATTCCACATCATTATTATGTATTGCACAAATGCTGCATGGAAAATGAAACTAACAGTCTGAATCCTCCTGAGGACCAATGCATATAAATCTTGAAAGGTGGGCAACAGGATTTTTATGTATCTTCACAAAGAAACCATGCCAGTACCTTGTGAGATGCTGGATGGAGGGAACAAACTCTTGATTTTTTTTTAAATATATATTTTATGTTGTCTTTTCAGCACAACCACAATGGCTGAATAATATTTAAACTCATTAGGTCAGGTGTATTGACTTACTGATTCTCATTCTCATCAGTCTGGTTTTGGGTAGATTGTGAGTGGCGGTTAACACCATCTTGGAAGATGCTGTCCCCTGCTGAGAGCAATGCCTTTATCTTTCCACAAATACAGACACCTAAACTGGATTCAAAACTGTTACTAGATATGGTTCCTTTCAGTACATCAGTGTAGACACTGAAAATCACAATTATGATGACATTTTCTGTCCATAAGGCAGGTCCATTACTGCAAACTGAGCATTCTCCAGTCCCACCCAGTTCTCATAGCTGTGTACAGAGTCTGCCAAAAAATGTATATGCTCTTTGTCAGACTATCAGAATACTGATATTGTCAGTCAATTTGAATTACGAGTATGTTGTAGTATGGTCTTTCACACAGTGGATGTCAGTACTTTCATTACAATAATGAGAAAACAAAATGGCTTGAACACAATGTCTGAGGAGCAAAAATGCATTCTGAAGTGATTTATCAAGTTTGGTAATGCCGTTGAAGTGCAGTGTCACTGGAGGTGGTAGTTTGAAACAGAACCTCCAGTGCACCCAAAGGCATCATTGATTAGTTTGAAACATATGGAACAATTTGTGATATTACAAAGACCATGTACAGTTACAAGTCCTGCTTCATGAGCTCTTGTGTTGGAAAAGTATGTTACTTCTCCACAGAAGTTTATTACTCAATGTGCATGCGAAGTCAGGATTATCATGCGAAGTCAGGATTATCATTACAAGTGTACAATAAATTCTAAAAGTGGTTAAATGGAAAATTTACATCCCACAATTACTGTATGCAATTAATGATGATGATTCTGATCATCAATACAATTTTCTGAATGGTATCAGCAACAAATGATAGCTGATGATGAACAGTTTGTGATGAAATTTCTGTATGTCCATCTTTTCAGAGATGGTTGTGGGACTCAGCTGCTCAGTACAGAATTTCCAATCGGACACCTTTCAGCCATTTAATTTTCAATCTGTTATTTTATTTGGCTACCAGTTTTGGCAATTTACTACACCACCTTCAGGCCCCTTGACTGATGTGTAGGAAGATTCCAATCTCGGTTCCGGTGAAAATAGCGGCCAGCATTCAGCTATTGGTATCTGTAGATTTCTGCTTGATACAGCAATCAATTCAACCATCAACTGCTGACTGATGATTTGAGTCAGCAGGTGATGGTTGAAGTGATCACTGTATCAAGCAGAAATCTACAGATACCAGTATCTGAATGCCGGCCCATATTTTGACCAAAACCGAGATCAGAATCTTCCTACACATTGGTCAGGGGGCCTGAAGGCACCATAGTAAATGGCCAAAACTGGTATCCAAATAAAGTAACACTTTGGAAATTAGATGGCTGAAAGGCGTTTTATTTGATATTCTGTTTGTGATGAAGGTAGTGTGATCTGATGAGGCCCAGTTTAAACTTAATGGCATGGTGTTCGAGCATAACTGGATATACTGGGCACCAGAAAATCCACATGTCCTTTTGGGTAAGGTGGTCAGTCTACCAGGGGTTCCTGCGTGTGTGGACTATCATCTAGAGCAGGGGTTCCCAACAAAATTTTCTCGAGGACCCCCTCATCGAGCATGATTGTTACCTTGCCATATCACAGTATCAAGTACCTAAAAAAGCTAAATGAAGAATCTTTTTATATGTTTTCTATTTTTGGTACTTAGAAAAAAACATTGGCATATTCATTATTGAAAAAATATTGAGCTTAAAACTTTTTCAATTTAGTCATCATTGTTACTGTTAAATTTTTGATTATTGCTCAAAATATGCTAGACGCAGAAGTTAGTGTTCGCTAAAGCTCTGCTTATGCAGAAAGCGGCCAAAACAAAATATCTGTTATCATACGAAATATATTTAACATATTTTTTATTCTAATAGCACCTTGCAGAACCCTCTGGCATAGCTCGCAGACCCCTGGGGGTCTGCGGACCACCTGTTGGGAACCACTGATCTAGAGGCTTCGTAGGACACACTTTCTTTGATGGTACTCTCACTGGAGAAGTGCCCTTCGAAATATTACATGAGTAAATTTTTCCAAGTGTACGTGCACTTTATGGAGCTGAAGGTGAAGTTTTCTACAAAAAGGATGGGGCACAACCACACTAACACCTAACCTTATGAGCTTTCACAGGTGACAGTCAACAGGGACATTGGATTGGACGAAGAGAGTCCAGTGAGTTTCCACCAATGTCTCTAGATCTAACCCCTGTGGACTTTTACTTGTGGGGAACTGTGAAAGAGCAAGTCTTTCAACTCAAGCCATGTGCGTTGGAGATCATACCATGAGACTACAGTAGCATGTGCAGCAATAACCATTGAAACATTGACCGATGCTGCTGTGGTGACCACTCATTGTTCCGCTATGTGTGTGGCTGCCCAGCAGTGGACATTTTGAACGTCTAACCTCACCACAGGCACATATGTGATCAGTATTTTAATCTAAAACAATGAAATAATAAATAGTTTTCATTCCTTGGTGTGTATACATTTTTTACGTCCTTTGTACTATGAATGCCTTTTGATGTTGTCAGTTACTTAGAATCATCTACTTCCTCTAGTTCTCTTCCCAAACATCTTTTGTTCTAGTCCACTCTTGATTATGCAATCTCTTCTCATCCACTGTTTCCACTATATGTCTTCTCTCATTCACCATTTGTAACACAACCTGATACCTTACTTTATACGTCCATTTCATATCTCCCACTCTTCTCCAAAACCACATCTCAAAAGCCACTAAGTGGCTTGTTGTATCCTGTAGTGAAGTTTGGGTTCTATGGCTGAAGGAAGTGAGTGAGAGACACAACAACAGTTAACTCATTTACTTAGCTCAATGGGTTGCAGAACACTAGTGCAGTCAGAGCCAATACAATGTCTAGAGTGTCATAGTCGGTCCATAATATTGCAGTCACTAATAGAGAGGGGCTGTGTTCTCTCAGGCATTGATCATAATACTGAAGAGCGGCTGATACTAGCTTACAGCAGCCTCTTACCACTTTAATAGTAACACTGGCTTAGAAACTGATGTCTGTAGCACAGTCACTGGTTAGCAACTGCATTTGCTGCCTCTGGTGGCAGTACTCATAACGTCTGGTGCCAACGTACGAAATACAAGTAGACACAAATGGCATGGTGTCAGGGCGAATGAAACCACATTTTGCCCCCTCTGTTCTTGGAAACGTCCTCACTGTGTTGTGTACTGGCTTCATTGGTAATGACAGTGGGGGAAGGGGAGAGCAGTCTGGATGCAGGTGTCATAGTGGATGCAGGAGCCAGAACTGTAGGTGATGGCAAGCTCCTGCTTGCACTCTGACGTTCACCTTACAAATGACCACAAACACCAGCTGAGAAATCGGTCATAGGGTGTACACCCATGCCAAGAGATGGAGCATCTTTGTGAACAAATGATGACACGTTGGTGACTGGTGGGTCCTCGGAGGCATGCAGAAAAGGGGAAGGATGGAGAGGGCCAGACCTCCATGGTAAGGACTGCTGACTCTGCTGAGTTGGTGGTACCATGTTGACGTCTGTGGGCTCCCCATCCAGTGCCAGTGGCTTGGGACACAAGGGAAGCAAGGTCAGTTGGGGCTGTGAGGTACCTTAGGGCTCCATGAGAAATCTGTGGCAGGATCAAACAGCAACAGCAGCTGCCTGTGCAGCCTGGACAAACGCTGTACAAGATAAAGAAAGCAGCACAAGACTTGAGTTACGACTCCCTGTTCCCACCGTCTGTTTCTGCCAAAGACTCTGTAAAAGACATGATCATTGACATTAAATTTAGTACACCGAAGGGGATGGCCTGACAACTGTAGTGGATGCAGCAGTGTTCTGTGTTGGCATCCGTGCAGGACTTCCACAGGCAACTTGCCGTTGTGTGACTGGGAATGGTATGAGGACAGGGAAATCACCAGAGTTAGCTCCCATGTGTGGGAGACATGTAACTTGCCCACTTGCTGCTTAAATGTTCTAACAAAGCATTCTGCTTCGCTGTTAGATTTTTGGTGGAACAGTGCACTTGTCGCATATTGATTACTGTTGGCCTCTGAAAATGTTTAAGGTCTGCCGATGTAAACTATGGTCCATTATCTGAGACTATAACTTCTGTAAGGTTTTCTATACTGAAAATTTATTTGAGAGTTTTGATGGTGTTTGCTATTGTGGTTGATTTCATTGGCACCGCAAATGGGAATTTGCAATAATTAGCCAATGGTTGTCCCAAAATGGATCCCCAAAATCAATATATAGTCGCTGCCAAGGGGCACTGGGCTTGGGCCATTGAAATATCTTTGGGGTGGAGCAGACTGGTGCTCTGCACATGCCTGGCAATGAGAGGTCAACTGTTCAATCTGTGTGTCCATCCTGGCATAAACAGTGGCATTAAGTGAGCTGCCTCCAAGGCCTTGAGGCAAAAGATGAAGATCTTTCTTCTGTAGAGACTGTGGAACTATCACATAAATTGATCATTACCCAAGTGAAATAGAATTACACCATGTTGTACCAATAACCCACCCTGAAATGCAGTATGTGGCCAACTAGTGTGGATGTATTGCAGCAGATTGGGACCTGCAGCCATCGCCTAAGCAATCTGACAAGCTCAATGGGGAATATATCGAGAGTTTCATGGTCCTGCACATCAATATGGGAACAAGAGTCTTTAAATGGGTTGAATGCTGCGTTGTTGCCAACAAGTAAATGATAGAAGGTGTCTGCATTGGAATGTTTAGCTGTTGGTCTGTACATGATTTCATACTGGTAATTGGATAATATCAAAGACTAGCACTGCAGCTTCTCTGCTGTGTATGGCAGAACTGGCTTGGAAGGTCTGAACCATGATGTCAATGGTTAGTGATTTGTCACCAAGTAAAATGTCCTTCCATAAAGATACTAATGGAATTTTTTCACATATAGATAATGGCGAGGGATTCCTTCTCTAGTTGGAAATAATTGAACTGAGCCTTGCAAAAAGCTTGGAAGCAAACACAGTTGGTCTGTCCATGGATCCAACTATGTGTGAAAGCACTGCACCAATCCTATATGAGGAAGCATTTATCGCTAACTAGGCTGGAGTAATGGAAAGCTTCCTTCAGTCTCTGAAAAGCCATTTGACACTCCTGATATCATACAAAAGGAACATTTTTCTTGCTTAACCTGTCCATGGATCAGCAATTGGCCCTGCATTCAGAATGAAATGGAGTAGTAAGTGGGTTTTCCTATTACTGCTTGAAGTTCACTTATGTTGCAAGGCACTGGAAGGTCATGAATTGCAGTTTAATGAGACTGCTATGGTTGGATGCTCTGAGCATTGATGACACTCGACTTTGGTCTGAAAAAAATAACACTTGTGTTTGTAGCACTTGAGACCATCAGAAGCTTAGAAAGATTTTACTTGGGAGTATGACCCCAAACCACAATACCACCCAAATAATTTGTGCATGAAGGCACTATAGCAGTCAGCTGTTCAAGAAAGTGCCGAAAAATTGCAAGCACTGAAACACTGCTGAAGGCCAAATGCAAAAACGTGAGTGACCACCTGTGAGCGTTGGTCACAAAATATTTCTGAGAGTGCTCATCCAACGCCATCTGCAAATAAGAATCCTGTGAGTCTATTTTAGAGAAGAAGCTACCTGCTCCTAGCTCATCCATTGGTCCATGAGACCATGTTAATGGAAAGGAGTCAATCACCATGTGAGCATTCTCCACCGACTTGAAATCAGTACGCAATCTCAATTTGCTACATGGTTTCATGATGATTACAAGAGGAGATGCCCACTGACTAGTTGCTACTGGAGTGTTTACACCTTTGCCCTGCCAGTTTAACAATTGTTGTGGTGCTTTGATCTCTAATTGGTTGAGGTACAGGCTGTGCCCAGCTACACCTGTGTTGCACACGTTCCTTCATTGTAATATGAGCCTCAGAATTGGTGGCTCTGCTGTGGCAGTCCTGAAAAAGTTCACTGAAATCTCCACAAAGTTTTGAAACAGAGTACTGAAATTGCCATCTGCAAATAAGAATCCTGTGAGTCTGTTTTAGAGAAGAAGCTACCTGCTCCTAGCTCATCCATTAGTCCATGAGACCATGTTAATGGAAAGGAGTAAATCACTGTGTGAGCATTCTCCGCTGACTTGAAATCAGCACACAATATTATTTTGCTACATGGTTTCATGATAGTTACAAGAGGAGATGCCCACTGACTAGTTGCTACTGGAGTGTTTACACCTTTTCCCTGCCAGTTTAACAATTGTTGTAGTGCTTAGGTCTCTAATTGGTTGAAGTACAGGCCATACCCAGCTAAACCTGTGTTGCACACTTTCCTTCGTTGTAATATGAGCCTTAGAATTGGTGGCTCTGCTGCGGCAGTCCTGAAAAAGTTCACTGAAATCACCACAAAGTTTTGAAACAGAGTACTGAAATTGCAACTCAAAAAGTTTTAATGAATCAATACAAAAAATGTTTTGACTGTCCTTTGAACACAACACTGTGAATGAAGCTGTCTTTGTAACATTGTGAAAAGTGGTAGGCAATCTAAAAACACCAAGAACTGGGATACCATGACCAGTATCATAGCTTTTGAAAACTTGAGAGAGTTGTTCTGTGATTTGTGAAATTTAGGCTTTCCTAACAGTTCATACATGCATCTGTTCAAAATTGTCTCTGAAGCTCCCATACCTAACTGCACGTGCATGTTGCAGTTAGCAGTCTGCAAAGTGAAAAAGACTTTATTTGCTTGTCACTGAATAGGATAAGAGTTATTAGACTTCTGTGACTCTGATTTTGACACTGACTTGGCACTATGAATAGCACCAGGCGACTTTGAAAGTACAACATTGAGATTCACAGACTGACATTTTGAATAAGGAACAGATTGCTTGTGGGATTTCTGCTTATGCAAATACATTAATTTTACATGTTCATGCTTACCACAATACAAACACTTTGCATCATGGCAGGGCATGCCTGCCTCTTGTGTGACATGAAGCACTGAAGCCAAGATTTAACACCACACACCATCTGCCTATCACACTATTGTTATGCACAGCCCTGCCCTGGCTGTGATTTGGAGTAGTGCGGTGCCTGAAACAGGTGGACAACCAGCTCACTATCAATCATACTTTGCACCACAGAAATGTGAGGAGAGTCAAAGCCTACTGCAGCACTGTCATAAGAATCCTGTGACTCGGTTAATTCCAATATTTGCTTTAAATTTAGATCTGGGTACTTCAGTATTTGTTCCTTGCTTTTAGAGTGAGGCATGTTCTCTGTGATAGTGCCTCAGATTATGGCATCACTATAACATTTACCACATTCACACTTAAAGTTGCAATGCCCGGTCAGGCCTTGTAAATCAGCTACACACAGTTTGCTAGTCTAATGAGGTTGCACATGTAATAGGAAAAACTTGTAATGAGAAGCAGCCACATTCACTTGTTCATCAAAGTATTTGCCTAACACAGCAATCAAGTCCTCATAGGCTACACATTTGGGGCAGGTGGTGGGAAAAAGTTCACATACCAGCTTGTGTACTACAGTGCCTATTGTTGCCAAAGAAATGTGGTTTTCTGTTGAATATGATGTGCAGTGAAGTGGGTGTCAAGCTGAGCACAGTATTCACACCAGTCTTCCCACTGTGCATCAGATGTCTGGAACTGTGGTGCACAGACAGGCAGAGCTAGTTTTGGCGCTCCCTGTGGTGCTTCAAGTGACACCAACAGTTCTGCGTGTAGATGCATCAGTTGTGTCATTCCTGTGATAAGTTATTGAAGTTGCTGGGCCTGGAACTGAATAGCTAGGCTCAGTGGTAAATCCTGCAGCACATTTGCCATGACTCAACACAGAGTAGACACTGAATAGAAACAAAATGTAAACACTGGATCTGTAAGGAATGTTTCAATTAGAAGTCACAGATAAGTTTCTGAAAAACAGAGAAAAACATTACCAAGCAATGTGGTGTTTGTCCAGAAATCTGCAAGAAACACAACACTATCTTCATTGCTCTAGTGTTGCTGTCACAGCAAGACACGAATCCACCAAGCAGCAGGTTAACAAAGGACCAGCCTCAACAGCAGAACACAGAGAACAGGGACAAAAAAATAAAATAAAAGAAAATCGCGTACCTAACTCAATAGGTTGAAGAGCACGGGGACAGTCAGTTTCGACCAATGCCCCGAGTGCCATAGCCTGTAGACAAGTCTGTAATACTGTAGTCACTGACACAAAGAGACTGTGTACTCAAAGGCATCAGTCATAATACTGAAGGGGGCCTGATGCTAGCTTCATATCCAATTTGATAGCAGCACTGCCAGTGGCAGCCTAGGAAGGCATGTCCGCAATACGGCCATCGGTTGGTGGCCACGTCTGCTGTCTGGCTGCCTCTGGTAGCAATACTCATGACATCTAGTGCCAGCGTATGAATTATGAACAAATGAACTTGACATAGTGTCTGTGGTGAGGGGCATAAATGTTTCTTCTCTCTCCATTGCAGTGTACAAGTTTTGGCGCTATATTGGACTACATTCCACACAAAACATTTCATTAATCTTGTCCCTAATTGCTCATTTAATGGACCATAGAAAATACTCCTCCTTCTGTAAAATGTTTTTTCTGTAATAGCTTCCTTATCTTTATTTCTTGATAACAAATCATGTTACTTTGCATCCTAGGGACTTGAAATTATCAGGCTGTTCCTCTATCTCATCACAGATTTTCACTTTCATCTTTCTCAGTTGCCTTGTTGAAACCATTGCGTAATCTTTTTCACATTTATCTTCATTCCATATTCTGCATAGTTGGAGTTTAGTTCTTTTATCGTATTGTTAATTTATTTCTCATTTTCACGTTGTAATACCAATCCATCAGCAAATCTGATACATCATATTATCTTTCCTACTATTATCACACAACTCTTGTGCTGGAAGTGGTTTTTCACTAAATCATCTAAATGGGTATTATAAATAGTAGGTGAACGATAACAGCATTGTCTAATCTCTAACCCAATTTTAATTCTTACAGCCATTTAATTACCTCTCATTATTTTTACTTGTTGTGACATATGATGATTTGCTTTTTTGTCCTCTTATTTGCAGTTTGTGCTTCAGAAAATTGTTCTCAAAGGTTCTTTCAGTGTCATCAGAGATTGCACAAACTTCTCCACCATTTTTAGGCATCTTTCCCCAACGATCTGTAACAGTCCATTTGCATATCTTGTACCTTATTTCCATCTGAAGCCAAACTGTTTTTCATCTAATTCTCTCTACCAGAAATCTCAACATGAGTTCATTACTCTCAATAGAATATTTGACCGAGTAAGATATCTCATCTATTGTCCTATATTCCATTTATTCCATGGTATTAGCTATCGTTGATATTGGCGTCTTCACTATTTCTGTGAAGTCATTTGACCACTCACCTTAATCATAAATCTTCTTGGACGAATTCAGTATTTCCACCTTTTCTTGGCTTCTGTAATGTTTGGAAATGCATTATCCTCTTCAAGTAATTCTTTTTCATCCTCCATATCTAAAATAAAAAGAACAACCTGTATGAATGTAGAGCTCAGAGTCCTAAGCAAAGAAGGGAAAGCAGAAAGGTGAAAGGAGTATATAGAGGGTCTATACAAGGGTAAGGGCAATGTTATGGAAATTGAAAAGAGCATAGAGGAAGATGAGAAGAGAGATATGATACTGCATGAAGAATTTGACAAAGCACTGAAAGATTTAATTCAAAACAGGGGCCCAGAAGTAGACAACATTCTGTTAGAGCTACTAATACCCTTGGGAAAGCCAGCCATGACAAAACTCTTCCATCTGGTGAGTAAGATGAATGAGACAGGCAAAGAGTGTAATAATCCCAATTCCAAAGAAAAAAAAAGCAGGTGCCAACAGGTGTAAAAATTACTGAACTATCAGTTTAGTAGGTCATGGCTGCAAAATACTAACACGAATCCTTTACAGAATAATGGAAAAATGTTATTCAATCTGTATAATGTGGAAGCAGTGAAGGGAACAAAAGAAGAATTTGGAGTAGGAATTAAAGTCCAGGGAGAAGAAATAAAAACTTTGAGGTTTGCTGATGTCATCATAATTCTGTCAGATACAGCAAACAATTTGGAAGAGCAGTTGAAAGGAATGGATAGTATCTTGAAAGGAGGATATAAGATGAACATCAACAAAAACAAAATGAGGGTCAAACTAAATCAGCTGATGTTGGGAGAATTAGATTAGGAAATGAGATGCTTGAAGTACTAAATGAGTTTTTCTGTTTGGAAAGCAAAATAACTGATGATGGTCAAAGTAGGGAGGATACAAAATGTAGACTGGCAATAGCAACAAAAGCATTTCTGAAGAAAAGAAATTTGTTAATGTCAAGTATAGATTTGCCAGGAAGTCCTTTCTGAAAGTATTTGTACAGAGAGTAGCCATATATGGCAGTGAAACATGGACAATGAACAGTTTAGACAAGAAGAGAATAAAAGCTTTTGAAATGTGGTGATAGAGAAAAATGCTGAAGATTAGATGGGTAGATCAGTAAACTAATGAGGCAATACTGAATAGAATTGGGGAGAAGAGAAATTTGTGGTACAACCTGACTAAAAGGTTGGTAGGACACATTCTGAGGCATCAGGAACCACGAGTTTAGGACTGGAGGGAGGTGTGGAGATTAAAAGTTATAGAAGGAGACCAAGAGGTGAATATTGTAAGTACATTCATAGGGATTAGGTTGCAGTAGTTACTCAGAGGTAAAGAAGCTTGCACAGGATAGAGTATCATGGAGAGCTGCATCAAACCAGTCTTTGGACTGAAGATCACAACACATCCAAAGCATCTGGGCAACCTCGTACCTCATATAATTCTTCATGATACATCTTTCATTTATTGATTAATCCTTGTTTCCTGCAATTTCATTCCAATTCTCACCTTTTATCATCCACATTTTGTTCTCCTTATTCCTGAGGTCCAAGTTACTTGCTCCCCATACATCACTCCATACTTCCCCTTTCTTTCTAATTCCTAAATTTCTTCACATTTCTGTTGTAGGCATTGTGCTGTAGCGTTACCAGTTTCTTTTTGAAGCTGATTATTTAGAGCATTGTATCTTTTTCTACCTCCTTATTTAGCAAAATGTTCATATTTTGTATTTTCTTTCATCTACTCCAACTTTTTTTTTTTTCTGTTACCCACAGTTGCTTAACGCTGTTCTCTTCTTCAAGGCAAATTGTTGCTACTACTGTCTGAGGAGTTGTGTATTGTAGAGGGTTGGCTGTGCACTGACCACTACTGCATGGTGGGAGCTGTCCTGGTGCTTGTCAGGGGTGCTCGACTCTCAGATGGAGTTTGCTGGGTTCCTGTGATTATGAGGGAGACTGGAGGACATAGTGGGTGGCTCAGCAAAACAATCAATGAACATAACAGTTCTTCACTATCCTACCTGATCTGGACAATTTTATGGATGCACACTCACCGAGGGCAGAGCTTGATGTCATCTTGTAACATTTTGACTTGGTATGGTGGGCATTCCGGAGGTAGTGCAGCCTACGGCATATCTATGCTGCCCAGGAGGTGGCGCATTGACTTGACGCTGCCAACATGCTGGGTGCTGAGTTGACATGAAGGTCACAACTCGCCTCAGAACTGACAGCCTGTGGCAGGCAGTAAAGACATTTTACATTCTGGCTCAGGGTCCTGGTGGCACAACAGCAGACAGAGCAACCCAGGGAGATGAACCCTGGACTGTTGGCTGCATCAGGTTGTGATGGACATCAGCATCATGGAGCTGGGCAGTCTTCCATTCATGCCTCAGCCATGAGGCAGTCACATACAGACTGTAGTGGAGTGTTGGCTGCCAGGACCTGGCCAGTCAGGCAGTGGTCAGGGGTTCAGAGTCTGGTGTCAGTGGTGCATCATAAGTGCAGTGTTGATTCCTTGGCTGCATCCAACACAGCGTCATTTCCCAGCATATGGGGATGATGACTGGCTGTCTAAGGGGATTTAAATACAGCTGTCAAGTGCTGACCACACAGAAGACATTGCATTTCTGTGTCACATGGAAGTGCCTTGGATAAAGGCCAGTAACCAAGGTCTGGCAATTTCCACACAATAGTGGATAGAACAGTGGAAGCTTTCTGATAGTTGGTCTGTGTCTCAGACCCAGGTATTGACTCACGTAAGTTCAGTCTGGAAAAATCTTACTGCTGCTGGGATTCCTGTGCAGGCAGGTTATTGATCACAACTGGTGGCAGTAGCTGTACCCTTGTTATGACTCTAGGTTTGGCTGCCTTCTATGTCATTACACTTCCTCCCTCCATAGGTAAATCCTGCCCACCAGATTTCCACTTGAGAGACTAGCTGCAAAAGACTGCTAATATGTCTTATCATTGTTTTTACACTGTCTCACAACACAGGTTCTGTAGATCCTTGTCTTGAGTATTTTCATTCAACTCTCACATTTCAGTCCAGTTAGCCACTGTGTTATTCCACATTGTGGGAAAGGAATGACGATGGTGAAGCATCCTACGAGAATAACGTCACCACTCTTCCCACTTAATATTTGCATGCTGATGCTACTGACTTTTGAATTTCAAACATTCTTACAGTATATGCACTGCATACCTGTAATAACTAGTAAAAAGCTCTTACATATCTTGTTATGCTACATCCTGCATTAACCTACACACACAATGTCATGCCCTCACCAGTGCTCAAAATCAAAAGAACAGGCATTTCTTGACTTGTATGAACTCATTTATGTTATTCTACCCTGTCACCTTATTTCCACAATGCTAAACATCGTGGAAGCTATTTAGAGTAGAAAGGAGTCAGTAGTAGCATTGCTATGGTTGCATTCTCAGATGTATTGACCAGGAAAAACACCATTATTCTCTAACTCAATTAACCCATTAAATCCTCGTAACACAAACTTCATTCTCACAATAACTCAGTAATGCACATTGTACTTCATCATCTCCCACAATAGTACATAACAGTAACTCTAACTCATTAAGTCGCATAATAAATTCTCAGTACTTCATAAGAAACCTTAAAATCTCAACTCATAGTTACCTCTTACTTTGAGAAACTAGCCCAGTTGCTGCACTTCACAGAGCTCTCCGATATCATGGACTGATTTCCTGAGTCACACTTGCTTGTCAGTTACCCTCGTATGCCTGTGGTGCACCTTTGATACTATGTAATATTTCTTAACATCTGACTTGTTCTTCCATAATGTCAAATCTCTAGCCTGGACAGATATCATAGGTAGATTTACCGCTACCGAGCTCATCATATCTTGGTGTACCTAGAATGGTTTAATGATGACGTTAAATCTAATGATAATCTCATGTTCATATAGTGCCTCATCGTATAGCTACTTTGAGACTGTGTCACATAATGCAAAGACAGGAAGTCCTAACCATTCTATACTGTTGTTACACTTAGTCCATGTTCTAATTTGCCAATGCTGTACTGCTATTGTTTACATCTACATTAACGAACTTAAAGCTTCAAACTAAATGATATTCTCTAACTATTACCTTGGCAGTTGTTGTATTATCAGATTTTCCTATTTTCTTGTACACACTTTACTAAAGGTTCAGAGTATTTTGCTACTAAGATATCTGTTTTTCCTGCTGAATTAAATATGCCATGTTCCAGCTATTCACATTATCAGATGTGACATATAACATAAGTCCATGTAACATGAGCCTCACCTAACAGTTATTTTAAGCTGTTAACTGTTCACCTTACATATGTTGCTGTCCCAGTTGACTCATCATTGAAATCTTCATCTGCTTCTGTCACCAGAATGGAGCATACCTTCTTCTCAATCTCCAAGCAATCCTACTTCTAAATGCAAAATGTAGCGAGTCAGAAGGTTAATTACTACTACTCAGTGGTGAAAGGCATCTTAGTACCTATAAGGAGGAGGTTGACTCTCACCTAGGGTGTGCAGTGTTCATGTGATGGCAAGGGGACTGTAGGATGTTGTGAGCAACTGCAGTAAAACAATAAATAAACGTAACAGTTCTTTACCATCCCATCTGATCTGCACAATTACATTGGTGTGACCTCACCCAGGACATAGCTTTGCATTGTCTCATATTTCCACTCAGTAAAGTGAGCATACATGTGGCCTGTGGAATACACACATTACCCAGGAGGCGGTGCACTGACTTAGTTTTGCTGACACACCAGGCATCTAGTCGATACTGGGGTCACAGCCCCCATCTTAGATTTGGCAACCTGCACTAGGCAGCACAGTCTTCATATGCTGTGGCTCAATATCTGGTGATGCAACAGTATCCAAGCTGCCCAGGGAGATGAACTCTGGACCACTGGCTGTGATGGACATAATGGAATGAAACTGGGAGGGGGAGGGGGGGGGATGTCTTCCATTCGTTCTCCAGCCATTAGGCAGCAGGCAGATCAATGAGTGTTCTCATTGAGGAGAGAGAAGTGGATTTCTGGTTGCCATGGCCTGGAAACCAGACAGCCAGTTGTTCTGAGTCCGGCACCAGCAGTAGCGGCTGCCTCATAAGTGTGATATTGACTCTGTGGTTGGCTTGTTGCCACGACACTGACTGGCTGTCTGGAATGGTAACTGGCTAGCTGTGGGGCTGTATATGCAGCTGTCAGGCTCTGACAAAATGGAAGCCATCACATTTCTCTGTCAGGTAGTAGGGACTCAAATAGGACCAATGACCGAGATTGCCCACAGTTTTGGATCAAGCCATGTAAGCCTCCCAAAAGTTTGTCAGTGCCCCAGAATTGCCTGTTGACTCACAGAATTTTGATGTGGGAACATTTCTCTGCTGCTAGACTTGCTGTGCAGACGGATAATGACCGCGACTGCTGGTGGTAGCTGCATCTTGGCTATGAGGCTGGGTTGTGGCTGCGTTTTATACTGTTATGTTATTTGGATTCTGTTGACTCACAGAATTTTGATGTGGGAACATTTCTCTGCTGCTAGACTTGCTGTGCAGGCAGATAATGACCGCGACTGCTGGTGGTAGCTGCATCTTGGCTATGAGGCTGGGTTGTGGCTGTGTTTTATACTGTTATGTTATTTGGATTCTTTTTTTGTGGATTTTTCTCTTCAAATACATTTGTTAGCTCTTTATTTTTAAGTTATTCTTGAAATACACTTGTCACCTCTTCCTTTTTAAGTCTTTCCACATTAAATTTTGTCTTCATTTTTCTATCTTTCTTCTCCTGTCAAGAGACCGGATTTGATGTGATATCTGCTCTTGATAATGTCTTATCATGTTCTGAACAATTTCTAAACCTTTCCGTATCAAAATGTAGTCAGTCTGGTATGTTTGAGCCATCTATCTAGTCCAAGTGTACATTTTTCTTCTGTATTGCTCATAGAAAATATTTGCAATACTGAAGAGATTTGTTTTATGGAAGTCCTCCAATACTTCTCCTCACTCAGTCCTTCTTCCTAATCCACATTTGCTCACAGTTCTTCCACCTGTTATTGCATTCCAGTTACCCATTACTGTTAAACATACATTCTTCTCTTCTTTCTTTATTATAGCCTCTACGTTGTCGTGGTTTTCATTTACTTCATCATCAGATTGACCTCTGTCTGGCATTTGTAAACTTTTCACCAGATTTTTCTTGTTGTGGGTTTTCACTGGTACAGCCTTTTATCTACACATGTCACTTCATCCTTGACTTTTGGCCCAAATACTATGCCAAAACCATGGTTTACTCTGCATGCTGCTCTAGAATAAAATATCCTGAATTCATTTTGTACAAATTGTCCATTCTCCATTCAGGGAGTCCCATTATATCCACTCTGTTTCTTCTCATTTCCTCCTTCAGATTCTCCAACGTCCCAATTGCAAGAAGATCTTAACATTCCTTGCTCCTGTTCTTAATCTTGTATCAATGTGATCTTCTTCAGCATCCTGCATGCAGATGTCTGTCTGAAATTAATTTTTACTGTCAAAAGATTTGTAATGCTATGTAAGCAGTTTGAGTACTTTGTTAATGCAGTAGCTTCCCAATGGTTTCCACATACCAAGAGACTGCCCCTATATCATGAACAGATATCTTTGTCACCCCTAACAGCAGAACAGATACCACAAGATGTTTTCCAGTGACTGTTCCTCCACAGAGGTAACATCATCCTCCTTAAAGGCCTTGTGTGTAAAGCCATTGCCTTCATTAGGGAATTGGGTTATTTACCAGTGTTCTATGTTAGTGGTTTTCTGGCTGGTTGCCGACCCAACTAACTCTCCTCCATCCTCATTCTTAGCTTGGAGCTGGACAATGATGGAACTAAAAATGATGATAAGACCTTGCAATTCATTACAGAACTGCACTATAATTCAGAATTGTCTGAATTTCACATACCATGGTATTGTTGATGTATAAATGAATTCTTCATGAGGAAACAGTGTATCCCAGACTCACCAAAATATATATTTCCATTCATAGGTGCCCAGGTTTTGTGCTTTTTGCACTACTGAAACCTCTTTCTTTGTGTTAACATGGTGTACAAGCAGTATAGCCACTTCAGTATGAATGTTTTGTTTATGCAGTTTCTGTCACACAAAATTAGAGACCTTTTTACATAATCTTCAACCATAATATTTTATTTTTCTGTGTAAGTCCAACACATTCTGGAAGTACAACTTCATTTTCAAAGTCTACATCAATTTTTAAGATTGTTACACCCACTTCAGTTTATCAACTTCATTTGGTTGCAAAACGTTCATTATCTATACTGTACCTGTGGCCAAAAGAAATAGTTAAACTGAATCAGATGTAGTGTCAAAAACATCAATGTGATCCTCTTTAATACCCTCCTGTCTCTGCCAGCAAATTTTGTTTTTCTTTCACTAGTTATTCTGTAGTTAAAGTTCAAAGAACACATGTTGTGCAAGTAAATATATTAGTTCTATGATAAACCTTGTAAATCTGTGGCAGTTCTAATGGATGCACCAGTGAATTGAGTACCAACAGTTTTCCTCAATGAAATTCTGTAACAACATGTTAAATCAACACAGTGCTCAAAGATGCACTAATGAGTGTAGACCGCTTCAGGATATGTTAGAGTACAACAGAGAAATGAAAGACAGTGAGCAACAAGTAAGTCAGATTATTAGCTCTGAAACAACAAGTTTGTTGCAGGATGTTTATATTAGTGTGTCCAACTCTTGGGGGAGATGGGGCGGGGTGGGGTGGGTTTGAATCCCTGGTTATCAGAATGTCTTAGGCTGTTTAAGGGGAAAAGATAAATGGGGAAAAAAATTAAAGGAAAGATTGTGAATTTTGGATAGACAGAAATATTGTGTCTAAATGTATATAAGAAGTAACAAACAATACAGAAATGAGCTCCTTTAATAATTTTCTATGTTTCCCTCCTTCTGATGAAGGGACTATTGAAAATTCAACATCTATTTGTTCACATCTATTTAAGCTGAGATGTCTCTTCTATCTGAAACAGTATTTATTCCAGCAATCTGTTCCTTTTATACAACCAATACTGATGGTGATACGTGAAAAATAACTCTTTTCTCTCCCTTTGAATGTGGTCATTTTCAGCACTCTGACTGGCAATGCATTATTTTTCCAAAATTCTGCATTCTTATCACATCTTTCCAGATATGAAATACTTGTTTTGAAGTTGTCTTTAGTTTGCTTTCCAGTGGCTTCAAATTTTCATCTGAAATGTAGGCTTCATTTGTTTGAACTTAGAACTGGGATATATTTAAGTTCTGGCAAAAGGGAGACTAGACTGCTAGCATTATAAGGAACAGTCTGTCACCTTTTTTCACCCTTAAACTTTGTCCTTATGCTGTAACAAATTTCATCAAAATTAATCAATTCAGTGACAGTGGACATACTGTTTACTGCAGTGGGTTCTTGCACTTTGCCAGATAATTTTGTTGCCCGTATTTGTACCTGTCACTACTTAAAGTACTGCCACATGTTATTTTCCATGAAGCTACACTGGATCTCTTCCATTTTTGCCTCATTATATTCCAGACAATTGACTACTCTTTTGTTACACCTTCTGAAAACAGTAAAATAAAGTAATATCTTACACCAAAAACATCTCTAGCAAACTGGTCGGTCACCCATTGCTCCTGAATTGATCAATTTTGATGAAATTTATCACAGTGTAAAGATATAGTCCAATGTCAAAAAAGTCATGTATGCACATGCTAGTACATATAGTTTTTTAGTATTGCCAGCAGACACTATTCTTTTTTGCCAGACTTCATAACTGATGTGCTGGGGAAATTAATATTGTCAGTAATCTTCTGCTTTTTCTCATTTTTCAGATAGCAGTGATGAGTACTCAGTTATGGGTGACCGTTACATGTGCAATATCTGCCAAAGTTCATTCAACACATTTGCCATCATTTCACGTCACATTGCAGCGAAACATCGAGTACAGTCCCGGATCTTTATGTGTGAGAAATGCAATCGTTATTTTAAAACTAAATGGAGCCTGTCTACTCACAACAGTCGTTACCACAAACAGATGTCTTTTCACTCTGATTCTTTTCCGGGACCTATAAATGATTTGTAGAAGAGAATTTTCATTAAAACTGTCAATATTTATTATGTTTCATTTAATTCACGTTAACAGCTATTTCGATATTATGTCTCACTTTGTAATACTAGTAAGTCTGTAATAAGAACTATAAGTTTTTAAATTGTTGTTGACAAATTTCCTGGAGGTTTTGCATTTAATTATCACAATGTTTTGAAGGCAATGGCTTGAATTTTTTACTAATAAAATTTTTAATTCAGTGTGGATCCTCCTACAAAATCAGTTGGCAATGGCTACAAGTCAGAAACAGAGATATCTACTTTGGCATTATTCTTTAATGTACTCTGATATTTAAAAATGTCAGTCACTGATACAGTAAAAAAGGAAAACGACATTCTAAATGTATTAGTAATTTATCTAATAACAATACATAGTAACAAAAAAATAAAAAGTTATTGCTACATTGAAGTACTGCTGCCGTATTCAGTGTCGTTATTTCTATTAGACTATAAGTTTGTATTGCTTTTGCTATGTGAGTTCAGTATTGAGCATGACTCAAGAGAACATGTGATTTACATATTACTCCTATGCTTCTTTTTTAGCCAAATATATTTTATGTAAATTAGTTTTTATAATTGTTTCAGATAGTCTTGTTTTCCTAGCCATTCTGTAATTTTCTTAGGTAACTTTTGCAAGGCAAAATAATTTCATAATTTGATTTGTACTGTATAGATAACAAAAACATCAAAGAAAATATTTTGTGAAATTTCTCTTTTAACAAGTTTCAACAGCAACAAGTACACATGGATAGTCACAGAAAATGATACCCTTTGAAGGCAGATGTTCATATATATATATATATATATATCACACAAAAAAGTAGGAGGAAATAAGACTAAACAGAAATTAAATGTCAACTGGGACACAGAATTACGGGTGGCATCTTTTGTATTGTGCACAATACTTCCTTCTTCTTTTTCAGACAGTACTTTATTGATATTATCATGTCACTGTGTTTCTAGCACAAAATTCTTTTTTCATGTATTTTAATTTGCATTTAGGTAATTCAATTCCTGGTATTAATTTAGCACCTTGTAATCTTTGAAAATTTTTGTTTTGGCATGTTTGTCCTGTTATTGCAGTGCACTTTGGTTTTCAGAAGTCTCCTTGGCCTTACTAAATTCTCCTTTAATGCAAATCTTTGCTGTTTTTTTCTTTTCTTTTTTTCCCCTAAACCAAACCACCAATGGAATTATTACAAGGTACATCTAAAAAGTTGAATATCATAATAAAATGCAGCAAATTAGGAAATTGTTGATATTCCAATTTGGAGTTTCTGTTCTTTGATAATAAAATGCAGACTTTACAGACAGAATGCCTCCATTTATTTAAGCTGCAACATAGTGTCTAGGAATACACACTATGTACAGCTTTATACTTATACCTTTATTGATCTGCAAAGCTAACTTCATTGCGTACAATATGTTTTGACAATTTTTATAAGGCTGCTGGAAACTGCCAGAAAAAACTTCTTTAGGAGCTGCCCAGAAAAATGATGGCAAAAAAGTATGTCAAAATGTGATGCATACAACTATTCACTGTGACACTGATGGTCGTCACCCTGCTCTATATTGAATCACTAAACTAGTAGTCATCCCATGTGGTGATGGTTTTCTGAACCATATATCAATGAAATTACCAGCAATTTCAACAATTCACCATACATTCATTCACACGTTATGTTCAATAAATCCCACCAGGGAGGGATATGGAATGAGTCAAGTTTATTTATTTATTCACCTTAGATGAATGCTACATTTGTTTTGGATTGTGGACACATGTTTTAATTTATGTCATAACTTTCCGGAGACAACTACAGAAACGTTATGTATAGGATGGCACAGATAAAAGTAGCCCATGTAAGTATAAAGGAAATGTAGTGAAATTACAGAAACGAAAAGTTGAAATGGACTTACTGTTGTGTTGGCAAAAGAGCCAACACCATGTTACTAGAGGAGGCCGAAATCCACACGTTTTAGCTCACGCAGGCTGGCGTGAGGAGGAAAGAACTATACTGACGTGAGGTCTGGAACATGACAAGGAATTAGAATTCAGAAAGTGGACGTAGCTGGTTTGATACTTAACTTTAATCCATTAATGATGAATGTCACTCTTGATGGTACATGATTCACAATATTGTCTGTTCAGATTATAGTAACTGAATATGGCGCCTTGCTACGTCGTAGCAAATGACGTAGCTGAAGGCTATGCTAAACTGTTGTCATGCAATTGAGAGTGTCTGTTTACAGTGAACCATTGCTAGCAAAGTTGTCTGCGCAACTGGGGTGAGTGCTAGTGAGTCTCTCTAGACTAGACCTGCCGTGTGGCGGCGCTCAGTCTGCAATCACTGATAGTGGCGACATGCGGGTCCGACGTATACTAACAGACCGCGGCCGATTTAAAGGCTACCGCCTAGCAAGTGTGGTGTTTGGCGGTGGCACCACACTTACCATTTATTTACAATGAAAAATACATTGAAAAACCCATTTGTAGAAGATGATGAAAGTGACACCCGCAACATCGTACAAAACTGTGCATGTTTAAGAATATTCGGATACACCCAGCATAAAGTTCATGTATCGATGGCAGTAGCTTCACAGCTGATATTGTCTTTCACTTTCTGTATCATGTGTGGCTCAGCAAGTGTGCCCACAGGAAAAAATCGCATGTTGCTAGACCCAGCAAATATGGCCAAAAATATTTGTTGACAGTTTGTTCCTCAGTGAAGACGTCATAGACTCCTTCCAGGGATACCTTAGACATGTGGCTGTTGTCCTATCTTGCTGGAAGAAGTGGTATTGTCTTTTGTATTCAGTGAGTTGAGCACAAAATGTATCAAAAATTTCCATATATACAACCATGTTGAGGTTAGTGCCAAAAAATATGTCCCTTAATGCATGATTCTGTTACACCACACCAAACACCAATTTTTTTCATTCTTGAGTGATTGCTGACACACAATGTCAGGATTCTCTATTGCCCAGTACCTCGTGTTCTGTGAATTCATATGACTGGAAAGTTGAAACAATTTTCATCACTCATGATGTAATGGAAAGGGTCTAACAAACCGCTGTTGATGTTATTCCACAGCCAAATGCTGTAAACTACACGTTTATGACTATCATGCTCCCATAATTGCTGCACAACCGTCAAATTAAGACTTGTCCAGTATCCGCTAGCAACTCCACCTACTTACATGCGCATGTTGGGCCAATTTATGTGTAGACTTCTTTGGGCTCTGGGGTTCTTTGGTGGATGTCTGCAATAACTTCTGGTGTGCAAAGTGAAGGAATTCTTTTTTATTTTACATTTTGCACAGATGCATAGGTGCACCAGTTTTTATACAGATTCTGCATTGCTCCCTTTGGAGGTAGCCCTCTATCTGGATATGTGACCCAAAAAGTTTCATGAGTTTCGTAAATCAAACTGGTTTTCACATATGCTTCCACAATTTTAATTCTTTCTTCTATCAAGAAAGTCATTTTGCAGACTGCAAAGAGAAACGTCTAACTTCGCTGATGAAATAAACTGAAATGCTGACAGAAGAATGATAACAATCAATTATTGCATAAAATTGAGCATTGTTGTGGTTGTTTACTTTATTTTAGAAGCCAAAATATTGTGTTAACGTTCAGAATGGGGTCTGGGGCAAGCTACTTTTAACTGCGCCACCCATTATATTAGTTAGTTATAACTAACAGCAATTGAAATTCCTGGATGGAATAATACATAGAATAAAGGAAAGGCAACCACTCACCTATATGATCGATATGTGGCACACAGACATAAACAACAAAAACAATATTTTGTAGCTTTTGACCTCTCCCTCTTTGTCTAGTAAAAGTACACAGAGTCACACACAGACATGCAAATGAACACACCTACAGTCGCAGAAAGACTGACTGACTGAGTCAATCTCGCCATGACCACACGTGTCTTCATTTGGGTGTTTGTGCAATTGTGTGTGTGAATGTGAGTACTCCAACTAGACAAAGAGCAAGAGCTCAAAAGCTACTAAACACTGATTTTGTCTTATGTGTTATGCACCATGTGTCAGTCAGCTGTAGGTGAGTGGTAGCCTTTTCTTTATTTTACATATTACCTATAAATAATGTAGTGGAAATTAAGATAATATATTCCTCTAAGAGGAATTCCATAACACTATAAAAACATTTCTACAGAGGTACACCATCAAATCATACTTAAAGCAACTTCCATTTAAACTTTTTAATAAACTTTGGAAGTTTGTTAAACAATTTAATTCTCATGTGATTGTGGGATGTTGTCTGTACATTTTATGTTGTATCTTGCCATCTTATAATCACAACCTGCCCTAGTGTTAAAAATATATACATCTTTTTTTTAAAAAAAAAAGAAAAACCTGTTGTACTGCCTGTACTTTAAAATTAGTTGTGCAATGTGAGAAATACACGAGGGCATGCTGAGAAGTAATGCCTCCAAATTTTTTATCCTATTCTCAATATCAGTTGAGGTACTTTGTGTCATGCATATTACTCGGTTGACTTTCTGCTCCACTGATTCAAGTCGCAACCCTCTGCTGCTCGAGGGCTCTGAATTGTAGTGTGGTGGGTAATGTAACTATGCCGGTGCTTGGGATGCAGTGTGCTGTAATCGAGTTTCTAACCATAGAGAATGTTTTTCCACACATGGAGCACCCTCTCCTGCGCAACAGTCTGACGCCCCAGGGTTCACTGTTCTCAGTTACCTATCATACAGTCCCATCCAATCTTTGTTTGTTTGTAGAAATTGAACACTTTCAAAGACTTCCCTTTAATAGTGATGAAGTGGTGCAAACAGAGGTGAGGTCATCACTTCATCGACAAAGTCAAACATTCTACAGTGATTGTATCAGCAAACTTGTCTCTCATTGTGAAGCGTGTATTCATCCCCAAGGTGACTATGTACGAGAAAAAATATGTAGACATGAAGAATAAAGATGTAGAATCTTAATGAAGTTTGTTTTATTTAAAAAGCTTTAAGAGTTTTCACATAAAAAGTTGGGGAATAACTTATCAGCTTGCCCTCATATATTGAACATACTTTTTATATTGTTCATTGTATCTGATATTGCACAGAATCCAAACTCCAAAATTGTTGAGGCTTTTGTGGTTACTTGTTAATGTATGTCCTGTTGATTTTAATCTCAGGCTCTTTGGCTGACATTTGCTTAATGTCTTAACTGCCTTTTTTTAAAAAAAAGGATGAATACTCTGTTTATATCTTGGCTGCAGCATACCTCTATAATTCAGTTCTATACGTAAACATTAACAGGGAAAAGCAGCCACTAACAGCTACTACTTTAATATATGTTAACAACAAATTATTACTTGTGCTAAGTTACCCACACTGATAAATATGGGAACTACTTCTAGATTATTTTGTTACAGAAGGAAAAAAAAGGTCTTTTGAAAAAGAAATGAAAAAAAGCTACTGCTGCTTCACTTATACTATCACTGTCAGATAATGTTTTTATCTAACACTTCAAATAAAGCATTTAGTTTACGCAACCCACTGTCAGCATTTTATATATTGGTGGTATCAAGATCTGGTTAACTCAAACATTAGATTTATTTGGAATTTACATCTCTGAGCCCAGATATTATACCAGATTGTAAGAGTGATTAATGAGATATTCATTTTCTTTGTTTTTAAATATCTGGGGTTTTTCATTTTCGTGTCTGATTTCTGTGAATAGTATGCTATAAACTGTTAGAACAGAATATAAAATGCCATTCTAAAACTTAGATAGGGATCCATGGTCTATATGAAAAATATTTTTATTTCTAATATTGTGGTTGCGGACGTCAGAGTTCATCTTAAATTCACTTTTATTATTAACCACAAATAAATGGTGGTGCAAAAAGAATGTGTGAATTTCATACGAGTATAATTGGCTCTGTTTTGCTCACATACAAAATATACTCACATCATGACAGTTGATAATGTATCCAATTTCTGAATTGTTACATTTTTTTTTACATTTTAAGATAACATATAACTTAGTTGTCTCCTTAGTGAATACACAGTTAAAAGTCTTTCTTCAAAGTTCACCATAACTTTCATCAACATGTCATGTGAAACAGCAGCATCCATCTTTTTGGAACCACTTGTCTGCCATGTTCATCCCAATAGTGCCCAGTTGTGATCACATGAAATTGGCTAGCATTGCAACATAACATGCAGCATTCACTGTTACACTAACACTGCATTCTTCAGGAAAACAAGGCTCAACGATTTGCACTTTGGACACTCCACACCACACTGTCACTTATGCACTATACAGTGGTTTCTGATGCACTTCTTGTGGGTTGTCTGTTGCCCAATAGCAACACTTTTGTATGTTTCCATAACCTCTAACTGAAAGTGTGCTTAATTGCTCATCATCAACACAATGTCATCAGCAGCAGGAACATCAACCATTCTCTCACAAAACTGTCTCCTTTCATCATAATCACAGCCATGAAACTTCTACATTATCATCACTGTGTAAAAATTAAAATGTAATTCATCATTCAGGATGCACTGCAGCAAGCAGTGAGACAACCCAAAGTTGGAGAATGCCACCTAGTGGAGCAGTGAGAACTTTGAAAAACAGATGCTCTTACTCCATCAACATTTTTGTGCATTCGCACTGAGTGAGGATGACCAGGTGATGTCTGCTCCATGATTATCCAGTTGTGATCAGGTGTTGAACGATTTCGCAAATTGTTGAAGTGCATATGGAAAATCTGTTGAACTGTGACCTCAGAGTCATTACTTTTGAGGAAATGTTCAAAAGTGAACATGTGATGATTCATGGCACATTGTGACATTGCTACTGAAAGTAATAACCTACAAAACAACAGGTCCCCCTACCCTGCCATTTCACTCCCACGACCAATACTATTCAAGTCAAATCCTTGTGTTCTTTTTGTGCCACCCTTTACCAATAGAGGGTCTGTGTATTGACATGTAAGTGTAAGAATCCCCAAAGAGAGTTCTGCGAGATGTTCAGTTATCAACTTTTTACAATATTCTTATTCCACTTTTCTGTAGAATAAATACTTTTTTCATCTTAGCTACATTGCCAGAGAAGGTTATACCATAAGGCAGTATTGAGTGAAAATACACAAAGTCCTGTCTGTAGGTCAACACAAGGAGACAGATTTATAAATGCATATCAGGCAGAAATGAGATTTTTAGTTAACTTGTTCATGTGCTGTTGCCATGATCTGACAGTAGTGTATCACCAACAATTCATTTTGTCCCAAAAGCTTTTAGTCACTCATAGGGCATGATTATAATTATAACCAGCTTTGTAACAATATTATGAGGAGGAAAGCTGCTACTCACCATATAGCAGAGATGTGCTGAGTCACAGATAGGCACAACAAAAAGACTCTCATAGTTATAGCTTTCAACCATTAAGGCCTTCGTCAACAATAAATGCACACACGCACACACACACACACACACACACACACACACACACACACACATGCAAAGACAACTCACACACACAACTGCAGTCTCAGGCAACTGATTTATATTATTTGATTATAACCAGTTTTAGCCATTCCTTGGCCAGCTTCATTTTATGTAGGTCATTTGGAATAGAAAGCATTGTATGACAATGTATGGGTAAAACTTGTTATGATTGTAATCATATTCTGTGATTGTGCATAAAATAAAAATAAGTGTACAGTATATCAAGCACTCATATCTTTAGGCAGTTGTTTTCCTTCTTACAATAAGCCAGTGCATCTCCCTGGGCACATGTGATTGTAAGGATTTTTAAGATGTGTTACCATTTAGGTACTGGTCTCCTCACCAAGCTCTTTAGGTGCACCTTCACTATTGGCACTCAAGTATTGCAATCGAAAGTGACTTTCCTCCACGCCATATAACTCTAACAAACTGTGTTCTTGTCATACAGCTGCTATTCAAGTTGGTTGTTAAGTATAAAATAAAGTTTTAGCCACCGTAAAACTCCAGATAAAAAGTCTGTAGGGAAATGGAAAATAAACTGTGTATAAACATAATGGCTATGCATTTTCATAATACCTTTAATTTTGATTTCCTAGGTGACAATTATTGTATTTCATAACATGTAACAAAATATTTCTTTCTTTATGATGGCAGTACAATTATGTGAAACTATACAAAAATGTATTTCATTTTAATAATAAAGAGTTGAAGTTAGTAAGCCCAACAATTTTTTTGTCAAACTGTACCTACTTCCACTCATTTCCTTTTCTGCCCTGAAATAATAAATAATAATCTGAATGGCTACTTTGCCACCAGCTTTACAGTTTGTGTATGATTTTGTTTAATAGAGTAAGGTGCTGCTTTTTTTCAGGTCACAATAAAAGAGTAATTAACTTTCTGGAGTATGTATCTATGATACCAGTCATAGCCATTATAACTGTAGTTTTAGTGAAAGTATTGGGTAAAGAGTAACATTTTAAGAAATACAGAACAACAAGAAAAGCTAAAATTTCACACTATGCACTTCCCTATGTTCCGGTTACATATGTTAACCTATAGTTACACTGCTGGACTTGAAAAAAGTGCTACAGTCAAATCAGTTTGCTAAAATTCAATAAAATAACAGCTATATAAGATACCATTTCTTGATTGCCAACTAAAACAGTAAAACTGCTACTAGATATGTAGAGGCCTGTAATTCCAGAAGTGGCTGTAAGGAACATACTAAAAATAAAAAGTAAATAACAACAACAGAAATTATACTTGTTAGAAAAGTCTTGACAGTTCATGGCACAGTCTGTAAGTGTGAAAAGACTGAGATCCAGGCACCCATTGTACATGTTATGATACTGCACATGTACCACCATTACAACAATATGCATGGTTATGTACAGCTCCCACAAAACTCACTATAGATGTGGGAACTAACTGTACCTGAGCATTAGCAATAGCAGACAGTATCATAACATCTGGAAAGAAATTTTCTGCATTTTCAAGCTTCAACAAAAACCATAATGGCTTTTGAAATGAGTCTGCTGACTGTCCCATTTGTCACTGACTTTCGTATCTTGTAGGTCACTGTGTGATGCAGACCTTTGCAGAATGACAGTATGTTGCTTCCCTTGACAATTGTCTTCTAGACTTCATTGAACATATGTTTCGAAGGCTATCTCTTGTAAAAAGAACATAGTTATTCAGTATTCCATCATCTCAAGCCAAGTTACATCTAGATGTTATTGTTTGCAGTGCCATAACTTACGACTTTTTTTGGTTATTCGTGGACAATAATGTAGCTGCATCTAACTTGACACTAGGCCTAAAGAATTTCTTTGATCAAGTACCACATGGCTTGACTTGATTAATACTTTGGGAATATGTCATTTTGAAGTAACATCGCAGTCGCACGTTGCTCCTGTTTCCAAACTGAGAAGTTATGTTCAATCCATAAAAGTGCTGTCTTAAATCGCTAAAGTTAAATGCCAGAGTGGTTCCTTTAAGCAAGAAACTGCCCATTTTCTTCCTCATCTTTCCTCAAACTGAACTTGTGCTCCATCTATAAAGGCCTTGCCATTGATACAATTTTAAACCCTAACCTTCCTTCCTTCCCTCTCAAGATGGACACTCACCACATAGAGATGGCATTGAGCAGCTGAAAGGCACATTGAGGAAGACAGCCAGTCAGCACCTCCTCTATGTGGTGAGTAGGAATCTATCTTATTCATACCATTGTTATTCCATTCCAGATTTTCCATTGTTTCAAAATGGACACTGCCACTTCAGACTTGTGCCTCATAATAATGAAGACAAAGTATGTGACATCTCATTTAAAAAAAACTAGATCAATACATGTTCGCAGCCTAGATCTATCACAAATGACCAACTTTCAAGTATGTTGGGTACACAGTCATGAACAGTGGCCAATTTACTGATGAAGTCAGTGCAAGGACCAATAGATTTTTGATGAAGTTAGAAATAACAACCAAAGTCAACTGGAGCTGTTGAAAAAGATAATCTGAAATTTAAAATTTGCCACATTGCCACCAGTCTTTTCACAATCTATAGCACCAAATGTTGGCCCACTAGAAATGAGCTGTATGATCAGTTTTAAGCATCATGGAAACAAAGGACCTCAAATGGGCAGCTGCTGACACTAATCAGAAGAGCATTTTAAATGATGACCTTATGAAGTCCGTAAGTATTGTGTCAGTTAAGGACAAATTGTGAAAAAAGCATCTACAGTGGTTTTGGCAAGTGGTGTGTGCGGAAGACGTTACAACGGTAAAGTCAGGCTACAAATCGGATCAAAGGTCAGTCAAAGCAGAATTTGGCAGATACTCTATGTGGTGGACCTAAATGTCATAAAACTTCATCTTTGCATGGCAGAAGAGCATTATAAATGAGGATACAGTGAAATCGTAAAGTGCCAAAAGTGATAAATAATGTGGGTGACTCAACAACTCATTATCCAGACCCTTCAATTTTCCCACTGCCAAAGCATATTTGTGAAGGGTGCATTTTTCAGATGAAAAACATTTTTGATCTCATTCCATCCACAGTAACATTTCATCACACAAAATTAGGGTTTTTGTCCATTCCTTTTTTTTTTAGGGGGGTGGGGGGGTCTAATATTACTGAGAAAAACATTTCATTTTCTCTCTTAGTTAGCACAAAAAAACACATTTCATATTTCTCTCTTAGTTAACACAGAACACACATACATGTAAACACACAAATCTTGTTTACAGTTTCTTATTGTTAACTTGTCATGTTAAATGTAGCATACTGTTCCCTCTGATATGATAAAGTACCAGATATTTCATACACCATTAATCACCAATTTTATCATGTAAATTCCAAAATATTGTGGAATGCTGAAGGATAAAATTTGTCTTTGTGCAGTGACCTGTTATGTCACAATATGAATTTTCTAACAAACTTATACCATCTGATAAAGAAAAGAGATGATTAAAATAAAAAATTTATTGACAAACTGCCTATTGGCTTCTGTCTCCGGTTCTTCAGCTGACATTCGTCTGATGATTTTTCTGATGCTTTGCCAGCACGAGTGGCTGGCATTGTCAAAGTTTCACCCTCCATTGCTGGTGGTGGACTGTATCTGAGCTCACGGCCACAGACTATATGTACCTGGTGCACCAATGTCCGAGGGCTTCTCTGCAGTCATTTCCAGTGTAGTTCTCTTGCTACTTGTGACAGTCGTTAGCTGCAGCACAGGAAGCCAGGACCTGTTTACCTTGAGGCTTTCATCTTTCTTGTTGAAGCTATTCTCATGTTTGTGTATTTCTACAGCTTCTCTGCACAAGTGGGTGTGAGAGTTTTTTTCTTGCGTGTCAATGAATTTTACTATGTAGTCAGTCTCACACAGCACGTGCTCTGCCACAGCTGATTTCTCCATCTGCCCCAACCTGCAATGTCGTTTATGTTCTGCGGTCCTGGTGTTGATCAATTGTCCAGTCATTCCAACATAATCTTTTCTGCATTTGCAAGGTATATAGTATATTCCTCGCATTGCAAGTGGGTCCCCTTTCTCCTTTGCTGATCTGAGACACTCTTTGATCTTCTTTGTTCATTTGTAAATAGTCTTTACACTGTGTTTGTGCAATATACAGCCAATTCTGTTTGTCACTCTAGAAATGTATGGCAGAAAGGCTGTACCCGACAGTTCTTTTTCTGATTTGTCACTTTGCCAAGTGTTTGGCTCTGTTATATCTCTAATATCACTTGTGGCGCACTCTTTGCTCCTCAGAACACTTTCCAAGTGTTATATTTTGGATCTGAGATGCTGTGGCTCACATATTCATCTTTCCCACATTATGACCATATTAATCATGCCTCTTTTCTGGCTCGCGTGGTGATTTTATAGTTTATGCAGGTATCGGTCCATGTATGTCAATTTTTGATACATGCTGTTTTCCAGGTTTTCACCATCCCTTGTGACCAGCACATCCAGAAATGATAGTTTTTTGTCCTTTTCTACTTCCATTGTAAATTTTATGTTGGCATGGAGACTGTTCAATTGTCTTAGGAAGTCACCAAGCCGTTGTTCACCATGGCTTCGAAGTGTTCCATGAATAAGATGGCCACCATTGTACTAAGAGCAGTACCCATGGCAATGCCTTCCAGTTGTTCGTAGAAGTTGCCATTCCTCGTGAAATAGCTCGTGGTGAGACATGTATGAAAGAGCTTAGTGATATCTTGCGGGAAGATGGAACCGATGTGATCCAGATTGTCCCTGAGTGGCACTTTTGTAGACAAAGAAACAACATCAGAGCTGATCAGGATGTCATTTGGTGCAAGTGAAAGAGCAGAGGAAATATGCACTGAAACAGCCTGGACAATAAGCTGAGCAAAGCCACCAGCTTTAAATCTGAAGAACGAAGAGGTACGAGCCATTAAGAACCTTAACGCCAACAACACTATATTGGTATGGCCTGCCGATAAGGGAAATGCAACCATCATAATGAAGACCAAAGATTATGAGCCGAAGATCCGGGACATGTTAGATCTGATGACGTACTGAAAACTAAGTGCAGATCTGACACAGCATATCACACGAAATACAGATTGGTTAATCAAGACGTCTTCTCTGTTGACCGTCATACAGAGGACCTGCGCAACACAGAAGCCCTACCACCTCAGCTGTATGGATTGCCTAAGATCCATAAGAATAACATTCCACTAAGACCGATTGTTAGCACTACTGGCTCACCAACATATAAACTGGCAAAAACTTGGCCACATGTGGCGAAGACTGACACATATGTAAAGGACTCAAGACATTTCATTGAGAAGCTGAAGAAAGTAAAACTTGCACCAAATGACATCCTGCTCAACTCTGATGTTGTTTATTTGTTTACAAAAGTGCCACTCTGGGACTATCTGGAGCACATCAGTTCCGTCTTCTCGCAAGACATCACTAAGCTCTTTCATGCATGTCTCACTACGAGCTATTTAACATGGAATGATAACTTCTACAATCAGCTGGAAGGCATCACCATGAGTAGTTCTCTTAGTCCTGTGGTGGCCAACTTATTCATGGAACACTTTGATGCACAGGCACTGGACTTGGCATCTTGTAAACCTAAGGTGTGGTACAGATACATTGACGATACTTTCATTATGCGGAGCCATGGTGAAGAACGTCTTGGTGACTTCCTAATACACTTGAACAGGCTCCATGCCAACACAAAATTTACAATGAAAGTAGAAAAAGACAAAAATCTACCATTTCTAGATGTACTGGTCACAAGGGATGGTGAAAACCTGGAACACAGCATGTATCAAAACCTGACATGGACTGATACCTGCACAAACTGTCACATCACCACTTGAGCCAGAAAAGAGGCATGATTAATACGCTCATAATATGAGCAAGATGAATATGTGAGCCAGAGCACCTCTGACGCGAATTACAACACTTGGAAAGTTTCTGAGGAGCAATGGGTACTCCACAAGTGATATTAGAAGTATAGCAAAGCCAAACACTTGGCAAAGTGACAAATTAGAAAAAGAACTGTCGAGTACAGCCTTTCTTCTGTACATTCCCAGAGTGACGAACAGAATTGGCTGTATATTGTACAAAGTTAGTTAGTTAGTTAGTTGGTTGCATTTTCTATTGATCAATCGCACGGTACAGTAGCCGTTATGATGTGGAACGTGTCAAGTGCACAAGAAATGCACATATGAAAGAAGATTTTTTTTTTTTTTTTAATATATGGTCTCGCGGTAGCATTCTCACTTCCCGCGCATGGGCTCACGGGATTGATTCCCGGCGGGGTCAGGATTTTCCCTGCCTCAAGATGACTGGGTGTTGTGTTGTCTTCATCATCATCATCATCATCATTCATCCCCATTACGGTCGGAGGAAGGCAATGGCAAACCACCTCCACCAGGACCTTGCGTAGTCGGCAGTGCGGGTCTCCTGCATTGTTACCTATGCTCCTTGGAGTATGGGACATCATCATCATCATCACCATATATATTACAATACAGAGTTAAAGATTAATATTTCTATTATTTACCCCATTCCCTTAAATGGCACAAAATGCATATTCTTTATTTATAGATTTATTTATTCCTACTCAAGAATTCATCTATGGTATAGAAGGAGTTGTCAAGGACATATGATTTCAATTTATTTTTGAAGCTATTTCTGCTGTCTGTCAGACATTTCATTTCATCTGGCAATTTGTCAAAAATTTTTATAGCAGCATATTTAACACTTTCTGTGCCAAAGATAGGTTGAGTAAAGGATAGTGTAAGTCTTTCTTTTTTCTGGTATTATAATCACGAATGTCACTGTTGTTTTTAAACTGGTCCATGTTGTTGAGAACAAATTTCATTAGTAAGTAAATGTACTGTGAGGCTATTGTAAGAATTCCTAATCTTTTAAAAAGATGCCTACAAGATGTGCGACTATGAACCCCACACATTATTCTAACCACTTTCTTTTGAGCAGTGAATACTTTTTGTCTAAATGTTGAGTTACCCCAAAATATTATTCTGTATGACATCAGAGAGTGAAAGTATGCAAAGTATGTTAGCTTACTAAATTCTATATCATCAAGATTGGCAATTATTCTGATTGCAAAAGTTGCTGAACCTAGTCGCTTTAGAAGATCCAAAATATGAATCTTCCAATTAAGATTCTCATCTATATGTACATCCAAAAACTTAGTATGCTCTACCGTGTCTACTGACTTCTGTTGATGTGTTATATTTATTGAAGGACCTGTACTTTTTGCATCAGAAAATTAGATGTACTGTGTTTTTTCAAAGTTTAGAGCAAGCCCACTTGCAGAAAACCAATTAACGACTTTTCCAAAGACCTTATTTGTATAATTTTTAATTGGAGTTTCTTTTACTAGATTAATGATGATGCTTAAACAGTGTCAGTTCGGCTTCCTGTTTCAGGTAGGAAGGGAGGTCATTCACATATGTCAAGAACAGAAGGGGACCCATGATTGAACCTTGTGGAACACCTAATGTAATTTCACCCCAGTTAGATGAAGTGGCAAACTCATTTAAATCACTTGACCCCTTTTGTTTCCTGTTCTGTCAGTATGACTTAAACCAATCATATGCTATTCCACTTATACCATAGAATTGTAATTTCTGTAACATAATGTCATGGTTCACACAATCAAATGCTTTGGACAAGTCACAGAAAATTCCTGTTGGTGACAATTTACTATTTAAAGACTCTATTATGTGGACAGTGAAATTGTATATTGCTGTCTCAGTGGAACAGCATTTTTGAAATCTGTAAAACAGAGCATAAAGATTATTTACTAATGAACAAAGAAGATCAAAGAGTGTCTCAGATCAGCAAAGGAGAAAGGGGACCCACTTGCAATGACAGGAATATAGCGCATACCATGCACATGCGGAAAAGTTTATGTTGGAATGACTGGACAATTGATCAACACCAGGATCACAGAACAGGTGGAGAAATCGACTGTGGGAGAGCGCGCTCTGTGTGAGAGCCCGACCATGTAGTAAAATTCTCCAACACAGAAGTTCTGGCTGTAGAAATGAACTATCGCACCCGTTTGTGCAGATAAACTGTAGAAATACACAAAAACGAGAATAGTTTCAACAAGAAAGAAGAAAGTTTCAATGTAAACAGGTCCTGGCTTCCTGTCTTGCAGTGAATAACCATCGCAGATAGCGAGAAAAGTGCACCGGAAATGACTATGAAGAAGCCCTCGGACTTTGGCATGCCAGGTACATATAGTCTATGGCTGCGAGCTCAGATCCAGCTCACCACCAGCAATGGAGGGTGAAACTTTGACAATGCCAGCCATTCATGCTGGTGAAGTGCCAGAAAAATCAGCAGACAAATGTCGGCCGAAGAACATGAGACAGAAGCCAACAGGCAATTTGCCAACAAGTGGCCATGAAAGCCTTAACAGTTTTGTAAAAAATTTATTTCCTGGGAATCATGTCTCTAGGACCAATTAGCAGAAAACTTTCAGGAGTGTGAAAAGAGTCAAAAAGTTCAATAGTATACAAATATTACAGCAACATATGACAACTGCTAATGTTATCTTAGTTATGTAGTCCAATCGCTGCTACTCAAGAGGAGTGTGCTATATGCCAGCACTGAGAGCCACACTTTTTCTTCTCACTCAGAATCACCATCATCATCAACAACACAAGTTAGGTTAAATTAAGCTATTGTGAGCACAACTAATACTAAGCAAAATTCAAAATAAACAAATAAACTAACTTCATGATCATGCCCATGGGACCATGTGATGTTGCCAGGGTGCTATGTCATCCTCTGCCCAATTGCGTAATTTGAAGGTGTTTTTGAAGTGAATAAGATCAAGACACTCCTGTCCCAGCTATTGTCAGGTATCCAGATGGTGAAGCAACTACTTTTCAGCACACAATGCTGAGTGCACCTCATTCCAATCCTACTACCAAAACAAAATATCACCACCTGCACTGGGAACTGAATGCAGGTCCTCTATGTGGCAGCCAGATGTACCAACTTCTCAGCTATGGAGGCAGACCATTTAGCAGTATAGTGATTGCTATAGGTTAGTTTATTGGTAATGCATCATATAAATTAAATCCTAAGATGAAGTGGTTATGGGTTAATATGCATGGGTTCACCCACATCCCTAAGGGTTTCTTTCTTGATAAGATTTTTGGAACATGATGAATGAACGAAAGTGGATGAGAAACACTATTTGCATTTTATGTACCCACAAATGATTGTAAAAAAATTAATTTGAATAAAATGCTAAATTTTGGACACATCTCTGGTTTTCAACATACAGCAGTTCATCTTCCATTTTTATTTCACAGTTTTGCAGTTATATTCCCCCTCCCATGAACCATGGACCTTGCCGTTAGGGGGGGGGGGGGGGGGGGGGGGGGGTGGCGGCTTGCGTGCCTCAGCGAGCGATACAGATGGCCGTACCGTAGGTGCAACCACAATGGAGCAATGGAGGGGTATCTGTTGAGAGGCCAGTCAAACATGTGGTTCCTGAAGAGGGGCAGCAGCCTTTTCAGTAGTTGCAGGGGCAACAGTCTGGATGATTGACTGATCTGGCCCTGTAACAATAACCAAAACGGCCTTGCTGTACTGGTTCTGCGAACGGCTGAAAGCAAGGGGAAACTACAGCCGTAATTTTTCCTGAGGGCATGCAGCTTTACTGTATGGTTAAATGATGATGGGGTCCTCTTGGGTAAAATATTCCGGAGGTAAAATAGTCCCCCATTTGGATCTCTGGGCGGGGACTACTCAAGCGGATGTCGTTATCAGGAGAAAGAAAATTGGCGTTCTATGGATCGGAGCATGGAATGTCAGAGCTCTTAATCGAGCAGATAGGTTAGAAAATTTAAAAAGGGAAATGGATAGGTTAAAGTTAGATATAGTGGGAATTAGTGAAGTTCGGTGGCAGGAGGAACAAGACTTTTGGTCAGGTGAATACAGGGTTATAAACACAAAATCAAATAGAGGTAATGCAGGAGTAGGTTTAATAATGAATAAAAAAACAGAAGTGCAGGTAAGCTACTACAAACAGCATAGTGAACGCATTATTGTGGCCAAGATAGACACGGAGCCCATGCCTACTACAGTACTACAAATTTATATGCCAACTAGCTCTGCAGATGATGAAGAAATTGATGAAATGTATGATGAGATAAAATAAATTATTCAGGTAGTGAAGGGGGACTAAAATTTAATAGTCATGGGTGACTGGAATTTGAGAGTAGGAAAAGGGAGTGAAGGAAACATAGTAGGTGAATATGGGTTTGGGGTAAGAAATGAAAGAGGAAGCCGTCTGGTAGAATTTTGCACAAAGCATAACTTAATCATAGCTAACACTTGGTTCAAGAATCATAAAAGAAGGTTGTATACATGGAAGAATCCCAGAGATACTAAAAGGTATCAAATAGATTATATAATGGTAAGACAGAGATTTAGGAACCAGGTTTTAAATTGTAAGACATTTCCAGGGGCAGATGTGGACTCTGACCACAATCTATTGGTTATGAACTGCAGATTAAAACTGAAGAAACTGCAAAAAGGTGGGAATTTAAGGAGATGGGACCTGGATAAACTGACTAAACGAGAGGTTGTACAGAGTTTCAGGGAGAGCATAAGGGAACAATTGACAGCAATGGGGGAAAGAAGTACAGTAGAAGAAGAATGGGTAGCTCTGAGGGATGAAGTAGTGAAGGCAGCAGAGGATCAAGTAGGTAAAAAGACGAGGGCTAATAGAACTCCTTGGGTAACAGAATAAATATTGAATTTAATTGATGAAAGGAGAAAATGCAGTAAATGAAGTAGGCAAAAAGGAATACAAACGTCTCAAAAATGAGATCGACAGGAAGTGCAAAATGGCTAAGCAGGGATGGCTAGAGGACAAATGTAAGGATGTAGAGGCTTATCTCACTAGGGGTAAGGTAGATACTGCCTACAGGAAAATTAAAGAGACCTTTGGAGAAAAGAGAACCACTTGTATGAATATTAAGAGCTCAAATGGAAACCCAGTTCTAACCAAAGAAGGGAAAGCAGAAAGGTGGAAGGAGTATATAGAGGGTCTATACAAGGGCGATGTACTTGAGGACACTATTATGGAAATGGAAGAGAATGTAGATGAAGATGAAATGGGAGATACGATACTGCGTGAAGAGTTTGACAGAGCACTGAAAGACCTAAGTCGAAACAAGGCCCCGGGAGTAGACAACATTCCATTAGAACAACTGCCAGCCTTGGGAGAGCCAGTCCTGACAAAACTCTACCATCTGGTGAGCAAGATGTATGAGACAGGCAAAATACCCTCAGATTTCAAGAAGAATATAATAATTCCATCCCAAAGAAAGCAGGTGTTGACAGATATGAAAATTACCGAACTATCAGTTTAATAAGTCACAGCTGCAAAATATCAACACAAATTCTTTACAGATGAATGGAAAAACTGGTAGAAGCTGACCTCGGGGAAGATCAGTTTGGATTCAGTAGAAATATTGGAACACGTGAGGCAATACTGACCTTACGACTTATCTTAGAAGAAAGATTAAGGAAAGGCAAACCTATGTTCTAGCATTTGTAGACTTAGAGAAAGCTTTTGACAATGTTGACTGGAATACTCTCTTTCAAATTCTAAAGGTGGCAAGGGTAAAATACAGGGAGCAAAAGGCTATTTACAATTTGTACAGAAACCAGATGGCAGTTATAAGAGTCGAGGGGCATGAAAGGGAAGCACTGGTTGGGGAGGGAGTGAGACAGGTTTGTAGCCTCTCCCCAATGTTATTCAATCTGTATATTGAGCAAGCAGTAAAGGAAACAAAAGAAAAATTCGGAGTAGATATTAAAATCCACGGAGAAGAAATAAAAACTTTGAGGTTCGCCGATGACATTGTAATTCTGTCAGAGACAGCAAATGACTTGGGAGAGCAGTTGAACAGAATGAACAGTGTCTTGAAAGGAGGACATAAGATGAACATCAACAAAAGCAAAATGAGGACAATGGAATGTAGTCGAATTAAGTCGGGTGATGCTGAGGGAATTAGATCAGGAAACGAGACACTTAAAGTAGTAAAGGAGTTTTGCTATTTGGGGAGCAAAATAACTGATGATGGTCGAAGTAGAGAAGATATAAAATGTAGACTGGCAATGGCAAGGAAAGCGTTTCTGAAGAAGAGAAATTTGTTAACATCGAGTATAGATTTAAGTATCAGGAAGTTGTTTCTGAAAGTATTCATATGGGAGCGTAGCCATGTATGGAAGTGAAACATGGACGATAAATAGTTTGGACAGGAAGAGGATAGAAGCTTTTGAAATGTGGTGCTACAGAAGAATGCTGAAGATTAGATGGGCAGATCACATAACTAATGAGGAAGTGTTGAATAGGATTGGGGAGAAGAGAAGTTTGTGGCACAACTTGACTAGAAGAAGGGATCGGTTGGTAGGACATGTTCTGAGGCGTCAAGGGATCACCAATTTAGTATTGGAGGGCAGTGTGGAGGGTAAAAATCGTAGAGGGAGACCAAGAGATGAATACACTAAGCAGATTCAGAAGGATGTAGGTTGCAGTAGGTACTGGGAGATGAAGAAACTTGCACAGGATAGGGTAGCATGGAGAGCTGCATCAAACCAGTCTCAGGACTGAATACCACAACAACAACAACAACAACAACAACAACAAGATACTTATTAGTGCAATTATACAGTCTTTTGTTTGTAGTAGTTGTTGTTGTGGACTGAAATAGATAACAACAGTTCAAGCCAAGACAAAAATACATCAATTATTTTTACATCCTGAGTCATGATTGTTTGTTGCACTGCTAATCTGAAGCTGAGTAAATGAACAAGAGCATAAGAAAAATAATTCAAAGTGCTCTAGAAGAAGCTTCTCCAAGATATATTGTCACCAATGTTGAACAATATTCTTACTGCTTATTTTTGCAGAATAAATACATTATCAATAAATGTCTCTTTGGAAATCAAACATCACTGTTATGGTCTTGATGACAGCTGATAGTGTGTGTATTTTCTTGAATACATTATGAAACAATGTATGTATAGTGCTTGCAACAATTAAGACTGAGAAACAAATGAAGAGTTCAGCACTAGTCTAGCAGATTATTAAATAATTTTTTGCAAAACAGTTTTGTGCGCTAGGGATAAACTAAATGGCCTTGTATTCAGGAGGGTGATGTCTACAGTCTTCATGCATCCATCCTGGTTTATGTTTTCTGTGGTTTTCCTAAAATACTTCAGGCACCACCACCACCACCACCACCACCACCACCACCACTGATGCTGCCTCTGCAGCTAAAATTATATTATAAAACAACAGGACATGAAAATATACAAGAAAAATTAAAACTTTTGTCATCATTAGGTGTACTACAGAGTACTACTAACATCTGTATTGACAATACCTCCAGGTGAAACAAGATACTTCAGCCACTAGGAGTATTTGTCTTTCACATTTCAAGGGTCTTGTCTGCAGGTTTACCTGTGCAACATGACTTCTGGGTGTTGATGTGAACTTCAGCCAGTGTAACAATATCCTTCAAATGCATTCTCTTCTTTACACGCCTGTCTTCCACTGCACTTGATATTGAAAAAGCTGCATCAGTGACCAGCCTGATCACTTTGAATCTCCATCAAAATATCATTTTGTCACTTTTTAACTTGTAGCTGGTGCCAGAGATCTATGTATTTTGAACACTTTTATGTTACCATGCACAAATGTAATGTAAATTAACAAAACAAATGAGTGTGGTATTAAAGAAGTAAGATAGCACTATTTAACTATTGGACTGTGAAGCTGACACTGTTAAAATGGAGTACATTTGCAAGAGTTGTGCTACTCTTAAATAGGAGGGCACTGGTTGTCATTCTGCTGTACAGTATTTTGCTGTCGGACATCAAGCGGGCACAATGGGGTGGAGCAAGTCACAAACAAGTGATGCACATGCATGTTTAAAAGTTGTACTTTCAGAAGGTCAGGACTGTGTACTGTCAATATAATTGCCATATTTTCATGTCAGATCAATTGCTGGGGCTAATATCATGTATGCGTGATTTTTTTTTTCTCCAAAAAATACAAGGTCAAGTTGGTGATGTTTCCTTGTAAGTGGGAATAGGACTAAATTCCTGTTTATATTTCATTTTAGTTTTTATCTATTTTAGCACTGTTGAATTGTACAGCCAAAAGTTCCTTTAAGCTATTACATGGCTTCTTTGTGATACAATCCTATTTTCTACAAAGTTTGCTTAGAGTACTTCAGAGCCTTTTACTGTATCAAATTTCTTATATGTACGTACTATCATGAATCATCACTTTAATTTTTTATCATATTTCTGTGAACTGTTCAGTCATTCATAAATTTTATGTAGTACTTCATTATATGACCACACTACTCAGACTCAAGAGAGTCTCATGGAAACTGAGAAAATTAATTGAAAAACCTTTTATTCAAAAGATTTTTGCATTTAATTTACATGTTGCTCCCTTTAAAGTAACCCCTTGGGCTACAATGCACAACTCTGTTCATATTTTCCATCCTTTGAATCACTTGCAAGCATGTTCTTTTGCAATCCCATGCAGTGTCTCTGATGACTGCCAAATAGACTTTAGAGTTTTGAAATAATTCCATTTAAGATTTCCTTTGATTTCAGAATTTTTTTTTAGAAAGGTCACAATTCAAGTCAGTGTTCTCATTAAGAATAAAAACTGCATGAAATGATGACCTATTTAATAAATACAAACAATCCGAAAACGAAACAAAAAAAATAAATAAAACCTCCTAAACAACCCACAAAATTGGTATTGTTATCTGCAATAAACCTACGTAGCTAACTTAATCGTCATGATACTGACAAACAAGTCAAAAAAGCCAGTTTCAATGAAAAATTGATATCATCATCTTCACTTATCATATGTAGCTATTCAACTTCATACTTACCAACCACAAATCAACAAATTTTCATAAAAAAAATGTGTCGTCTGTATAGTTAAATTGAATTCCAGAAAACTCATAGATTTGCAGACTACCAAATCAAAGAATAATAACAGAAAAAAATAAATCAACAAAACAGTATTACAGCTGGAAAGCCATAATTTTTCAAACCAAATACCCCTACTATTTGACCTGTACTTCTGACAATGCTAAATAAATGTGTTGTTGGTACAGATAGCAGAAACTTCATAACTTTTTGCACTCATGACATGTAAGTTAATAAAGTGATAGACCATGCTTTTGAAGAAATGATATGGTATGCGGTGTGTTGCACATTTCCACAGTTTACAATAGGACTACCACAATTACACACTCGAGACACACAAAAACCTCTAAATACAATTTTTTTAAAATGACATACACAGGAACATTCTGGATACTGAAATTTACTGCAAAAGAGTGACTTCTTAAACAACACTTACTTCAAAATGCCCTCTCATCACACACAAATTTTCAAATTTGTCACCTGTAGATGACGTCGCATCATCATTATGTCACAAGTCAAAGCTAATGCTCGGTACCAGCCACTTCATTTGACCGAAAGTTGTTATTGCTGTACATAATACATAATAATAATAATAATGCTGTAATAAAGCAAGCACACCCCTCAAAACAACTTGGTGGTCATACTGATAGCAGGTTGAACTTCATACAGCATGCTCTTTGCACACTAAAATGGTTGTTTTCAGTTATCTATTATATTGTATTATATGTTTATTGGGCCTCAGGTATACAAAAGCAGTATTATGGTAACTAATTTTCTATGCACACACATATAAAATTACAAATTCTTCTCATTTATGTAATATACTTGATACATTTAAATATTCTTCAGTGGTGTAAAACAAATGATGCTGCATATCTAACTTTAAAGATTTTGAAGATTTTGTTCACAGTATTTGCTTTTATATCTCTACATCTACATATACCGGGTGATCAAAATGTCAGTGTAAATTTGAAAACTGAATAAATCACAGAATAATGTAGATAGAGAGGTACAAATTGACACACATGCTTGGAATGACATGGGGTTTTATTAGAACCAAAAAAATACAAAAGTTCAAAAAATGTCCGACAGATAGCACTTCATCTGATCAGAATAGCAATAATTAGCATAGCAAAGTAAGACAAAGCAAAGATGATGTTCTTTACAGAAAATGCTCAATATGTCCACCATCATTCCTCAAAAATAGCTGTAATTGAGGAATAATGTTGTGAACAACACTGTAAAGCATGTCCGGAGCTATGGTGAGGCATTGGCGTCGGATGTTGTCTTTCAGCATCCCTATAGATGTCGGTCGATCACGATACACTTGCGACTTCAGGTAACCCCAAAGCCAATAATCGCACGGACTGAGGTCTGGGAACCTGGGAGGCCAAGCATGACAAAAGTAGCAGCTGAGCACATGATCATCACCAAACGATGCGCGCAAGAGATCTTTCATGCGTCTAGCAATACGGGGTGGTTCTAATAAAACCCCTTGTCATTCCAAGCATGTGGGTCAATTTTTACCTCTCCATCTACATTATTCCGTGGTTTATTAAGTTTTCAAATTTATACTGACTTTTTGATCACCCGGTACATCTGCATGAGTACTCCACAATTCACAATTATGTGACTGGCCGAGGGTTCACCGGCTCACCTTTCAGCTGTTTATACGCCATTCTACTTTTGAGCAGCATGCAGAAAAAAACAAACACTTAAATCTTTCCATGCAAACTCTGATTTATCTTATTTTGTTACAATGATCATTTCTTGCTATGTAGGTCAGTGCCAACAACATATTTTCACACTCTGAGAAGAGCTGGTGATTGAAATTTCTTGAGAAGATCCTGCTGCAACGAAAAATACCTTTGTTTTAATGACTGCCACTCCAATCATTATATCTGTGACTCTCTCTCCCCTATTTCATAATACAAAACAAGCTGCCCTTCTTTGAACTTTTTCATTGTCCTCCATCAATCCTATCTTATGCAGGTCCCACATTACACAATAGTATGCCAGAAAAGGGTGGATAAGCATAGTGTAAGCAGTCTTTGTAGTACATCTGCTGCATTTTCAAAATGTTCTGCCAATAAGTCACAGTCTGTTGTTTGCTTTCCCAACAACATGTGGCCATTCCAATTTACGTTATTCATAATTTTAATCCCTAAGTATTCAGTTGAATTTACAGCTTTTAGATTTGTGTGATTTATCATCCAGCCACAATTTAACAGATTCCTTGTAGTGCTTATATGGATGTCCTCATAATTTCATTATTTAGAGTCAATTGCCAGTTTTCACACCATGCAGATATCTTGTCTAAATCATCTGATGACTTTACAAGACAGTAAATGACAGTATCATCTGCAAACAATATAAGAGGGCTGCTAAGACTGTCTCCAAAATTGTTTATGTTGGTAAGGAAGAGCAGAGGGCCTGTAACACTTCCTAGGGGAATGTCAAATATTACTTCTGTTTTGCTTGATGAATTTATGAATTTCTGTCAGTTACTATGAACTATGATCTTTGTGACAGGAAATCATGCTCCAGACACATAATATCATCTATAGGCACACAGTTCAATTAGAAGTTACTTGTGAGGAATGGTGTCAAAACCCATCTAGAAATTTAAAAATATGGAATCAACTTGGCACCCCCTCTCAATAGTGCTCATTACTTCATGAGAACAAAGAGCTGGTTGCATTTTACAAGAATAATATTCTCTGAGTTCATGTTGGCTGTTTGTCAATAAATTGTTTTTTTTTCGAGGTAACCCATAATGTTTGAACACCGTATATGTTCCAAAATCCTGCTACAAATCAATGTCAGCAATACAGGTCCATAACTTAGCAGATTAGTACTGCTTCCTGTCTTGGGTACTGGTGTGACTTGTGCAACTTTCGGGTCTTTACGTATGGAGCCTTCAGTGGGTGAGTGGCTGTATATGATTGCTAAGTATGGAGTTATTGTATCAGCATCTTCTGAAAGATGCCTGACTTATATACAACCTGGTCTGGAGGCCTTGCCTTTATTAAATGATTTAAAATGCTTTGCTACACCGAGGATATCTGCTTCCAAGTCACTCATTTGGCATTCTCGATTCTAATTCTGGAATATTTACTTCATCTTCTTTGCTGAAGGAATTTCAGAAAACTATGTTTAGTAAATCTGCTTTAGTGGCACTGTCAGCAGTAACATCACCATTGCTATCATGCATGGAAGGTATTACCTGGTGTACTTTACATATGACCAGAATCTCTGTGGGTTTTCTGCCAGACTTCAAGACAGGTTTTCATTCTACAAACTATTCAAAGCATACCACACTGAATTTTGTGCTAAATTTTGAGCTTCTTTTAGTACTCCTAAATTTCTTGGTAGTTTGTTATAAAGTTTAATTCCCACATGGAAAGGCAATTCTGGCACAAAAAAGTTTTGATTTGGATCAAAAGTTTAATTCCCATGTGGAAAGCAATTTTACGGTGCAGGCAAGTCCTGGTTCGGGTCAAATATAAGTAACTGTTTTGACTGGTGTAGTGATCATCAATGTCATCTTACTTTAAAAAAAAAAAAAAAACTACTATGCTATCACATTACACTTATTTTAAAGAAAAAAGGTGGAATACCAGAAATCTTAAAACACTGGTTTGTATGAGTCATTGTGTTTGCATCGAGATATGATTCTAATGGCTCTTTTTGCAAATTTTGGATTCCAAAAAATGTGACCTTATATAATTTCATAGCTATGGTGATATGATTCTCATTCTATGAATAGCAACAAATGCTTGCATAATAACAGCTCAACCATTTTTCTTAAATGTATGTTATGTACTTACTATCCACATAAACAGTAGCAATTTGAGCAAGGATAACAGATAGAAAAATTAAAATGACCTGCTCTGATTATTATCTTTTGGATCTTGAAACAGTTCCTACATTTGATGAAAAGAGAAGACAGATTTTATATGTGTATATAATAATCAGAGCAGATCATTTTAATTTTTCTATCTGTTATCCTTGCTCAAATTGCTACTGTTTATGTGGGTAGTAAGTACATAACATAAATTTAAGAAAAATGATTGAGCTGTTATTATGCAAGCATTTGTTGTTATTCATAGAGATGAGAATCATATCACCGTAACTATGAAATTATGGAGATCTCTATGCAAAAATATAAAAATCTAGTCTGCTGTACTACTATCATACAAGTATGTTGTGTGTCTCTCCATTGTTGATAACACACAGTACAGAAGTAAATATATTCTTAACATTAGTGTGTTGCTTGTAACAGATGCAACCCACAGTTATTTGTTAGTATCTGCCAAAAGTTATCTGTGCCACATGGCATAAGAATGGATAAAGATGAATTTTGTGCAGTGATAAAACATTTTTATTGAGAAAAGTGGACTGTGGCAATACGTACAAACTGAATCAAGAGGAGCTGATGGGAAGTTTGCACTAGAAATTAAGACTATGTACTTATGAATAAATAAATATAAATGCGTTCTTATAGGGACAGCAGATGTGGCCTATTTCTTTTGAAGAAATAATAAAATTCATAGTATCCTGACAAAATTCTGTCAGATTATGATTTTGAGATCATTGACAGAGTACATATTTTATATGAATGGCTTCATAATATCCTGAAAAGAGTTCTGCATACGAAGAAACTGAGTGCGATATGGGAGCCACATTTTCTGACTTCAGAGTAAAGACCTTCAAGGAAGGACAGTTCAGAATTGTGTCTGACAACACTGAACCATAATCCTAAAGGTTCTGGTGTGATTACATCACTGTAGATCCTCCATTATACAGCAGAGACTAAACTGCTGAATAATGAGTTGATGAAGGGTAGGGTGAACAAAAAAAAACCCTCCTGTTCTCAATGGGAAAAGTGACTTTGCAGAGAGGGAGGGGTGAGATGGGGTTAAAGTTATAGGTTCTAATCTTGATTTATTGTTTGTAAAAAAGGTAATGCAGTGGTTGACTCTCATAACGCAATGTTATTACACAATTTGCATAGAGATGTGAAGTGTAAGTGACTAAGATCAGCACACAAACAAGTTATTTTGTACTAGATCTATGCATCTCCTCACACATCAACCATTGTGGTGATGCGAGTGCACAAACTAGATTTGAAAATAATTTCCAGCTCTTCCTGTTCCTCAAATTTAGTGCCATGTGTACACTAGGAAAAAAATGAATTTCAGAGAAGCAATTTTCATCAACTGAAGAGCTTATCTTTATTTCATGTGAGTACAATGCAAAACTGGACTAGAAAAATTGGAGTCTTACTAAACTGAGATTATAATGAGAAATAAATGTGAGGGGCAGTCAAATGAAAACCAGACACCTCTAACAATGATGGCATGGCATGGTTCCATTCAAAAGTAATCACCACTTGCATTAAGACAAGAAGATAAATTCCTGTTTCACGAAACATGCTCAACTGCTGACACATCCACAACTGCACCCATCCTTCCAATTCTACATCCACATCCATACTCTGCAAACCACCACGAAGTGCATGGCAGAGGGCATGTCCCATTGTGCCATAGGGTTTCTTTTTGTTCCACTCACATATAGAGTGTGGGAAGAATGATTGTCTGAATGCTTCTGTGCGTGCAGTAATTATTCTGATCTTATTCTTACAATCCCTATGTGAGTGATACATAGGTGATTGTAGTTTATGTTGTGACTGACAATTTGAAATTTTTCACAAACACAACTTTTATTGATGTAAGTTCACAAGGTTAATGACTGAACAACAAACAAAAGGAAACAATAAAAAGGTAACAATAACGATGACAGTAAAAGTCTCCTAATTGAGGCACACAAAAGTTCACATCTGATTTTCCACAAAGGTTCATGATAACATACACATACACATACACACACACACACACACACACACACACACACACACTTACACTCACACACACACACACACACACACACACACACACACACACACACACACTCTAGTAACAGTCCAATTCAGAGACGAAGACGTAATATTCAACGGTCGCAGTACACGAGGTCGGCATCCGGCCTGAACTGAACTTCGGGGCTGGTTCTAGCCCCTAAAGAGCTGTCTCCAGCCAATCAGGTTCTGGCGTAGTGATACTTCCTGCAGGCCATGGCTCAAGCTCCCCCTGCAGGAAGTGGTGCTCGGAATGTCTGTTTCCATTATCTTGTATGTAAATAGCCGGTGTTTACCATGGTGCTTTTTGTATGCCTTGGGCATAGACACCTTCATCCTCTGAGGTGTAATATGGGTTGCCGGCCCTCAAGGGGCTACTTTGGCTCCAGTATAACAGTTTATCCCTAGAGTAATCATTTAAATCCAATTTGTGAAATTTTGTGAATAGATTTTCTCCCAGGATAGTTTACATCTGTTTCAAGGGTCTGCCAGTTCAGTTTCTTCAGTATCTCTGTGGTACTCTCCCTCAGATTAAACAAACCTGTGACCATTTGTGCTGCCCTTTTTTTGTCTACATTCAATATCCTCTGTTAGTCTTATTTGGTATGGGTGCCACACACTTGAGCAGTATTTTAGAACCGGTCACACAAGTGGTTCACAAGCAATGTCTTTTGTAGACTGAGTGTGTTTCCCCAGTATTCTACCAATAAACTGAAGTCTACCACTTGCTTTACCCATGACTGAACCTATTGATCATTCCATTTCATATCCCTACAATGTGTTACACCCAGGTATTTGTATGAGTTGGCCAATTCCAACAGTGACTCATTGATATTATAGTCATAGGAAAACTACATTTTTTTCATTTTGTGAAGTACAGAATTTTACATTTCTGGGCATTTAGAGCAACCTCCCAATTTCTACACCACATTGAAATATTCTGACTGAATATGTATGCAGCTTCTCTCAGATAGTACTTCATTATAGAAAACTGCATCATCAGCAAAAAGCCTGATTTCACTATTAATATTGTCTGTAAGGTCATTAATATACAACGTGAATGGCAAGGGCCCAAAACACTTCCCTGGGGCATGCCTGAAGTTACTTCTACATCTGATTACAACTCTCCATCCAAGATAACATGCTGTATCCTCCCTACCAAAAGTCCTCAATCCAGCCACAAATTTCACTTGATACCTCATATGATCATACTTTTGACAATAAATGCAGTACTGAGTCAGTTGCTATTTGGAAATTAAGAAACACTTTATCTGCCTGGTTGCCATGATTCAAAGCTTTCAGTACATCATGTGAGAAAAGCGCAAGTTGAGTTATACATGATCAATGTTTTCGAAATCCATGCTGGTTGGTATTGAGGAGGTGATTCTGTTCAGACTGCCTCATTATGTTTGAGCTCGGAATATGTTCTAAGATTCTAGAACAAATTGATGTCAAGGATATTGGATGGTAGTTTTGTGGATGGGTGTGACCTGTGCCATTTTCCAAGAACTGGGCATGGCTTTTTGTTTGAGGGATCTACGGTAGATTAATGTTAGATGAGGGGCTAACTCAGCCACAAATTCAGTATAGAATCTGACAGGGATTCCATTGAGGCCTGGAGCTTTGTTCAGTTTTAACGATTTCAGCTGTTTATCAACACCATTGACACTAATACTTATTTCATTCATGTTTTCAGTGGTATGAAGATTAAATTGGGGCAGTTCTCCTGGGTTTTCCTTTGTAAATGAAAATTTGAAAATGGAGTTAAGCATTTCAGCTTTTGGTTTGCTACCCTCAACTTTAGTTCCTGTCTTATTTGCTAGGACTGGCCACTAACTTTGGTGCCACTAACAGCCTTTACATATGACCAGAATTTCTCTGGATTTTGTGAAATGTTGTTTACAATATTTTGCTACAGTAGTCATTGATGGCATCATGCATTGCTCTCTTGAGAGCCAAATGCATTTCATTCAGACCTCCTCATCTGACTGAAACTGACATTGACATATGTCTTTCTTCAGATCACCAAAAATGTGAAAATCACACGGTGGAAGATCTGGGCTGTACGGAGAATGTTATAGTGTTTCTGAAACAAATCACTGTAGCATAGCCTTCATATGATTGACAGTGTGATGCAGGCATTATCATGCAACAGAATGATTCTTTCTGACAGCAGTGTCACAGCTCAAGTGCAAGTGGCAAAGCCAACAGTGACAACACCCCACATCTTCCCCATGAAAGAAATCCAAAACTGTTCATACAAGTTCCAGAAAGGTCATGATGACCATCTTCTTGACTGCTGGGGCCCTCTGCTTGTTGAATTCCTCAAGCTTCAAACAACAATCAGTGCACAGTGCTATGCAGACACATTGAAGAAACTGCAACACAATTTGACATGAAGTCAATGTGCCCAGCAGTACTGTTGGACGAAATCATCCTGTTGCATGATAATGCCCACTCCATACTGCCACAATCACAGGCTGTGCTTCAGTGATTTGTTTGAGAAACACTGCAACATCCTCCATAAAAACTGATTCTTTCACATCTAATTTTCACATCTTTTGCAACCTGAAGAAAGACAAGTGTGGATGTCAGTTTCAGTTGGATGAGGAAATGCAAGTGTGGGTAAGGTTGTGGATATGTCAGTGGTCAGCCGCATTCTATGAAGCAGGAACTGCCCACATTCTATGAAACAGGAATTGCTCATCTCATTTCCCAGTGGAATAAATGTCTTAATGTGTGGTGATTACTTTTGAATGGAATCATTCCATGATCCCATTGTGAGGGGTTTAGTTTTCATTTGACTGTCTCTTATACTTGTTTTTGAAAAAATAGTACTGGTAACTAATTTTCTATCAAACTTATGATCCCATATATTTAGCTAATGGTTTGCTAGTTTTTATTTCTTAATGGAGATGATTTTACAGTTTCATTCTCACACATAAATGCTACTTTTATGTAATTTTGTTTTTTGGGCTTTTCCTGTTTAATGTAAATGTCAACTGTCTTTCTTTTCTCTTGTTCTTTTTCAAGGACTGTAAATTTTGATCTTCAATTTGAGCAACACTTACTCTGCAATATTTAAAATCTTCAAAGATTTCTTCACTTTGTGAAAGATATTATTCTGAAAACTATTTCTCAGTTCAAATATATATTTTACATGCAAGACTGCTTCCCCGCTGAATTACTGTCTAACTTACAACAGCTTCAGATAAACTGCGACTATCATATACTAGTGCTACAGTGTGCTTTGTTTAAAAATATGTCAGTTTTACAGAAATAAATTTTTTTTATTCATTCTTCTCTGCTGAATGGCCTGGTTAGGGCATCTGTCACTATTCAGACCATTACAAACAAGTTGTTGGCTTGAATTGCAACTGAGCTTTGCTTTGGACTGTTGTTATTCTAAAAGTTACAAGATTTATTCACTGCTTCCACTTAGCAACCTTTTCTGGCATTGAACACTGTTTTCATCTTGGTCTCATTTTCCCTGTATGAATGCGAAGTTGCACCGTAATTAGTACTCCATGCTAACTTCTAGGCATCACTGCAACTGCCCAGAAAAGCAAAAGGGAACCACCTCTGTTCGGATTGTACCTAGAGAAGCCCTTTGTTGTTCAAACCAACCTCAATTTTGAAACTTCCTGGCAGATCAAAACCGTGTGCCAGGCCGAGACTCGAAGTTGGGACCTTTGTCGTTCACAAGCAAGTGCTCTACCGACTGAGCAACCCAAGCACGACTCAGCACCCATCGTCACAGCTTTAATTGTGCCAGTACCTCAGCTCCTACATTCCAAACTTCACAGAAGCTCTCCTGCAAAACTTGCAGAACTAGCACTTTTGGATGAAAGGATACTATAGAGACATGGCTTAGCCACAGCTTGGGAGATGTTTCCAGCATGAAATTTTCATTCTGCAGTGGAGTGTGTGCTGATATGAAACTTCCTGGTAGATCAAAACTGTGTACCAGACCGAGACTGGAACTCGGGACCTTTCCTTTTCACAGGCAAGTGCTCTACCAACTAACTACCTAAGCATGACTCACAACCTACCCAAGCATGACTCATGACCTGTTCTCACAGCTTTGATTCCACTAGTATCTTCTGTCCTACCTTCCAAACTTCACAGAAGCTCTGTAGTGAAACTTGCAGAACTAGCACTCCTGGAAAAACAGGATATTGCAGAGATTTGGATTAGCCACAGTCTGGAGGATGCTTCCAGAATGAAATTTTCACTCAAGGTAGAAGATGAGGTACTGTTGGAATTAAATCTGTGAGTACTGGTCATGAGTCGTGCTTGGGTAGCTCAGTCGGTAGAGCACTTACCTGCGAAAGGCAAAGGTCCAAGTTCGAGTCTCAGTCTGGCACACAGTTTTGATCAGCGCACTCCACTGCAGAGTGAAAATTTCATTCTGGAATCTCAATTTTGATGGCTGCTTTGCTTTCTCAGGCAGTAATCCCAATGGGAAAACGAAGTGGAATATATCCATTTACATAAAAGATAGCTATGTTGTCCAAAATAAAGAAAGAAGCTTTGGATAGAAGACATCATATATTGTCATTGTTCTGAAGTTTTTGAATCCACTTGTTCCTTTTTAAAACTAATTAATAAGTTTGATGTTCTCTTTCCCTACAGCCTTTTTAATTAGCACTCATCCTGTCAGCTTTAAATCATCAGCTATTAAATATATGCCCCTCTTAACTGAGATTTTGTGGCTGAAGTACCTAAAGATAACCTACAAGAATGTGGTAGATTTTGTCTCGGGAACTGCATTTTGTTCAATAAAAATTTGAAGTTATTTTGTGTTTGAATTCCATGCTGAACTGTGTGTCCACCAGAAAATCCCCCCTCTCTCACCACTCTCCCCCATCTGTCCCTCCTCCCTAGCTAGCTGGCTAAATATTTTTCATTTCTGCAGATAACTGAAAATTAAGGTCTATGGCTTGTCAATTGTTCCATATCCAGTTATGTTGTTTGTACCACACAATAAAGTTTGCTTAATTCTTAAAAAAGATGAAAATTCACCATATGTAAATAGCAAAGATTACACCTCCATAACTCATAATTATTCAGTATCACAATTTTCTGTTCAAGACTGGAGTACTTTAATTGGCTTTGGATGAACAAATACAATGTCTAAGAACAAATAGTTCAATTTTATTTGCAAACACTGAGGACTGTTTTCTTCTACAGGTCTACCCGGTATTTTGTACCACACTGGGGAGTCATCATCTGAGGGAAGAATGTATTCCTGTGACATTTGTGGAGCAGCTTACAGATACGCTAAAAACTTGTCATCACACAAGAAAATACATTCAGGAGAGACTGTGTGTAAACTTTGCAACAAAGTACTCAGCCGCACGTCAAACTTTCAGAGGCATATGAAGTTGGTGCATGGCCATGTAGATTTCCAGAGCCCCAGCAGTGGCTCAGGGAGATATCTTCAGCTGTAACACCTGCTAACATTAACTCAATTATAAACTCATGTTTTGGGTGAATGGCATTAATCTTTAATCATACAGTGAAAGTAATATAATGTGAAACTTATTCACAGCTACTGACCACTGCTCACATGAACAGCAGCACTATAAATATATTTCCTTAAAAGTAAGTATGTACCAAAAGGAAAATTAAGCTGAGAAAATTTAAAACTGCAATGAGGCACAATGACTATCCGACACTTACCTTCACAAGGCAAAATTCATAGTAATGTTGATAAAACCACTTAAAAGTGGAAAATATTAATCCTAACTTTCAGAACTGGTTTTTCTTTTTCAGGGAGTGAAGACGGTTTACAACCTTACTCAACTGATCCCTCATCCATCCATGAAGAAGATACATACGAGTTATGAAAGCTAAGATTAATATTTTCTGCTTGTTTATAACAAGAGTACTGGGAATTCCACTGTACTGGCCAGCCATTTAGTTTCCTTGCAAAAATAAGCATGAATGAATTACCCACACAACAAGCCTTAAAAGGCTTAAAAACAGTAATTAAATAACTAGTAAAAGAAAAGTGAGGAAATGTAACCATTCATCTGCAAAATTTGTGGTAGTTGGCACATAGCCACACTTTAAAGATCAGAAAATTTCCCAAGCCTTCAAGCTTTCCCTCTCTTTTTATAGCATAAGTACAAAATTCTCATTACTTTTCTTGATGTTAACAGATGTTTTCATTTTTGTTTGTTGTTTCTGTCCTGGAATTTAGAGTATTATAATAAAACAATTCATGTTGACATAAGCAGTGTCTAGTCTCGGGTCAACCAGTGAGTAAAAGACAAACAAAAGTAAATAAAAACATAAGCTGAAGTAAGTCATCATCATTTCACCAGCACTTCCCATGTGAAATGCGGTATTAAATTACTGGGTCAGTTAATAGTTCGAGTTTATTTTGTGACTATGGCAAATTTTGTGTTTCTACAGTGTATTCTTTAATGCTGCAGACATAGTCACCGTACATTTTCATCTGCTGAGAGAAAATTATTTCATCTGCACATAGTCTGTTCATAATGTGAGTCAACACTATTCTACCTTCTATTGCATTACAGTTTAAAAATTTGGAAGCAGAACCAAAGGTGACAAAAAGAAAGGAAGGCTGTGCAAGAGATCTGTCTCAAAATGCAATTTAAAGTGAAATAAAATATTTTATTTCCACTTCTATCAAATGTTTTAACCTGTGGGATCAAACAAGCTCCTGGATATGCTACAAACATATTTATACAGTTATTATTTTTTTAAATGAGTTGCACATTAATCAACCACAGTGATCTGTGCTTTATATTATCAGATGAACTTTCAAATAGAGCTATCATCTAGAATGAACTGAAGTGAAATGATGGTATGGGATTGTTGGCCAAGAGACCCCCATCTAGGGCTGTTCAGCCATCTGGTGCATGTCTTTCTGTTTGATACCACATCGGCACCTTGAGCATCTTTGTGATAAAGATGAGATGAAATGATTAGGACAGCTCAAATATTGAATTCTCGAATGAAGGAAATCTCCATTCCAGGGAAATCAAACCAAGGATCCTGCAGTCTAGAGACTGTGACCCTAACCACTGTGGACATCATTTACAATAATTCAAGTACAAGCGGATAAAATCACTATTGCTTGACATCACATACACCCAAAAACACAAACGCATAAAAATACACCCCAGAACATCTACTTCTTGAATCTTAACTTTTAGACTAACCCTCAGAATAGAGACTTATCATTATGATACTGGAAACTTCTGGGTGGAATGCAGAAGGTGGAAGGAATAAAGATAGCCACTCACCATATAGGTTAGCCATTGAATGCTCCACAGGCACATAAACAAGACTAAAAACACTGCTGACTTTCAGAGAATGTGCTTTAGAGATAGCTATTACAAAACACTCACATATGACTACATTGTTCTGTCTGTCTATATTTTCTTGTCAGTGCATTTCAGCCCACGAGGACAATGTTGTCAACTGGGGTATTGCAGCTTTGGATATACGTGTGTGGGGGAGGGTCGGAGGGTTACTTTTCTGCTTCCATCATTAATACTGCATTAACAAAAAAAAAAGAGCATAAAAACAGAGATGGTGGTTGCAGAATGTACTTATACATAAGTCCTTATTAGCAATACATGTTTTCCTTGCCAAGGTTGACTTTCACTGTGGCTCATTGATTCACATATTATGTTCAGTAAATTCCTACATAGAGGAAAATTTTCAGGGATGTAATGTGATTTATTGTTTATTTATTTATTAATTTACATTTGTATGTTATGTAAGCAGATAAAGGATGTAATATGATTTATTGTTTATTTATTTATATATGGGCTATGTGCTGTAAGCAGATAATACCCTAGTAGTGCAAGAAAAGATAATGTTTTAAAATGTGCACCTCTTCTCATGAATTACCTAGTTAACAATTCATTGTTAATATCTTTACAACTAAGGCTAAAATGGTGTTTTTTTCTTTTGGGGGGGGGGATCTGGCCTGAAATCTCAGTGGACAACATGGTTTTGGAATAGGGTGCCCATCATCCCATTTTGCCTGGGACAGCCCACATTTTTCAAAGTGCTTCACTGTCCCAAAAGTTTGTTTGGTGTCACTCAAATGTTTCACACTCTTGTTATTCCACTTGGCTAAAGTATTTTGTGCTAGCAGATGTTTGATTTCAATTTGCCGCACAATGTGCAAATATATATGCTAGAAGCACCACTTGAGCAACTTTCTCCATAATCTTTGTTTATTTATTATTAATGTTTTGCACTGTTGCTAACAATGAAAACATAATTTTAACAGCAAAATAAAAATGAGTACTTTTACCACTGGCAGTGCAAAAACTATAGAATGTACATTGTGCAAATGAAAGTTTTCTATCGGACTTGTGTAAATCAAAGTTTGCTATCCCTCACATTACCTGTTGATTGTCACTCTTTTCAAACTAAAATCTTTTAATAAGATTCAAGAGGAGTAAGACATACAATAAATGTTTTTACTTATCTTCTTTCCTCATAGTTGGCTCCAGTTCTTCATGTCTAGGGGCTGTAGGTTCCAAATGACATGACAATGCTGAAGTAAGCCTGCTCCGTAATTTCTGTTTCTGTAATTTTTTTTCCTATCACATTTTTCTATATAACACTGTCTTTACAATACCCACTTCAAAATTGTAAATTACATTGTTACTGCCAAACATAAAAACATATGCGATCACATCAGAGGTGTACCCGCTACTACCCCATTCTGCGGTACTAACAGTATTCCAAAGAGTTTACAAACTTTCTTGACAAATGCCTGTCTATTAATTTCTATTATTATTTTGTAAATGAATGCAGAAATAAATTTAATAATTAGTGTCAGATTGTGCAGTTAATATTAGGAATTTTAAGTGTGCTGAATATTTCGTAATTTCAAATGTTTCTAAAAGAAGAGAAATTTTAACTGTACGTACAGATTTAGTACATATCAATTGTAACAAAGAAAATAAAGTAATTTCTTTTTATACATTTTACCCTGAAATATAATACATTGTGTACAAAATCATATGAAATTCTTTTAGTTTAACAGCTGAGATTATATTAACCTGTTTAAAATGTAGAAAGTATTTTTGGTATCAATAACTTCTATTGAAGAAAGGTAATGTTAGTGGGGGGAGGGGGGGGGGGGGTTTCCCTTTACAATATTTTGTGACAGACTATAAGGTTTACCAGATGGTGTACAAAATGATATACAGAAGTATCTGATACATATTACAGAAAACATAAGAATAATATCTATTATGAAAGTCATAATCTATACATATATCAGGACATGGCATTCAGATTTTCAGATCTGTGGAACATTCTGTCACAAGACAATTGGTAAACTACAGAAATAAATACAGAGACAAGGTAAATTACTAGGATTACTAATTGCAAGTTTACAGCCATAAAATCACACCTTCAAAATCTTCCAAAGAGAAGAGGAAAAACTTCAAATCACAAGTGTATGATGACTGAGCTGATTCGAAAAACTCATGACAGGTACAGATCAGAAGAATATAATCAATCATGCGGAGGAGTATAGCACCAAATCAGTCAGTCACATAAGCCAGAGTATTTAAGGATATGCTGACTCATGAAAGGACAAAATAATGAAAAAATATTAGGGCCTAAGCTTATGATGTGGAGACAGACCCATGAATCCAAACTAAAATGGGTGAAAATGAGAAAAAAAGTTTCAACATGACAAAATGAATACAGTTCATAATCATATCAATAAGTTCAATCATATGTAAAGAGTAATTATAAGAAGCATCTAGCCTTGATCAATAGTTGTGTGCTCTCCTTGAGTACACACACACAGTCGCGATGACCAGGGTACCCAAAACAGAGTTAAGCATGACTCTTCCCACAATTCACATTCCAGTCAGATACAATATTGCTGTCCTCAGGATAAATAAAGGTAAACAGAGTCATAAATAGCTTTGAATGATGAAATAATTGAGTAGCTTGAGGACCAAAACCAGCGTACGAAAGAAACTGCTGCCCATGCTGTAATCCTCGGAGCATAATGTTGTCATTCATGAAGCACTTGTGGGTTTTCATTGGCCAAAAAGCGTACATTTTGTTTGTTAACCACACCGTCTAAATGAAAATGCGCCTCGTCTGAAAACCAAACGTTGTTGAGAGTTTCTTCCCTATCCTCCGCCCAGTGAGCAAATAGTAGCTTGTGTTCTTCAGTGAGCTTCTGTGCACAGGTCATCTTGTATGGGTACATATGGAGGTCACTTTTAAGAATGCATTGAACGGAGCGTCTGGATATTCCCAGTTGCACTGCTGCCTTTCTACACGATTTCCCGGGACTTCTCTGTACAGTAACTCGTACCACTTCAATATTCTTCGGCGAACAGACAGGCTTAGGCCGAGGTCACTTCGTTTCTATTACTATTCCTTCCTGTACAAATTTATCGTACAACGTGTGGATGGTCTTCTTGCAAGGGACCCATCATGTGTTAAACTGTTGTTGAAAATGCCTCTGAGTCACAACAAGGCTTTTCGTTTCATGAAAAAGTAACACAATTGCCGATTGTTACTGTGTCGTCAGTCTTCCATTGTCAGCCATTGCTGCTTACTAGTCTCCTAGCAGCAGTATTGTGAATTACACATCATTTTGTAACTCATTTGTTTTTCCAAGCTCTGCTGGTACTGCTGTAGAGATCCGAGCGGGATATCTAATGTGCGTCGTAAATTGTGAAAGAAACAATTGGTAACACATTTTGTGCACCACCCTGTAGAAGTGGACAGTGTTAAATTCTTGGGGTTACAGCTTGATAATAAATTCAACTGGGAAAAGCACACCACAGAACTGCTGAAGCATCTTAACAAATATCTATTTGCAATGCGAACTGTGTCAGTCATAGGGGATGTAAAAATGAAAAAGCTGGCATACTATGCTTACTTTCATTCCATAATGTCATATGGGATTATTTTTTGGGGTAATTCATCAAGCCAAGCTACAGTTTTCTGGGCACAAAAACATGCAGTAGTTATATGTGGTGTGAACTCAAGAACGTCCTGCAGAAGCCTGTTTAGGGAACTAGGGATGCTAACTACTGCTTCCCAATATATTTATTCCTTAATAAATTTTATCATTAAAAATGTATCACTTTTTCTAACCAACAGCTCAATTCATGGAATCAATACTAGAAATAAGAATAATCTTCACAAGGATTTAAAGTCACTTACTGTTGTACAAAAAGGTGTGCATTATTCAGGCACACACATTTTCAGTGACTTGCCAGTAGCCATAAAAAGCTTAACAACCAATGAAATTCAGTTTAAGAGAAGCCTAAATGATTTAATGGTGGCCAACTCCTTCTACTCCATTCATGAACTTCTTAGTAGGACCAACTGATTTGATAACTTCTGCACCATTTCAGTGCAGTAATGTGTTCATCATAAATAAGTGAGTGAGTGTGTGTGTGTGTGTGTGTGTGTGTGTGTGTGTGTGTGTGTAAATACAATCTAACTTCTGTACCATTTCAATGGAGTAATGTGTTCATTTTAAATAAGTATTGTAGTAGTTCTATTACATGTTTATTACCTTATAAATAAAAAAATCTTTTTTGTTTTAAATTCAGTGCATTAGTGTTTGTAAAATGATTCTTTCAAATAGTGTTCATTAAAAAAGCCAATGATCATTCCACTTGGGACCTGTGGAAGATACATTAGCTTATTTGTTTCAGTTGAAAATATTTGTCATGTATTATTTTTTTCTGACGTGTTCTACATCCTGGAGGACCTCCTCACTACGGATCAATTGGAATGAAAGTAAATCTAATCTAAGAGAAGGAGGTGGGAATTTCGTCAGCAGCCAGTGTGCTACAAGCCAGTCACTAGCATCTTTCACTCAGAGGCCAAGTACAAGCATGCGATCAGTACATGCCTTTTACCTCATTTTTGGAACAAGCATCATGCTTCAGCTATTTGAGCTGTCAGGATAGACACAACAAAAAGACTGCCACAATATAAGCTTTTGGCCCACAAGGCCTTCAAGGCCTTTGTTGAAACAACACACACACACACACACACACACACACACACACACACACCGGCAGCTGAAGCCACACAGCTGGTGTGGCAGAGTGGATTGTGTGGCAGAGAGAGAGAGAGAGAGAGAGAGAGAGAGAGAGAGAGAGTGTGTGTGTGTGTGTGTGTGTGTGTGTGTGTGTGTGTGTGTGCCTGTCGTCTATTTTCAACAAAGGCCTTGTTGGCCAAAAACTTATATTGTGACAATCTTTTTGTTGTGCCTATCTGCAACCCATCATCTCTGCTATATGGTGAATATCAACTATCAACTTTCCTTTTCATAATACTGTTGAAAATTGTGTTCTGTGAATTCACATACCTTGACAGACTGATCCAGGTCTCATCTGAAAAAATGAAGGAACATAATGACCCAGCACCGGTTCATTCAGAAAGAACCAACAGAGCTGAACAATTTCAACGTTCAGAAAAAGTTTTAACTCATGCGTAGCAGAAATCTTGTAACAATAAAAATTCAGTTTCTTTCCTATAATATTCTGACACAATGGCTTTCTAACTCATACTTGCATCGATAATTGGCACAATAATTATTAGTATATATATATTTTTTTTTTTTTTTTTTTTTTTTTTTTTTTTTTTTTTTTTTTTTTTTTTTTTTTTTGAGGGGTGGAGGGGGGGATTTCCTGGAGGCCATCTTCAAGTTGAACAATGTTTTCTGGTTGCAGAATGAATTTTCACTTTGCAGAAGAATGTGCACTTTTATGAAACTTCCTGGCATTAAAACTGTGTACCAAAGTGAGACTCAAACTTGGGCCCTTTGCCTTTCATGGGCAAGTGCTCTACCAACTGAGTTACCTACCGTATTTACTTGAATCTAAGCCACTCTCGAATCTAAGCCGCACCTGAAAAATGAGACTCGAAATCAAGGAAAAAAAATTTTCCCGAATCTAAGCCGCACCTGAAATTTGAGACTCAAAATTCAAGGCGAGAGAAAAGTTTTAGGCCGCACCTCCAAATCAAAACAAAGTTGGTCCATTGTAATATGAGGCACAATTTAGGTTGAATGAATGACGATACAGCTACAGTAGTTTGGTTCGAGTCGTAAGCTTAGCAGTTAAGCTTCACCAGGTAGCCATTGCTATGCGTCAGGCACTCCGTCCGTATTTATATGGGTACCCTTCCTTTTTCATGTGCTTCATCTGTTTTGAATCAATTGCTTATTTTTCTTTGATCTGATGAGTGCCGTTCTCTTTGTTATAGGTGTTTACATCACTCTAGGCTGAAAATGCATTACTGTACTGTGTCATGCATTGTTTGTCGCACTCTGATAATGAGTGTTTACGACCTGTCACCGCTCGTAGCATGGCTTGCTTTTGTGCGTGCTACCGCTGCTTACAATTTTAAAAAAAGAAATAAAGGGAGTAATTGTCTCATTAGCAAAACAATGGAAAGAGACTGCTATTTGTTGTTACTTACACTGCTACTTTCTTTGATAATGATCAACAAGAATCAAATAATAGACTGCATATGATAGAAGATGTTCTGAACGAGAGTTTAGCAAAAATTTTTCTCCATTTGAAAATCTTTGAAGACACATCTCTAGTAAAATTCATTCTGCACAGAAATTAGAGTCATCTTAGATTTAAAAATCTAGTCAATTGCTGTGCTTCATTTCTGACTGTATCACTATTAGGCATAAGAGTAATACGAATATCAACATGACATGATATGTATATTCTTCATGTTTGCTGTTGTCTCACTCTAGTTTCATAGTATATTAGGCAGACAGGATTTAAATGAGATAGCAGCAAACACAAAACAAGACACAGCAAAATGGTTATATTTGTATTATTCTTATGGTGAAGAGAATACTGCGTGTGATTCACAATTCATAAAAGTTCCTATTAGTAACCATCTCTTCTCACAGGTAGGAAAAAATTCAGAACGTAGAGATGGCCATATTGAAAAACATCACAGGCAGTCTTGCCAGTCGGATTTTTGTAGTACTTTGAAATGCTGCTACATTCTAAGATGAACAATACAGAATTTGTATTTACTTCATTGGATAATGTATGAAAATGCAGTGGTCGAAGCTCGGGGCAGAGAAAAAAGCTCGTGCTCCACCTTTTTTTTTTTTTTAATTTATTTACTGACGCAGAGGTTTTGGTGCCAGTATTTATCTTTGTGCCTGCAAGGCATACCTGTGTAGTGATACATATATTCGATGGCAGAAGGTAGTTGTGTTGGCACCTATCAACATTTTTCATAACTTCCGCTTACTTTGCACTCGATTCTAAGCCGCAGACAGTTTTTTGGATTACAAAACCGGAAAAAAAGTGCGGTAAGCAAGACTCATAATCTGTCCTCACAGCTTTATTTCCACCAATACCCCATATCCTTTTTTCTAGACTTCTCAGAAGTTCTCCTGCAAAATGGGAGAGACTAGCACTCATGGAAGAAAGGATATTGTGGGTACATGGCTTAGCCCCAGCCTGCAGACTGTTTCCAGAAACAATTTTCACTTACAATGAAGTGTGAACCATGGATCTTGCTGTTGATTGGGGGGGCTTGCGTGCCTCAGTGACACAGTAGCCGTACTGTAGGTGCAACCACAATGGAGGGGTATCTGTTGAGAGGCCAGACAAACGTGTGGTTCCTGAAGAGGGGCAGTAGCCTTTTCATTAGTTGCAGGGCCAACAGTCTGGATGACTGACTGATCTGGCCTTGTAACATTAACCAAAACAGCCTTGTTGTGCTGGTACTGCGAACAGCTGAAAGCTAGGGGAAACTACAGCCATAATTTACCCGAAGGTATGCAGCTTTACTGTACGGTTAAATGATGATGGTATCCTCTTGGGCCGGTCGGAGTGGCCGAGCAGTTAAAGGCGCTACAGTCTGGAACCGCACGACCGCTACGGTCGCAGGTTCGAATCCTGCCTCGGGCATGGATGTGTGTGATGTTCTTAGGTTAGTTAGGTTTAAGTAGTTCTAAGTTCTAGGGGACTTCTGACCACGGCAGTTGAGTCCCATAGTGCTCAGAGCCATTTGAACCATTTTTTTGTCCTCTTGGGTAAAATATTATGGAGGTAAAATAGTCCCCCATTTGGATCTCTGGGCAGGGGCTACTCAGGAGGTCGTTGTTGTCAGGAGAAAGAAAACTGGCATTCTACGGATCGGAACGTGAAATGTCAGATCCCTTAATTGGGCATCTAGGTTACAAAATTTAAAAAGGGAAATGGATAGGTTAAAGTTAGATATAGTGGGAATCGGTGAAGTTCGGTGGCAGAAGGAACAAGACTTCTGGTCAGGTGAATACAAGGTTATAAATACAAAATCAAATAGGGGAATGCAGGAGTAAGTTTAGTAATTAATAAAAAAATAGGAGCATGGATAAGCCACTATGAAGAGCATAGTGAATGCATTATTGTAGCCAAGGTACACACAAAGCCCATGCCTACCACAGTAGTACAAGTTCATATACCAATTAACTCCACAGATGATGAAGAGATTGAAGAAATGAATGATGTGATAAAAGTAATTATTCAATTAGTTAAGGGAGACAAAAATTTAATAGTCATGGGGGATTGGAATTCAATAGTAGGGAAGGAAGAGAAGGAAAAGCAATAGGTGAATATGGGCTGGGGGTAAGGAATGAAAGAGGAAGATGCCTGGTAGAATTTTGCGCAGGGCATAACTTAATCATAGCTAACACCTGGTTTAAGAATCATGAAAGAAGGCTACATATGTGGAAGAGGCCTGGAGACAATGGAAGATTTCAGACAGATTATACAATGGCAAGGCAGAGATTTAGGCACCAGGTTTTAAATTGCAAGACATTTCCAAGGGCAGATGTGGACTCTGACCACAATTTGTTGGTTATGAACTGTAGACTAAAACTGAAGAAACAGCAAAAATGTAGGAATTTGAGTAGATGGGACCTGGACAAACTGAAAGAACCAGAGGCTGTAGAGAGTTTCAGAGAGACCATTAGAGAACGACTGACAAATACAGGGGAAAGAAATACAGTAGAAGAAGAGCAGGTAGCTTTGAGAGATTAAATATTGCAGGAAGCAGAGGATCAAGAAGGTAAAAAGATGAGGGCTAGTAGAAATACTTGGGTAACAGAAGACATACTGAATTTAATTGATGAAAGGAGAAAATATAAAAATGCAGTAAATGAAGCAGGTGAAAAGGAATACAAACATTTCAAAAATGAGATTGACAAGAAGTGCAAAATGGCTAAGCAAGGATGGCTAGAGGACAAAGGTAAGCAAGTAGAGACATATATCACTAGGGGTGAGATACATACTGCCTACAGAACAATTAAAGAGACTTTTGGAGAAATGAGAAGCACCTGCACTAATATCAAGATCACAGATGGAAAACCAGTCCTAAGCAAAGAAGGGAAAGCAGAAAGGTGGAAGGAGTATATAGAGGATCTATACAAGGGCGGTGTATTTCAGGACAATATTGTGGAAATGGAAGAGGACATAGATGAAGATGAAATGGGAGATATGATACTACATGAAGAATTTGACAGAGCACTGAAAGACCTAAGCCAAAATAGGGCCCTAGGAGTAGACAACAATCCATTAGAACTACTAATAGCTTTGGGAGAGCCACCCATGACAAAACTCCACCATCTGGTGAGCAACATGTTTGAGACAGGTGAAATACCCTCAGATTTCAAGAAGAATATAATAATTCCAATCCCAAAGAAAGCAGATGTCGACAGGTGTGAAAATTAGTGAACTATCAGTTTAATAAGTAATGGCTGCAAAATACCAACATGAATTCTTTACAGATGCACAGGTGAATGGATAACTGATAGAAGCTGACCTTGGGGCAGATCAGCTTGGTTTTGGATTTCCAGAGATATGTTGCAACACACAATTCTGACTCTACGGCTTATCTTAAGATAGATTAATGAAAGGAAAACATACGTTACTAGCATTTGTAGACTTAGAGAAAGCTTTTGACAATGTTGAATGGGATACTCTCTTTCAAATTCTGAAAGTGACCGGGGTAAAATAAAGGGAGTGAAAGTCTATTTACAATTTGTGCGGAAACCAGATGGTGATTATAAGAGTCGAGGGGCACGAAAGGGAAGCATGGCAATTATAAGAGTCGAGGGGCACGAAAGGGAAGCAGTCATTAAAAAGGGAGTGAGACAGGGTTGTAGCCTATCTCTGATGTTATTCATTCTGTACATTGAGCAAGCAGTAGAGGAAACAAAAGAAAAATTTGGAGTAGGAATTAAAATCCAGGTAGAAAAAAATAAAAAAACTTTGAGTTTGCTGACGACATTGTAATTCTGTCAGAGACAGCAAAGGACCTGGAAGAGCAGTTTAATTGAATGGACAGTGTCTTGAAAGGAGGACTGAAGATGAACATCAACAAGAGCAAAACAAGGATAACAGAATGTAGTTGAACTAAATCAGGCAATTCCAAGGGAATTAGATTAGGAAATGAGACACTTAAGGTAAGTAGAGTTTTGCTATTTGGGGAGCAAAATAACTGATGATGGTTGAAAGAGAGAGGATATAAAATGTAGACTGGCATTGGAAAGGCAAGCATTTCTGAGGAAGAGAAATTTGTTAACATCAAGTACAGATTTAAGTGTAAGGAAGTCTTTTCTGAAAGTATTTGTCTGGAGTGTAGCCTTGTATGGAAGCAAAACATGGATGATAAATAGTTTAGACAAGAAGAGAATAGAAGCTTTTGAAATGTGGTTCTACAGAAGAATGCTCAAGATAAGTTGGGTAGATGATTTAACTAATAGTTATATGAATAGAACTGCTAAATAGAATTGAGGAGAAGAGGAATTTGTGACACAACCTGACTAAAAGAAGGAATCAGTTGGTAGGACATGTTGGAGGCATCAAGGGATCCTCAATTTAGTATTGGAAAGAAGTGTGGAGGGTAAAAATCGTAGAGGGAGACCAAGAGATGAGTACACTAAGCAGACTCAGAAGGATGTAAGTTGCAGTAGATGCTCGGAGACGAAGAAGCTTGAACAGGATAGAGTAGCATGGAGAGCTGCATCAAACCAGTTGGACTGAAGACCGCAGCAACACATGGAGTGTGTGTTGATATGAAACTTCCTGGCAGATTAAAAGTACGTGTGGACCAAGACTCGAACTTGCCATTTGCAGTCAAGTACTCTATCAGCTGAGCTACGCACGTACAACTTACAACCCATCCTCACAACATTACTTCCATCAGTTCCTTGTCTTCTGTCCTCCAAACTTCAAAGAAGTTCAGCTGCACTTCCAGGATTGCTAGTCTCGTAAGTTTTGCACCAGAATTACAGCTAAAGGAATCTTTAAATAGTCTGGTTGACCCATCAACTCTGTCTGACAGATTATAAGTACATAGAATATCATTTAATTTTTCATAATCTTTAGTGTACTTCAAGGAATCTATGGTAAAACATTGGCTAAAACAATACCTGTGTTCTTCAAAAGGTAGTCAATTATGCATAGCTCTTGGTATGAGTCACTAATCACATTCAAAATGGTAAAGTCAAAAACACATTATTAGGAGACTGGCAGACACTGTTCACACACATATATAGTAATCAAAAAGAGTTGATGAATATATTCAACTTTTATAATTTTTTTAACAAAGAAATGTTAATTTAGTGCCTTCTAGCCACAAGCTTTCATAAATAAGGAACTGGACTATTGCAAGACACAGATTCTGTTCCGTAGATGTTGCTCATATAACTTCTTGTTGCAGATATTATGCAGAGAACTTATCATGTTGAATGCTGATCATGGACTGACAATTTTGGGGGGGGGGGGGGGGGTGGAGGGGGGGGGGTGGTACATAGTGATAATATACTGTATGCCTGCGCAGTGGATTACTTACTTACAAGTAGAGTTGCCATGTTTGTAATTTTGTTAATTTATGCAAATTTTAATTAAAGACTTAACTGAACACTGATGAGTGTTATCTGATTTATAAAAAATGAGACAGCGAAAGTATAATGTCAAATCCAGGAATCTAACACGTACAATGGCTCAAATGGCAAAAGTAATTTTGGATGCAGCCAATCTTTCATTGTGAATATTATTGAAGTTCATAGTTTTCACAAAAATTTAACAGATTATTGCAATGAATGGACTAATAGAACAGAAAACATGTAAAAACATAGAACAGAAGACATGTAAAACTGAATGTTAAAAACTTGTGGTGGTAATACTGATAATAATTTGAATGAAGATCCTATATAATAGATCTCCAACACTTCTAAGTGAGTAATCTAAAAATATCATACAACATTTTATGTATCATGCCTGTAAGGACCTCAGAGACAAGATCAGACTAATTAATGCACACACAGAGACATTTAAGCAATATTTCATCCTGTGCTCTGTACATAAATGGAATTGCAAGAAGCATGAATAGTGGCAGTAATCTCAGCTATGCACTTCACAGTGGTTTGCAGAGTATTTACATAGATGCTGATGTAAAAGTTTGGAAACTTTTACTATGTATGTGGCTGGCATTTTCGGTGACGAAAACATAAAAAAATTACACTATTTTGCATCTTTTGTTTCATCAATATTTTATGGAATAATACTCTATGGCAATGCTATACTTAGATGTCAGTAATGTACTGCCCATGTGTGAGAGTTCTATGAATCAGTTTCTGAGAAATGGCAAGTAACCTTAAGGACACTGTGGTTAGTGATGAAAACAGTACATATATTCAAAAGAGCAAACCAAGAGTAATCCAAAATGTGAAAGCTAAGAACTGTACATATGAAGTCACAACAGCAAACTGAGATGAAAACCAATAGCAAGTGAGTAACTGTGTGTAAAAATAATGTCAGTGATTGGAAAGTGCTGAAAACATCTACACAACTGGACCGGGAAAGCACTCCTGGATTCTTAGCTTACACTGCCAGTGAGTCTTGCCAGCTGACATAAAGTCCATGCTGCCCACAGTGCGGTGGCCAATGCTGGTGCAACTATCTCAATCTCAATGTCTGAATGCAGTAAGGATACTAAATAGATGGAAAAGAATAAAAAAATGAAACATCTTAAGCAACTCAGAAAGTTGATCAGTTTTGTAAGAAACAACTTTTTGAAGTTGTTGCAGTATTATTTCCTAAACCAAAGTTAGTGTTTATCTCTATTTATCACACCCCAACTGTAGTAACACTGTTCACGTTTACGTCGCACTTCACTTAGCGTAGACCGGGACTGTGCCCTAGGCATGCCCGATGTTAACTGACTGGGCACGGCCCATGCTGCCTGAGTAGTTGTGGTTACGCCGGCAGAGGTCGCGTCCGAATTCTCGTGTGCCCTCTGGTGGACGGGACTCTGCTTGCAGCAACTACCGTCCGTGACGCGCCGTGCTGATGTGCGCCTCCCGTGATCTTTCTGGTGGCTACTGCACTCCTCCTCCATCGGGGGGTGAAGCCACTGTGATCCACTGCATCGGAAGGTGGAGCGTCGGGCAGGAGCGATGACCTCCACATCCATTGGAAGGCCGGAGTCAAGGGGATCTGCCAACCCTCGAGCCGGAACCTTCGAATACGGCTGGAAGTGACCCACACGAAGAGGCCCCCATCGTCCCACCACCGGAGCCCGGGACAGAACGGGCAACAAGCTGTTGAACTCCGGATCCTGTTCCACCTCGGGAGGGGCAAGACCCAGTGGCGGGGACGATGGGGAAGGGACGACCACAGGTGAACCAGCCTCCTGAGAAACCGGGCCTGCGAGGGGGGCCGGCTCTCGCTGGGGCATCTTGAATGATGGCGATGCTGGTGCTGGAGCTACTGGAGGCTGCCAAGGCTGAGAACCATCGCAGTGTGGCAGAGTCACAGCGGGGAGAGGCGGTAACGTCCCCTGAGAAACCAACACGGGTGCCGGCAATGGGGAAGCCGGTGTCCGAGAGGTCGGAGGGTGGGTGCCCAAACATGGACGTAGCTGATTTTGGTGACGACGTACCACCCGGTCCCCTGCCTGCAAGGTATAGAGCCAGCGGCCATTTCGGCACAGGACCACCGCCGGTATCCAACGTGGATTGCGACCAAACCCACGTGCCCAGACCGACATACCCAGTGGAAAGCCAGGTACTCCATTTTGCGAAGACTGGCGAGGACCAGGCCGGAGAAGGTGCCGCAGAGTCCTAGGTTGGCGCCCATGGAGGAGCTCTGCGGGGCTGTGTTCTCCCATTGGTGTAGTCCGGTATGCCATCAGGAAAAACGTTAATGCCTCCTCCGCAGGAAATTCGTGCACATACTTTTTCATCTGCGTCTTAAATATGCGCACCATGCACTCGGCTTCCCCATTCGATTGTGGATGGAAGAGGGGAGAGCAAACGTGCCGAATACCGAAGCACCTACACAAATCCTGGAAGGTCTGCGAAATAAACTGTGGTCCATTGTCCGAGACCAGGGTGATTGGCAGACCTTCCACAGAAAAGATTTTCACTAGTGCCTGGATTGCAACTTCTGAAGTGGTTGAGGAGCAGCGAACCACATATGGGAATCGGGAATAAGCATCAATGACAATGAGCCAAAAGCCATTGAGAAATGGGCCCGCAAAATCGATGTGAACACGTTCCCATGCTTGGGTTGCCAGCGGCCATGAAGAGAACGCTGCCCTGGGAGATGCCTGTTGGCTCGCACACTGGGAACAGGCGGCCACCAAGTGCTCAATTTCTCTGTCAATGCCGGGCCACTACACATGTCTGCGAGCCAAGCTTTTAGTACGGGAAACACCCCAGTTCCCCGCTTGTAATAACGTGAGGACCTCCCTTCGTAAACTTGCAGGAACAACCACGTGAGGAGCTGTATCCTCAGTAGCCAGAAGGAGAACTCCTTCCAAGACTGAGAGGCGGTCTCATAGAATAAAATAATCACGAAGAGGGTCCGAGGCCCGGCCTGGAGGGCGGGATGACCACCCCTGCTGAATGAGGCAAACTACTTGCCGGAGAACCGGGTCAGCTGCCGTTTCCCTGGCGACTCGAGAACTAGTGATCGGGAAGCCATCAACCGCTTGGTGGGACGCCACATCCAAATGAAAACACATAATCTCCTCTCGATCGAACGTAGGATCCGGGCCCACCAGAAGACGGGAAAGAGCGTCGGCATTGGCATGCTGTCCGGTAGGGCAAAAATGAATGTCATAATGGTACTTAGAGAGGAACAAGGCCCAGCGCTGTAGTCTGTGGGCCGCCCTATCTTGCCTAAAAAAGCTTGCAACTCTTTCAGTGAAGCGGGCTGAGGAAGGTCTACGATACCTTGGACCAAACTTCCTAGTGGCTGGACGACGTGCCGAGAGATGGTGTAGCCCACATACTCAATGGACAGTTGGAAGAAGTTTGACTTATGCAGGTTGCAACGCAAGCCCACAGACCAGAATTTGAGAAAGAGGGTGCGAAGGTTGTGCAAGTGTTCCTTCGTGCTGTGGCCTGTGACAATTATGTCATCCAGGTAATTAATACAATGAGGGATTGTCGACGTGACGTGCTCAACATAACGCTGGAATATCGCCGGGGCACTGGATATTCCGAAGGCCAACCGCTGGTATTGGTAAAGGCCAAATGGGGTGTTGACGACCGCCAGCCATTTGGAGTCCTCATCAAGTGGTATCTGATGATAAGCCTCCGAAAGATCGATTTTCGAAAAATATTGGCCTCCCGCCATGGCGGAGAACAATTCATCAGCATGAGGCAAAGGATAGGTGTCCACCACCAATTGGGAATTAATGGTGGCCTTGAAATCGCCACAAAGACGTAATTTTCCCGAGGGCTTCCTTAGAATAACGAGGGGCGAAGCCCACTCCCTAGAAGAAATGGGAAGAACGACCCCTAGGGCTGTCAGCCGGTCTAGCTCTTCCTTTACCTGAGGGCGGAGAGCCAAGGGGATCTGCCTCGCGTGTAGAAAACGCGGGCGAGCCGACGCCTTCAACATTAAGTGAGCTTCAAAATCTGAAACACGCCCCAGGCCCTCCTCAAAGATATCTGGAAAGCCTGAGATCAAAGATTCCAATGATTGATAGGGAACATCTTCGGCGACCAACTGTATGGTGTCAGCGATAGAAAAACCAAAAGCTTGAAAGGCATCCAGGCCAAAAAGGTTAGCGGAGCTCGCATCACTGACAGCAATAAAAGTAATAGGCTGAGTGACTGATTTGTAAGTCACGTCGGTAGTGAATTGACCCAGAAGGGGAATGAACTGTTTACCACGCATCACTGACAGCAATAAAAGTAATAGGCTGAGTGACTGATTTGTAAGTCACGTCGGTAGTGAATTGACCCAGAAGGGGCATGAACTGTTTACCATAACCGCATAGACGCCGGTAAACTGGCGCCAACGGGGGTGATCCAAGGTCGGAATAAGTTTGTGCATTCAACAATGAAACTGCCGCGCCCGTATCTACTTGCAGTTGTAACCGGCGCGACAGAACCGACACCTCGAGAAAGAGTTTGCGTGCCAATGCGTCAGGAGCCTGGCCCGATGAAACTTCCTGAATGTCAACGTCCATGTCCTCTGTACCTGCTTCCTTTGATTCTTTTGAGGCTGAGCGGCAAACTTTAGCAATGTGACCTTTTTTATTACATTTGCGACAAACGGCCCAACGCTGGGGGCACTCTGACCGATCATGATGTATATAGCACGACGCACAGGATAGCAACGGGGGCCGGTGGCCAGAATTCTGTTTACGTGCCGTGCGGGAGCGGCCATAACTGCCGGATTGTACCGCTCGCACGTCGTCCTCCCCGGACACAGTGGACGCGGACGTGCCGCCCTGAACCATCGCGACGTCACACCACGCTTCCAGCTGTTGACCTGCAGCGTGAGAGACTTCATATGATTGAGCAATGGACAGGACTTCCTCGAGGGAAGGGTCTTCTAACTGCAGTGCCTGTTGCCGGACCTCCCTATCAGGGGCTGAACGAACAATGATGTCGCGTACCATAACGTGGGCATACGACTCTCGTGACTGCTCCGTGACCTTGCAACTAAGACCGTGCAGGGTTGCGGCCCACGCCCAGTAAGACTGATGGGGCTGTTTCTTGCATTGATAGAACTCGACCCTAGCCGCCACAACATGCATGTGACGGCGATAATATGAAGACAGCAATGAACACAATGCGTCAAAAGACAAGGATGAGGGTTCCTGCCACGGCGCTAGCTGCTGCAAAACTTGATACAGTGAGGGAGATATCCAAGACAAGAAGAGAGCATGACGTACCTCTGCATTGGCAACATGAAACGCCTGGAAATGCTGCCGAAGGCGATGTTCATATGCGTCCTAATCCTCCGCCATCTCGTCATACGGGGGAAAGGGAGGAGGGAACGGCGCTGGAGCAGACTGCGTGGAGAGCAACGCTGGAAGCACTTGTTTCATGGTGGCCATGAGCTCCGTCTGCTGCTCAACCAAAACCCGCACTAAATCCTCCATGCCGTGGAGAAGCTGCGAAACCGGAACAACGACGCAACACGCGAAAGAACGACCCTACTCGTCGCCAATTGTGTAGTAACACTGTTCACGTTTACGTCGCACTTCACTTAGTGTAGACTGGGACTGTGCTCTAGGCATGCCCGATGTTAACTGACTGGGCATGGCCCGTGCTGCCTGAGTAGTTGTTGTTACGCCGGCAGAGGTCGCGTTCGAATTCTCACGTGCCCTCTGGTGGACAGGACTCTACTTGCGGCAACTACAGTCTGTGACGCGCCGTGCCGATGTGCGCCTCTCGCAATCTTTCTGGTGGCTACTGCACCAACCTCTGACATGAATCATTTTGTTGATCAAATGGAGACTCTAGACAAATACCTACTGGCAAAATACAGGCCACAAGATAATATGTATTGGCGGTGTTAGTATGGATATCACACATACAATATCAACAGTCTTCCATTTTCAAACCTGCTAAGATCCAACAATTTGTACTGTCTGAATAGCAAACTATCCTGGGATAACATAATCTCCAATTTGATGAGAGGTGAGTATCAGTATGAAGTGATAGCTCTAATGTTATCTAGCCATCATGGCCTATGGCTGATAATCGACTGTAAAAACTGTCCTGCTCTGCAACCCAAACATATTAAGAGGATGAGACTGTTTTATCCAGACAATATTACGCAGCTAAGGCAAAAATTATCAGAACTTAAGTGGGATAGAGTGTATAATTGTGACAACAATGGTAATGCTTTTAAATTCTTTATTAACATGCTAATGAGCTTAGTTCAAAGCTGTTGCCCACAAGTAACTAAAAAGATGCAAATAGATGGTGCCCCAAACAAAAAATAGCAGAACAACTGGTTCACACCTTAACTGCATAACCCTGCCAAACCCTGCGTTGGCCAACAAGGTTGCCACATCAATCTCCAACTGTGAACCTTTGGAGCATTATGGGTATGGTCCTCCAGTTGTCTTGGGATTTTGATGATCTACATATACATTTATATTTGCATTTACACAGATACACCACAAGTCCTGTACAGTGCATGGCAGAGGGTACCCTGCACCACCACCAGTCATTTCTCTTTCTGTTCCTCAAGCAAATAGAGCAAGGGAAAAACAACTGTCTACATGCCTCCGTCTGATCCCTGAATGCTACGTATGTTGGTGGCAGAAGAACTGTTCAGCAATCAGCTTCAAATCCCAGTTCTCTAAATTTTTTCAATAGGTTCCTCAAAAAGAAGATTGACTTTCCCTTCACGGATTCCCATTTGAGTTCCTGAAGCATTTGCATAACACTTACATGTCATTCAAACCTACTGGCAACAAAAATAACAACCCACCTCTGAATTGCTTCAATGTATTTCTTTAATCCAACCTGGTACGGATCACATATACTCAAGCAGTACTCAAGAATAGGTTGCACCAGCATCCTATACAGGGTGTTACAAAAAGGTACGGCCAAACTTTCAGGAAACATCCCTCACACACAAATAAAGAAAAGATGTTATGTGGACATGTGTCCAGAAACGCTTAATTTCCATGTTAGAGCTCATTTTAGTTTCGTCAGTATGTACTGTACTTCCTCGATTCACCACCAGTTAGCCCAATTGAAGGAAGGTAATGTTGACTTCGGTGCTTGTGTTGACATGCGACTCATTGCTCTACAGTACTAGCATCAAGCACATCAGTACATAGCATCAACAGGTTAGTGTTCATCACGAACATGGTTTTGCAGTCAGTGCAATGTTTACAAATGTGGAGTTGGCAGATGCCCATTTGATGTATGGATTAGCATGGGGCAATAGCCGTGGCACGGAATGTTTGTATCGAGACAGATTTCCAGAATGGAGGTGTCCCGACAAGAAGACGTTTGAAGCAATTGATCTGCGTCTTAGGGAGCACGGAACATTCCAGCCTATGACTCGTGACAGGGGAAGACCTAGAATGATGAGGACACCTGCAATGGATGAGGCAATTCTTCATGCAGTTAATGATAACCCTAATGTCAGCGCCAGAGAAGTTGCTGCTGTGCAAGGTAACGTTGACCAAGTCACTGTATGGAGAGTGCTACGGGAGAACCAGTTGTTTCCGTACCATATACAGCGTGTGCAGGCACTATCAGCAGCTGATTGGCCTCCACGGGTACACTTCTGCGAATGGTTCATGCAACAATGTGCCAATCCTCATTTCAGTGCAAATGTTCTCTTTACGGATGAGGCTTCATTCCAACGTGATCAAATTGTAAATTTTCAGAATCAACATGTGTGGGCTGATGAGAATCCGCACGCAATTGTGCTATCGCGTCATCAACACAGATTTTCTGTGAACGTTTGGGCAGGCATTGTTGGTGATGTCTTGATTGGGCCCCATGTTCTTCCACCTACGCTCAATGGAGCACGTTATCATGATTTCATACGGGATACTCTACCTGTGCTGCTAGAACATGTGCTTTTACAAGTACGACACAACATGTGGTTCATGCATGATGGAGCTCCTGCACATTTCAGTCGAAGTGTTCGTATGCTTCTCAACAACAGATTCGGTGACCGATGGATTGGTAGAGGCGGAACAGTTCCATGGCCTCCACGCTCTCCCGACCTCAACCCTCTTGACTTTCATTTATGGGGGCATTTGAAAGCTCTTGTCTACGCAACCCCGGTACCAAATGTAGAGACTCTTCGTGCTCGTATTGTGGACGGCTGTGATACAATACGCTATTCTCCAGGGCTGCATCAGCGCATCAGGGATTCCATGCGATGGAGGGTGGATGCATGTATCCTCGCTAACGGAGGACATTTGAACATTTCCTGTAACAAAGTGTTTGAAGTCACGCTGGTACATTCTGTTGCTGTGTGTTTCCATTCCATGATTAATGTGATTTGAAGAGAAGTAATAAAATGAGCTCTAACATGGAAAGTAAGCGTTTCCAGATACATGTCCACATAACATATTTTCTTTCTTTGTGTGTGAGGAATGTTTCCTGAAAGTTTGGCCTTACCTTTTTGTAACACCCTGTATATGGTCTCTTATACAGATGAACCACACTTTCCTAAAGTTTTCCCAATAAATCGAAGTCAAACATTTGCCTTCCCTACCTACCACATTTCTCACGTGCTCATTCCATTTCATATTACTGTGCACATTACGCCCAGGTATAAATTTGTTGTGACCACATCAAGCAGTTCACTACTAATGCTGCATCCAAACATTATAGGTTTGCTTTTCCTACACATCCACATTTTTCTAAATTTAGAGCTAGCTGCCATTCATCACACCAACTAGCAATTTTGTCTAAGTCATCTTGTATTTGACTACACACCAGTTGGACAGAATTTGGCATGATATCCAACAACTCTATCAATCAATGCCAAGCAAAAGAACTGCTTGCATAAAGGCCAGGGGTGAACCAATGCTTTACTGACTTGCTCAGTTCCTGACACGCTTTCTTTCTCTTGAATAATTTCATCCAATTTTTCTGAAATTGTAATCATTTATTTGTCTGTACATTTACATCATATGTAACAGTATCTGTCTCATTCAGGTAATTTCTTTGTGTTGTGTTGTTTTTTATGTCTTAGACTGTATATGTGTCAAGATCTCATGTATTATAAGTGACTTTACATTTATTTCAATATATTGTATTTTTTTTCTTTTTATATCTTTTCAAATAACATAAATTGTCATAGTAATAACTGTATTGTAGTGGTCAGAGACTGTAATTAATGAGCTACACCATTAGAAGCATTGAGAAGTTATACTATCTTTTCTTTTTTTTTTTTACGTATGAAAATAGCTCTCTTAAGTTTTTACTTCCATGTACTGCACCTTTTCTGTATCTGACGTCAAGCTGTGTCCAGGGTTGAAACAGATTATATTGTACCTTGAAACATATTTTATTTATTTAAAAACACCTAACCTTTCTTGATTCCTGTGTAATGAATATAACTTTATGTGTATTTTCCCATTGTTTCAGCAGCCAGATTGAAAAGATCTAGGACAGATGGTTTGGTAGGATAATGACCAGACATTTTTTGTGTTCTTTCATTATTTCTTCTTTACTACAAAGCAGACCCATCCTGCGATTTATAATCATTTACTCATAATAACATATATTTTAAAGTGATAATTTTTTAAAATGATTGCTCATCTATCACTGAACAATGATGATGTCAGTTGCCCCAATGGTCTGACATATTGTGCTCACAGTTTACTTTTGATGATGAATTATTTCAAAAATGAATGCTGTCATATGATTACATGGAATTTTACAGCAGATTGTCTAAAAAGAATTTAACTTTCATTCATTGTTATTGGGACCTTCTCTTTTTCATTGTGATATTCAAGTTAGCCAGAAGTTCTTAGTGTTCATTGTGACTTACAAAGGAAAAATTTTATTGAAATTTTTCAAACTTTAGAGAGAGAAGGAGGAATGGTTCAAACAGATGTTTTACATCTCCAATAGACTCAGTGTCACAGTCACAAAATGGCACTGCATTGATATTGATTCTAAAGAGATAATAGGGAAAACACCCAGGTCCAAATTTCAACCGATAAATCATGATGGTGTTAAGCAGTACCTCTGCATAATTCCTTCCCTGAACAAGTTTTGAGGAGTTCTGTTGTTTATTTATTTATTTCTTGTTCCGTAGATCCAGTTAGTGAGTCAATCACAAGGATATGGAACGTGTCAAATTGTACAGGTTTCAATTTAAACTTACAATAAATAAAAGGGCAATTCAATGGCAAATTGTACATATTTTAAGTAAGACATACTATAAATACAGTAACAGATACAATGTCAGCTAGATAACATAACAACCATTTAACAGAAAAAGGAGTTTCAAGTAAAGGTTAAAGATAAGAGCACAAAGTTATATCAGATATTAGGCCTACAAGAGTAAATACATGTACAGCCAATCTGTTGTTACAAAAAGTGTGCCAATGCCCAAATGCACAATAAAATCAATTGAACTACTTCTAGACGCAATAAGTTTAGTGATGGTATACATTTTCTTTCAGATATTCATCCACAGTATAATAAGATTTCTCTGTCACGTAATCTTTGAGAACTTGTTTAAATTTTGGCAGTTCTGTGTGAACACATTTGATATGTAGTGGTAGAGCATTGAACAGCTTAATGCTGGAGTAGTAAACTCCTTTTTGTACCAGAGTGAGACGTTTCATTTCGAAATGTAGATTGTCTTTGTTTCTGGTGTTATAACATGGAATTTACTGTTGTCTTGGTAGATGGAATAATTTTTGCACACAAAGGTCAGCAAGGAAAAAATATACTGTGAGGCAGTTGTTAGGATACCAATCTTCCGAAACAAGTGCCTGCAAGAGTGTCTTTGATGGACCCCACACATTATTCTGATTGCTTTTTTTTGGGTGGTGAAAACTTTTTTTGCAAGTGGATGGTTCCCCCAGAATATGATAGCATATGACATCAATGAGTGGAAGTAGCCAAAGTAGGCAACCTTAATAGTGTCAACTTCAGCCACTGAAGAAATTACCCGTAATGCAAATGTTGCCGAGTTAAGTTTTTTACATAGATGAAGAATGTGAACTGACCAATTACATTTACTATCTATGTAAGCACCCAGGAATTTTGTATCTTCAACTTTCTGTATTGGTTGATCTCTACATTTTATGTTAATTTCATTGGGATTACTTTGTGATGTATGGAACCTCATATAATGAGTTTTATCTGCATTGAGTGAGAGACCATTTGAGGAGAACCAATTTAAGATGTCATTAAAAACAGTATTTGTAGTTTGTTCAAGATCATGATCAATCAAATCGTCAATTAGAATTGTGGTATCATCGGCAAACAGGGTAAATTTGCTGTTTGTCTCAGAACAAAGAGGAAGATCATTAATAAAGACGAGGACAAGCAGTGGGCCCAAAACAGAGCCTTGAGGCACACCACATGTTATCGTGCCCCATTCAGACGAGGCAGGTTCTCCAGAAGAGCCATTTAGCATTACAGTCTGCTTCCGATCCTGTAGATATGATTGTAGCCACAAGCCAACAGTACCACTTAAACCATAGTATTCTGCCTTTTTCCAAAGAATTTGGTGGTTTACACAGTCAAAGGCTTTCGTAAGATCACAAAAAATACCCACTGGAGACATTTTTTTGTTAATGGCTTCCAAAACTTGGTTGCTGAAAGAGAATATTGCCTGTTCAGTACAAAGACTGGCACGAAAACCAAACTGATTTTTGCTTAAGATACTGTGGAAGTTGAGATGGTCTACAATCCTCCTGTGCATGAGTTTTTCTAGAGTTTTCGAGAAGGTAGTTAATAGGGATATTGGGCGATAGTTTGTAACAATGCTTCTATCACCTTTTTTAAAGAGAGGAATCACTACAGCCAACTTAGGTCTGTCAGGGACAATCCCATCTTGTAGGGATGCATTGTATATATTGCATAAGACGGGACTAACAAATTTATAACAGTGTTTCAGTATTTTACTAGAAATATTGTCCACACCAGCAGAATTTTTATTTTTTAATGATCTAATTACTCTTATGACTTCGCTTACAGTAACTGGAGGTAAGGATAACTGTGGAATTCTGTTGCTAATAGCTTTCTGTAGGAGGGACAATGATTCTTCCATAGAACCATTACAGCCTGTCTTCTCTGCTGCTCTCAAAAAGTGGTTATTAAATATTTCTGCAACCAACTCAGGTTTCTTTATGATACTGTCCCCTGTTTCAATCTCTACCTGAGACATGTTCCCTGTTGTCCTGTCAGTTTCCCTCTTTATTACATTCCATATAGTTTTAATTTTATTTTCTGAGCTTTCAATTTCTGATTTTATGCACATACTTTTAGATTTATTTATAACCTTCTTGAGAATGCTACAGTAAAGTTTGTAGTGTTGTCATTTCTTTGGATCATTACAAGTCCTGAGAGAACTGTATAACATCCTCTTTGTTCTACAAGATGTTATTATCCCTGTAGTGATCCAAGACTTCTTGGCATTGCCTATGTGACTATTTCTAACTACTTTTTTGGGAAAGATGGACTCAAATACAGACATGAATTCATTTAAGAATGAATTGTACTTTTTGTTTACATCTGTTTCCCTACAAACTGGGGTCCAATATATCTCTTTTAGGCCATCATTGAATTTTTTAAGGCCCTGTTCATTTATTATCCTAAAAGATTTTCAAGAATCCTTGGAACTGTTGCACACACTGATGTAATTGAGCCTAAGCAATTGACCACCATGATCAGAAAGGCCAAGGATTGAATGCACAGTGATCTCATTGCATTTAGACTTATCTATAAATATATTATCTATCAGACTTTTACTGTTAACAGTAACCCTAGTTGGGAAATCTACTATTGCCATCAGATTATAAGACTCCATTAAATGTACTAAATCAGCTTTACTATTGCTCTCATTTAGGAAATCAACATTGAAGTCACCAGTAATTATCAAGTCCTTGGACTTTGAGTACAGTATGGATAATAAAGAATCTAAGTGCTTAAGAAATACATTCAAATTCCCTGAGGGAGATCTATACAGTGCTAACACTACAGCCGTGAAGTCATTTACAGTAATTTCAACACCACATACTTCAATTTGTTGCTCTATACAATGGCTCTTTAAATCTAATGCATTGTAAGATATGTTGTTTTTTACATAAATTACCACTCCACCTTTTTCCATGATGGTTCTATAGTAATGCGCTGCCTGACAGTAACCACTTAGCTGTAACCTTTCAATATCTTTCACATGATGTTCACTAAAACATAATACATCAGTATCTTTTATTCCTTGTGGTTCCTCTAACAGTACAGTAATGTCATTTACTTTATTACCAAGTCCTCCCACATTTTGGTGAAAAATCGTCATTTCTTTGGAATTAGAGACAGATGTAAACTTTTGCCTAAAAAATTATCTGTCGCTACAGACACAGTACGTTCATTACTAACAATTTCCTGAAACATTTGAGTTTGAAGCCGAGTCTGACTTGATGGCTGGAGCCATTTAAGTGCGATTGGTTCCAACTATGGGGTACATTTGTGGACTTCTTCCAATATTTTTGTTTTTAAGAGGGTACCTAATGCTTTTTTTCCTGATCTGTTCAGGTGCATACCGTGTCTTGTAAATAATTCTCGTCCAAAACTGCTTATATCTACAACACAAGTATTTTTAAAACGCTTACACAACTTTGCTAACTTAGAGTTCGTTTGTGAGATAGCCTCATTTACACAGGACTGTGGAATTAAGTCATGTCTCTCTGGAATGTTCACAACAAATACCTTACACTGATGAAGTGCTGATATTTTCTTCCTGAGCGACTGTATGACATCATTCCCTTCGTTGCAGGCAACGTTGTTTGAACCACCTATTAAGATCACACACTCGTTTTTTACTTTTTCAGGATCACACCCCGCTACAACTTCTTGAAGTTTAGCACCTGGCTTCACAATTCCACAAACATCGGCAGCATTAAAACTGCTTTTCACTATATCAGCCATGCCTCTACCATGACTATCAGCAAAAATGTGAAAACGATTTGTTGATGTTTCTCTCACAGCAGACTGGATCACACCACTGCCACTTTCATTGCTGTTAACTGAACGTTGTGGCTTTGGAAGATCAAACCTAACCTTTTTCCGATATTTTATCGGTACACTCTTCTTACGATGGTTTTCACTTTCTGTGAGACTATTACTAGAACAAAGTACATCAAAATTGTTTACATTCTCGAACCTCGAAACTTTTGCTGTAGACGAAGTTTTAGTGCCGATTGTTTGACGCTTGTTGTGTACTACCTTCCATTCTGATGATTTATCAGCGTCATTTTGCGCCAATGTAGCCATGTTCTGGCGAAAGTTTATGTCCTTCTGTCTGTCTTGAAGCAATGGATCCATGTTTCGCTTCGACTTCAGTTCCATATTTTCGGACTTCAGGCTGTCGATTTCTATTCTTAGACTGCTGATTACACATTGTAAACTAGCAATATGCTCTTTATACTTTAATAATTCACTTTTGCACCTTACACACGAATTTTTAACGGCTTCACTGTAACTTATTTTTGGAGTAAAATCGCGGATATCTACACACGCCGCTATTGTTGTTGTTGTTGTTGTTGTTGTGGTCTTTAGTCTGAAGACTGGTTTGATGCAGCTCTCCATGCTACTCAATCTTGTGTGAGCCTCTTCATCCATTTTTCTTTCTGAATCTGCTCACTGTATTCATCTCTTGGTCTCACTCTAATGATTTCTGTCCACCACCCCCCACTTCCCTCCAATACTAAAATGGTGATCCCTTGATGCCTCAGAATGTGTTCTATCAGCTGATCCCTTCTTTTGGTCGAGTTGTGCCACAGATTTCTTGTCTCCCCAACTGTATTCAGTACCTCCTCATCAGTTATGTGGTCTACCCATCTAATTTTCAACATTCTGTAGTACCATATTTTGAAAGCTTCTGTTCTCTTTTTGTCTACACTGTTTAACATCAATGTTTCATTTCCATACATGGCTACACTCCAGACAAATACTTTCAGAAAAGACTTCCTAACACTTAAATCTATACTCAATGTTAATAAATCTCTCTTCTTCAGAAATGCTTTTCTTGCCATTACCAATCTACATTATATATCCTTTCAACTTTGGCCATTGTCAGTTATTTTGCTGCCCAAATAGCAAAACTCCTTTACTACTTTAAGTGTCTCATTTCCTAATATAATTCTCTCAGCATCATCTGATTTAATTTGACTACATTCCATTATCCTCATCTTGCTTTTGTCAATGTTCATCTTATATCCTCCTTTCAAGATACTGTCCATTCCATTCAACTGCTCTTCCAAGTCCCTTGCTGTCTTTGACAGAATTACAATATCACTGGCAAATCTCAAAGTTTTAATTTCTTTTCCGTGAACTTTAATTCGTACTCCTAATTTTTCTTTGGTTTCTTTTATTGCTTGCTCAATATGTGGATTGAATAACACCAGGGAGAGGCTACAACCCTGTCTCATTCCCTTCTCAACCACTGCTTCTCTTTCATACCCTGCAATTCTTCTAATGCTGTCTGCTTGCTGTAAGAGTTGTAAATAGCCTTTCATTTCCTGTATATTTCCTCTGCTGCCTTTAGAATTTGAAAGAGAGTATTCCATTCAAAATTGTCAAAAGCTTTCTTTAAGTCTACGAAAGCTATAAATGCAGGTTTGCCTTTCCTTAACCTATATTTATGATAAGTAGTAGGGTCAGTATTGCCTTCTGTGTTCATACATTTCTATGGAATCCAAACTGATCTGCCCCAAGGTTGGCTTCAATGAGTTTTTTTTTCCATTCTTCTGTAAAGAATTCTTGTTAATATTTTGCAACCATGACTTATTAAACTAATAGTTCAGTAATTTTCACACTTGTCAGCAACATCTTTCATTGGAATTGGAATTATTACATTTTTCTTAAAGTCTGCACACCAGATGGAAGAGTTTTGTCATGGCTGTCCCTTGCAAGGCCATCAGTAGTTCTAATGGAATATCATCTATTCCTGGGGCCTTGTTTCAACTTAGATCTTTCAGAGCTCTCTCAAATTCTTCAAGCAGAATCATATCTCCCATCTTATCTTCATCTACAGCCACTGCCCTTTCTATAATCATGCCTTCTAGTTTATCTCCCTTGTATAGACCCTCTATATACTCCTTCCACCTTTCAGCTTACCTTTCTTTGCTTAGGACTAGTTTTACATCTGAGCTCTAGTTATTCATTCAGGTGGTTCTCTTTTTTCCATAGGTCTCTCTGATTTTCCTGTAGGTGGTATCTACCTTTCCTCTAGTGATATATACTTCTAATTCCTTAAATTTGTCCTCTAACCACTGCTGCTTAGCTATTTTGTGCTTTCCATAAATCTCATTTTGTAGACATTGGTATTCCCTTTTTCCTGCTTCATTTACAGCATTTTTATATTTTCTCCTTCAATCAGTTAAATTCAATATCTCTTGTGTTACCCAAAGATTTCTACTAGCCCTCATCTTTTTACCTATTTGATACTCTGCTGCCTTCACTATTTAATCTCTTAAAGCTACCCATTTGTCATCTGCTGTATTCCTTTCCACTGTTCTAATCAACTGTTGTCTAATGCTCCCTTTAAAACTGTCAACATCCTCTGGCTCTTTCACCTTATCCAGGTCCCATCTCCTTAATTTCCTACCTTTTCCCAATATCTTAAGTTTTAGTCTACAGTTCATAATCAACAAATTGTGATCGGAATCTACCTCTGCCCCTGGAAATGTCTTACAGCTAAAAAGTGGTTCCTAAATCTCTGTTTTAACATTATATAATCAGTCTGAAACCTTGTAGTGTCTCCAAGTCTTTTCTATGTATACAACCTACTCTTATGATTCTTAAACCAAGTGTTAACAATGATTAAATTATGCCTTATGCAAAATTCTACCAGGCTGCTTCCTCTTTCATTCCTTTCCCCCAGTCCATATTCATCTACTATTTTTCCTTCTCTTCCTTTTCCTACTACTGAATTATAGTCCACCATGACTATTAAATTTTCATCTCCCTTAACTGTCTGAATAACTTATTTTATGTGATCATACATTTCTTCAGTTTCTTCATCATCTGCGGAGCTAGTTGGCATGTAGGCTTGTACTATTGTGGTGGGTGTGGGCTTTGTGTCTGTCTTGGATACAAAAATGCATTCGCAATGCTCTTCATAGCAGCTTATCTGCATTTCTATTTTCATATTCATTATTAACTCTACTCCTGCATTACCTCTATTTGATTTTGTATTTGTAACCCTGTATTCACTTGATCAGAAGTCCTGTTACTCCTGCCACCAAACTTCACTAATTCCCACTATATCCAACTTTATCCTATCCATTTCCCTTTTTAAATTTCCTAACCTACCTGGCCAATTAAGGAATCTAACATTTCACACTTTGATCCAAAGAATGCCAGTTTTCTTTCTCCTGATAACGACATCCTTATGAGTGGTCTCCACCCAGAGATCTGACTGGGGGACTATTTTACCTCCAGAATATTTTACACAAGAGGATGCCATCATGATTCTTACTTGGTCACAATTTTCAATGACAGGAAGATGTAAAATTACTCATACAGAGGCTAATATGAAGATATAACTCATCAATAATTGCATCCTTTCCCAGCTGGTCAGCCTTCTCATTATCCATTACACCACTGTGGCTTCTAACTCAGACTATTTACACCAGCAAGTCAAAACATTATGACCACTGCCCACCATGAGATTGAGTCCTGCCTGGCAGTGTTGTGGTAACTTGAAGGAAAAGTATATGAAGGGGCCATAGATGAATGGCAGACTATTCTAGTGACAATATGAACCACAAATAGGGAAACCCCCTGACATACACAGTGTTGACTAAGGGTGTATTCATATGGCCTGTGATCTGATGTCAAGCATCTCAGAAGTGGTGAAGCTGGTCGGTTAGTCATGTGCTATTGTCGTAAGCATCTACACAAAATGGTTGAAGGACATTGAAGCCTTGAGTAGAGGAAGGCACAAGGCACTGGATGTCCAAGCCTCATCACAGAGACACTCTCTAAAGCAGAATATCCTGGGATCCATGGTTGATCTGACAACAGAGACAGTGTTTCAGAGCATACTGTGCAGCATACACTGTTGAACCTAGGGTCTATAGCATATGAACCCTAAGTGACTTCATATTTACCGAGTGGCATTGTCAATTATGAGTGCAGTAGCCATGGGATCATTGAGATTTTACTGTGGACCAATGGAAACATTGCGGCCTGTTGGATGAATCACATTTATTGTTACACCATGCTGATGGTCACATCCAGATACAGTCTCATCCAGGCGAATAGTTCCTCGAAACATGTACAGCACCATGTATGTAGGCTGATAAATGCCATTTTATAGTATGGGGGCATTCATCTGTTCTTCTATGGGACTTGTAGTTGTAATCTAAGGTGGCTGTGTACTATATAAACATTACTGCAGACCACATGCATACCTTCATGCTTGATATCTTCCCCATAGGTGAAAGCTGCTTCTAGCAGGATAACTGTCCATGTCATGAGACCACAATTGTGCTACAGTGGTTTGAGAAATGTGATAGTGAACTCACAGTGATGTCTTGACCACCAAATGGGCTGATCTCAACCCAATACAATACATCTCAAACGCTATTGTGTGCCAGTTCAACACTCACAAATCACCTGCCCACCATTTATGGGAATTGCATGAGCTGTATATAGACATCTGGTGTCATATATCACTAGAAACCTGCCAGAGACTTGCTGAATCCTTGTCACACAGGATCACTTCTGAATTGCTTTCCAAAGGCAGACTTGCTCACTGCTAAGCAGGTAGTCATAATGTTTTGACTCATCAGTGTATATTAACTGATTAGAGTTTCTACATACTATAACTCATCCATTATTTTAATAAAGATGCTGTTCATGATTTTCAGTGTGTTCTCTTCAGACACTGAGAGTCTGGTAATAACAACACTTTTGTTGTGACTCTTCAGCTTCGTTTGGCATACCTCATGTTGAATGAAACAGATCATGGGTGAACTGCCAGATGTCAGTGTCAATGCGTACAGTATTTCAGCAAATAACCACACTGCCATCGTCATTTGCTGAAATATTGTGCCCATCTGACACTGACATCTTGTAGTTCATCCATGAACTGTTTAATCACTTTTGTTACTAAGATCCTTCTAGCATGCTTCATTGCCTCTATTATCCCAACACTTCGAGCTGTACATGTATAAGATTATTGAGAAATTGTGAACAGTTTTCTTACTCATACCTGTGGACACAAAAAGATGAATCCTACATGACTTGCATCTTTCATTTTTGATTCATCTATGTAAACTGGAAAATAATTTGACCTCTTAATTTGCAGCATTAACAAATGATTGAAGGTAACATAAAATCTTGAAATTCTTCCCCTTCTTTTATCTAAGTCAGAGCTTAAAATGGTATGATATAATTGCTTTCATACACTGGGGCAGATCTCCACTGGAGAACTGACTCTAATAGACACATAACTCTACTACAATATTGGTAGCATTTTGGTACTTCTCCTTTCTTGCATGGGTGCAAGCATCAGAGTGTTTAGGTAAACTAGATGTTCAATAACTGAAAATCTGGAAAGCAAACATTTATCAGACAACTGTTGTCTTCTTAGGCTGAATGGTTTCTCTAGGGCTTCTATTGATAGTGCATTCATAGGTGTGCTCCTCATTGCTTATACATCTTTATGAAATGCATCTAATTTTCTCAAACAGCCCTTTTGACCATTATGATGTAGAATTCTGCCATAGTCTATTCTAGATAGAATGAGTGCTCTGTAAGTAGCAAGAAAAATGCTGGGTTGCCTGCCACCACCGTACCTTCGAGACAGATCGAATAATGTTAAGTGCCATTTCACAACTTGAATTACATTACTGATGTGGTGTATCCAGGTGAGCTGGGCATAAATGTTTCTCCCATAGATCTAACTTGTAGTTTTAGTTGACAGGATTCAAAACCATGTAAGGCCAGGCTATTTGAAGTTTCTTCTTCGAAAATAGTTCCGTTAATGACTTTTCTGCTGATGTTGACAGCTAATTCAATCAAAAATTTTGGTCAGATACAATTAGTAACTTTTTTATATTCAAAGCAGAAATTATTTTTTAACACTTATTCTGTATATCAAAAGCTATTCTAAGTACATCAAACCAGAATTTTTATCAATAGACCCAGAATAAAATTACAATATATTCAATAAAAGAACACTCAGATCATAGGCTTCTGTGGCTGCTTCCCTAAATCTGTGCATGCCATGTGGTAATAGCTATAGTTTGTTCATAATGTCCTCACTAATTTTTCAAGGTTTTGTGGGGAGGGAAGGAAGGAAGCTCCAACCTCTGAAGTTCAACTCATGCACCCACTGGGAGAACGCTGTTGCAGAGGGAACAACTTGTACTTTCCTCATGGGGTGCTGGCACTAATTGTGTGCTTACTCAAGCAGTATGGCACAACATAACAATCATGTCATGGTATGCACAGCACTGTATTTTTAGATCACCAATGTAGGTAGTGACTGTACACAAAACACTCATTGCCTGAAGTCAGCCAACATCAACTGGCTTCAGCCAATCTAGAACTAGGGGGTCTCATTAAGGATGTTGTGAACAAATTATAATAGTGATAGTCACAACTCGTACCACTACAGAATATATTTGTATGCTATATTTCTGCATAACAGGAAACCCGATACTCAAAAATACTCGTCAGTAACTAGATTAACTATGTCAAAAACTTCGGTATAAGTTGCTTTGGGATATAATTTATCACATCAACAATTACAAATCATGTAGCTTTTAGAAAATGCTTACTGCAGCAGATACTCATACTTATTAAAGATACACTGATTGGACAAAAGTCACGGGATAGTGACATGCACATATCCAGATGGCAGTAGATCGTGTACACAAGGTATAAGAGGGCAGTTTCCTCATAGTGCAAGTATTTTTGCATCTACCAGGCCCTCCCCAGACAACTCCATCCTCATGTACGGGCCGACACCTCGTCCACCCACTCCACCTACAGGGTTCCACGTCGGCCTCCCAGCGTGGTCCCTGCTGCAACAACCTACGGAGATTTGACATCCCCATCACTTCACTGCTGTCTCCCTCACTGCCTTCAACACTGGACATGCCCCCCTCCTTCCATTGCGCCCAGACAGTGTTCCACACTGTGGGGAGGGGGGACTGTGTGGTGTCGACAAATACGAACAACATATCTCCGCCATCACAAGTTCTTTGACTCTGTTAACCTAACGACCCATGCCATCTTGCTTCTTCAGTTCACTATATGATTTGTTGTAATGTGGACATCTGTAATGAAATATACCGAGTCTTACAGAAATAAGTGTGTTTTCTTGGGCTACAACCCAACTGACATCCCACAAAGCCATAGACCCAAGTTCTCAACAAGGCACTGTGTAAGCTGGTGATGGCTACATTATGGTGTGGACTTGGAATGGGCTGGGTCCTCTAGTCCAACCAAATCAATCATTGACTGGAAATGGTTATACTCAGCCACAAGGAGACCATTTTCATAGTCCCAAACATGTCACGTGGTCACAACCATTTGAATTGTTTTGAAGACATTCTGGACAATTCAAGAGAATGATTTGGTCACCCACATTGCCGGTGTCAACCTCATCGAACATTTATGAGACAGAATCAGGATGTCAGTTTGTGCACAAAACACTGCACTGGCAACTTACACAATTGTGGGTGGCTGCAGCGGCAGCATGGCTCAATATTTCTGCAGGGACTTCCTTCGATTGTTGAGTCTGTGCTAGGTCATGTTGCTGCACTACACTGGGAAAAAGGTGGTCTGACATGATATGAGGAGGTATCCCATGACTTTTTTCACCTCTTCTTCTTCTTCTTCTTCTTCTTCTTCTTTTTCGGTAGCACTACAGCCCTTGGTGAACCTTGGCTTTTTCAACATTCTTACTCCACATTTCTCAGTTATTTGCTGCTCTTTTCCACCCCCAGACTCCCATACTGGTGAGATCCACCATGACATCATCAGTCCATCTTCTTCTAATTCTTGAAATTTCTTCTTAGTCCATTTTCTTTTCTTTCTCTTGCAAAGTCTGTTAGCTCTCCTCCTTAATTCTCTGTATTGTTCCACATTATTTCTGGTTTCTCTCTGTAGCACTTTTGTTCTTGCCCTGTTCTTTTCCTCTATTGCTGACATGCAATCTTGGTCAAGCCATTCCTGGGTTCTTCTGTTCCTTCTTATGCCTATTATTTCTTCCACAGCTTCTTTAATGCCTTTTTCAATCCCGATGAATGGATCACAACTTTCATTATTTTCTTTGGAATTCTATCCTTTGTCATTCTCCCCACATGTCCTAGCCAATGTATTTGCTGTGATTTCACAAATTTTACTATGTCGCTACAGTGTACAGACACTTGTAATTTGGGATTGTAGCATATTCTCCAGCCTTCTGCCTCCCTTATTGGACCAAAGATTTTGCATAGTATTTTCCACTCAAAAGCTCTTAGTGCATTTTTGTCACATTCTGTCAATGTCCGTATCTGTGACCCATATGTGATAACTGGGCAGACTAGGGAGTTATATATTAGCAGTTTTGTTTTTCTTGTAAGAAGGCTATTTCTGAAATGTTGCATATTTGCAAAGTAAGTTCTGTTTCCTGCTTGTATTCTTTCCCTTATAGCCTTTGCAATACTGTTGTCATTTGCTATTAGGGCTCCCAAGTAGTTAAAAGAGGACACTCCTTTGAAGCATTTCCCATTGATGTTTATGTCTTTAGGGGTTCTTCTGGCTTCAGATTGTGACATCACCATATATTTTGCTTTGTTTTCATTTACTATGAGGCCAGTTTTTAAGGCTTCTGTTTCCATTGCCTGGTATGTTTCTTGGAGTGTATTGATATTGCTTCCTACTGTAGCAATGTCATTAACATATGCCATATCTGGCTAGTTGTCATAAATATGGTGCCTATTTTGTTGATTTTATATACTAGACTATGCAGGGCCATATTGAATGGAACATTGAAGAGACTATAACCTTACTTCACGCCTTTATTAAAGTCAAAGCTTTCACTTGTTCTGCTAAGAACCTTCACTTTTGTTCTTGTCTCTGTGATGGTCATTCTGATTAGTCTTGTTAGTTTAGCACATATACAAAACTCTTCCAGTACTCTGTATAGCTCTTCCAATTTATGCTTTCAAAGGCTTGTTTGAAGTTGATGAATAGGAAATGTAGATCTATATCATATTCATAGAACTTTTCCGTCATTTGTCTTGTCACAAATATTTGATCCATTGGTCCTCTGTCTGTTCGAAAGCCACTTATACCTCTACAGGGTTTCACTTGCTTTTCTGTACTCTTTCTTATAAATTGGGATTATTATTCCAGTTTTCCATTTATCTGGCAATAGTTTCTGTTTCCCATATATCTGACATTAATGTGTGCAGTTCTTTTATTACAGCCTCACCACCAGTTTTTATTAATTAAGGGGTATGCTGCCTTCCCTAGAGGCTTGATTGTTTTTTGACTTGTGCAGTCTGCAAGATCTCTTGTAATGTTGGCTTTCTTGCCTCAACGGCATAATTGTCTACGTCCAGCTCCACTCTTTCTTCCTGTGTAGCTGTCTCTTCATTTCTAGGCTGTGGTTAGTGTATCTAGAAATACTCTGCCCATCTCCCCACTATCTGTTCTTCCTCCTTTACCATTTTCCCATCTTTACTGGAGCATGCCATTAATTTTGGCTGGAATCTGTTCTTTATTCTGCCTATGGTGTGAAACTTTTTAGATAAACAGTTGAGATAATACTGACCCATCCAAAATTCGAAAATTGGTTCTTGTATCGACTACTTCTGTTGAGGGAAAGTAATGCTAGAGGAGGGTTCCCCTTTACTATATCCCCCCTCACAAAAGTTGGAAACAATATGTTTACAATTTTTGGGACCTACTATGAAGTTTGCCAAACAATGTACAAAATGATGCCAAAAGATGGAATACAGATGTATAGAAGTATCTGATACGTAACATATTACAGAAAACATAAGAAAAATATCTGCTATACACGTCATAATTTATACATATATCAGGACATGGCATTCAGATGTTCAGACCTGTAGAGCATTCTGTCACAAGACAAATGATACAAAGTCAAATCTGCAACATTATAACACTAAACTATAGAAATAAGTGCACAGACAATGTAGAATTACAAATTGCAAGTTTAGATCTATAAAGTCACACTTTCAAAATCTTCAAAAGAGAAGAAAAAATATTCAGAGCCTAAGTGTATGACGAGTGAGCCGACTCGAAAAACTCACAACGATGGGTACAGACCAGAAAGATATACTCAGTCATGAGTAGGAATACAGCACAAAATCAAACAGCCACATAACCCAGAGTGTACAAGGATATGTTGACTCATGAAAGGACAAAATAATGAAAAAATATTAGTGCCTAAGCTTACGATGTGTGGACCAACCCATGAGTCGAAACCACACCAGGTACAGACCAGATGTGTGGACCAACCCATGAGTCGAAACCACACCAGGTACAGACCAGCAAAAATGTTTCAACACAACAAAATGAATAAAGCTCTCAATGGTATATCAATAAGGTCAGTCACATGTAAAGAGTAATTGTAGGATGCATCTAGCCTCAATCAATAGTTGCACACTCTCCTTGAGTACACACACAGAGTTCCGATGACCAGGGGTACCAAAAACAGAGTTAAGCGTGAGTTTGCCCACAACTCAAGTTGCAATGAGATTCAATAAAGCAGTATTCAAAATAAATACAGGTAATCATAGTCATAAATAGCTTTGACTGATGACATAATCGAGTAGCTCGAGGACCAAACTCAGAAATGTATACATCTTGTTATACTGTCTGTAGTCGTAAATGTCTTACACACTATTTGCTAATTGTTCATACAAACTAACTACGTACATAGAGGCCTATAAGATTCAGTTAAAATTGGTAAAAAAACACATACTTATTTGAAGTTGCATAATGTATTGGGAAGTTAATCCCCCTACTTGAAAAAACATACATTTATGTGGAATAACACGTTCATGCCAGTGATGATCTTTCTAAACAAATAGCTCCATGAATTCTTCATACAGGATAATTTCTTGGCTAAAAATTTAAAAATATCAGTGACAACACTGATGTAGTTGACAGATGCTTGAGTACATTACCTAGCACCTGCAATCTCTTTTAAGTGGACTAGATGAGCAAGGGTATACAACCATAGAGCAGTGTGGGAGTGGATAAACCCACATCTTTCAGTTTCCTCCCTAGATTTCTCATCACACACTCCAGTGGATTGGTTACTTCCTGTCTAGCATTCAGATCAAATCCTACAACATTGTTTTGTGCATTAAATATGCTGTTCAATACCTTCCTCGTATCACATGGCATATTCTCTGCTTATTTATATCAACAAAAAAAGAAAAAAGAGAAAAAGAACAAGCATACAATGTTTACGTCCAACTGGAGTTCACATTGTTGTTGTTGTGGTCTTCAGTCCTGAGACTGGTTTGATGCAGCTCTCCATGCTACTCTATCCTGTGCAAGCTTCTTCATCTCCCAGTACCTACTGCAACCTACATCCTTCTGAATCTGCTTAGTGTATTCATCTCTTGGTCTCCCTCTACGATTTTTACCCTCCATGCTGCCCTCCAATGCTAAATTTGTGATCCCTTGATGCCTCAGAACATGTCCTACCAACCGATCCCTTCTTCTGGTCAAGTTGTGCCACAAACTTCTCTTCTCCCCAATCCTATTCAATACTTCCTCATTAGTTATGTGATCTACCCATCTAATCTTCAGCATTCTTCTGTAGCACCACATTTCGAAAGCTTCTATTCTCTTCTTGTCCAAACTATTTATCGTCCATGTTTCACTTCCATACATGGCTACACTCCATACGAATACTTTCAGAAATGACTTCCTGACACTTAAATCAATACTGGACGTTAACAAATTTCTCTTCTTCAGAAACACTTTCCTTGCCATTGCCAGCCTACATTTTATATCCTCTCTACTTCGACCATCATCAGTTATTTTGCTCCCCAAATAGCAAAACTCCTTTACTACTTTAAGTGCCTCATTTCCTAATCTAATTCCCTCAGCATCACCCGACTTAATTCGACTACATTCCATTATCCTTGTTTTGCTTTTGTTGATGTTCATCTTATATCCTCCTTTCAAGACACTGTCCATTCCATTCAACTGCTCTTCCAAGTCCTTTGCTGTCTCTGACAGAATTACAATGTCATCGACGAACCTCAAAGTTTTTATTTCTTCTCCATGAATTTTAATACCTACTCCGAATTTTTCTTTTGTTTCCTTTACTGCTTGCTCAATATACAGATTGAACAACATCGGGGAGAGGCTACAACCCTGTCTTACTCCCTTCCCAACCACTGCTTCCCTTTCATGTCCCTCGACTCTTATAACTGCCATCTGGTTTCTGTACAAATTGTAAATAGCCTTTCGCTCCCTGTATTTTACCCCTGCCACCTTTAGAATTTGAAAGAGAGTATTCCAGCCAACATTGTCAAAAGCTTTCTCTAAGTCTACAAATGCTAGAAACGTAGGTTTGCCTTTCCTTAATCTTTCTTCTAAGATAAGTCGTAAGGTTAGTATTGCCTCACGTGTTCCAACATTTCCACAGAATCCAAACTGATCTTCCCCGAGGTCCGCTTCTACCAGTTTTTCCATTCGTCTGTAAAGAATTCGCGTTAGTATTTTGCAGCTGTGACTTATTAAACTGATAGTTCAGTAATTTTCACATCTGTCAACACCTACTTTCTTTGGGATTGGAATTATTATGTTCTTCTTGAAGTCTGTGGGTATTCCGCCTGTCTCATACATCTTGCTCACCAGATGGTAGAGTTTTGTCATGACTGGCTCTCCCAAGGCAATCAGTAGTTCTAATGGCATGTTGTCTACTCCCGGGGCCTTGTTTCGACTCAGGTCTTTCAGTGCTCTGTCAAACTCTTCACGCAGTATCTTATCTCCCATTTCATCTTCATATACATCCTCTTCCATTTCCATAATATTGTCCTCAAGTACATCACCCTTGTATAAACCCTCTATATACTCCTTCCACCTTTCTGCCTTCCCTTCTTTGCTTAGAACTGGGTTTCCATCTGAGCTCTTGACATTCATACAAGTGGTTCTCTTCTCTCCAAAGGTCTCTTTAATTTTCCTGTAGGCAGTATCTATCTTACCCCTAGTGAGACAAGCCTCTACATCCTTACATTTGTCCTCTAGCCATCCCTGCTTAGGCATTTTGCACTTCCTGTCGATCTCATTTTTGAGACGTTTGTATTCCTTTTTGCCTGCTTCATTTACTGCATTTTTATATTTTCTCCTTTCATCAATTAAATTCAATATTTCTTCTGTTACCCAAGGAGTTCTATTAGCCCTCGTCTTTTTACCTACTTGATCCTCTGCTGCCTTCACTACTTCATCCCTCAGAGCTACCTATTCTTCTTCTACTGTATTTCTTTCCCCCATTCCTGTCAATTGTTCCCTTATGCTCTCCCTGAAACTCTCTACAACCTCTGGTTCTTTCAGTTTATCCAGGTCCCATCTCCTTAAATTCCCACCTTTTTGCAGTTTCTTCAGTTTCAATCTGCAGTTCATAACCAATATGAAACTTTAATAAACAGAGCTAAATGCAATGAAAAATGAACTAGTAAGGTGATACACACAGATATACTATGATACTACTCCTAATTTTTACAGTGCAAAATATGAAAATTTATTACTAGATATTTAATGGCACTGTCCCATTGCAAAATTGTGAAAAGATCTACTCCCATAGTATCATGGCATATATGTATCAAATTATAAAGCACAAATATATTGCAAAACATAATTATATCGTTGTATGAACCTGCAAATATAGTGTGTCGTAGATTTAAACTTAGTCCATATATAATACAGAACTTTAGAAATCACGTGATCTTATGTATTACATTCCTGACAATGGAAAAATAAAAGGAAACAAAAAAAATTAGATACTTATGGATCATGTCTATAAGCTTTCACCCCTAATGCAAACAACCTCTTAGATTTAGGATACTCAAGTCTGTATGCATCAGGATGTGGATTTTCAAGGATTTCGAATGGTGCTATATAAATATCAAAAAATTCGCTTTCACCAATGCACGATCTCCTACCTCAAACTTAAAAAATCTGCATTTACCATCATGTCTCTGCTTTCTCCTATCCCTCCGCTTTTTCATCATCTGCCTGACACACTCTTCCCTCTCTTGAAGTGACAGAATTTTACATGGAGGAAACTTAACATTCTCAGAAATAAAGTTAGCTAGTCTGTGATTAAATATGATTTCAAATGGTGAAAAATCTGTTGAAGAATGTTATAAGCTGTTCATAATATCCTCAAAATCACAGATGTAATCTATCCAACTTGTATGATTCTTACTACAATATCTTCTAAACAGTCTTTCAATTTCTCTTGTATATCTTTCGGTAGGGTTACTCAAAGGATGGTACACCATGGTTAGAATGTGCTTTATTTTTGCATGATCAGCAAAATCTTACCAAGCTTGTTATTTAAACTGAGAACCGTTGTCAGGTAAAATTGTTTTAGGAATACTCACCTGACGGAAATATGTGTTATCAAACTTAGAGATGACTTGTTTACCGGTAGTTATCTTAAGAGGAAACAGCTTTATGAACTTTGAAAATACGTCAACCACCACAAAAACATAACAAAATCCATTCCTAGACTTAGGCAAAGTTCCATAAACATCCACAGACATTGTATCAAGGCTACTATTAGGCAGTATGTTTTGCATTTGGCCTCTACTTGTTTGGCTACTTACCTTCACTCTTTGACAATCTTCTTCTTGACTCTCCTTCCTATGTTATAAAAAAATGTTTTCTGGATCTTTTGTGTACATTTGGTTGATCCACCAAAGATCAAAACTCTTATGTGTATAAGTAATTAAAGAATCAATACATTGTTCCAGCCAACATAGTTTCCAATGATCTGAATCATTCTTATGTCTCCTGAATAAAATACTCTTGTGTGCCTTATAATATTGTTCCATCTTTTCTCCTCCTTTCTTACCCAGCATGCTCTTAACCAATTTCCAATTTTGATCATGATTTTGATACCTGCAGATGTCTCTGCAAATTTTAAATGTCTCTTTTTCCTCTTTCATACATCTCAAGTATATAATTTTAAATTCTCTCTTTCCTTCTACAAATGTTAGATGAGTCACTCCCTAAAGGTAACCTAGACAAAGCACCAGCAACTACATTGTCTGTGCCCCTAATTTCATAATTGAACTGCTGTAAAAACAAGTCTCAATGAGTAATTCTGTTATGGTACAGCTTACACACCTGGAGATAACACAATGCTTTGTGATCAGTATAGATGATGACTTTGTGACCTAGTAGATAATTTTTAAACTTGTTGAATGCCCAATGTACAGCCAAAACTTCTTTCTCAGTTACAGTGTATCTCTTTTCATGCTTCTGCAATACTCTACTAGCAAATGCAAGAGATCTATGTTCAATAACACCTTCAACTTCAACATCCTGAAATAAATGAGCACCCAAACCAATATCACTACTATCTGTCATCATACAAAAAGGAAGAAACAAATACAGTCTGAACAATACCTGACTTTGACACAACTGTCCTCTACTGTCATTGAAAGCATCCTGACATTCCTGATTCCAGTCCCAAACAGTATTCTACTTGAAAAGTTCACACAGCCATGAAGCATTCAAGCTTGACTGCTACAAAATTTTCTATAAAATCCGGTTCATCCAAAAAATTATTGAGGCTTTTTTTGTTGCAAAGAGTAGGAAAATTAGCAATAGCATCAAATTCCACATCAAATTTACACTTACTTATTTTCAAAGCCATGTCTCCTGATACAAATTTTGAAAATGCATCTTGTGACAAAGCAAGTTGGGATATTTTTACTTCCATTCTTGTTTTGCCATCTGCCTCCTTTAATTTTTTTTTTTTTTTTTTTTTTTTTTAATTATTACCATTAACATATATATGTGAGTGTAACCCTGCATTTCCATATAAAAGAAAGATTGGCCCTCAGTTTTAAAGTATTTGGTGATCTAATTTTGTGCTTAGTTTTATGTATGTAATTGATTTTATAATTCAGTTGGACTATCCCTAGTTAATACTTTCATTATGGGGTGAAATCAGTCATTGTTTCGTAACTTAACCCTTTTGCAACCGTGAACTTCTGTTGAAGTCGGTAACAAATGTGTCACTCAGCCGGTGCACTGCTGCAGCAGTCAAGTGCGGCCCCTGCCGCCCAGCTGGTGAACTGCTGTATCAGCTCCACCTCACGTCATATTTCTCCGCTTCACTACACTCGACTTGTGTTGAAGTTCGACCTATGCACCATCTAGCAGCTTTGTTCAACACGCTCAACTGCTCATTTGCCGCCTCGTTTCTAATCTGAAGTAACTTGTTATTAACCTAATTTAGTTTCTACTAGATGTGATACAGCAGAAAAGCGATATACTGTGGAGGAAGCCCTTTGTCTCATACTGGATAGTTACTTCGAAGATAAAAGTGAATCATCATCTCAATCTGATGATGAACATGAAATATCTATTGTAGCTGCTTCTACATCAGTTACACGTGCTACTCCAGCTATTCCATTGATGTCCCCAGACTTGGATTTGTGCACAGACATGACATACAATATTAAAAACATGTGTGATTTGTATAAATATTTTCCCGAATAAACATTTAGTATAAAATCCAATAATTGTGACAACACTATGAGTGTGAAAGCAGGACAGAGTGGCGCCGCGGGGAGTGCGAAAAGTGCGCCGTACTGTGGGCACGGCCGGGTGGGACTGGCACTCATCTACAGCGCACAACACAACAATCATGGTGCCAGCGTGAAAGAGTTAAATTCTATTGTTGACGTTTAAACAAATATAAATTGTGTACTAATTATAAGCATTTGGAAGACAAAATACTAGTAATCTTAAAGTATCTATTTATCTCTATTCGAAAACATGTTAGCAAACCCAGTCCTTAATTAATTCCCAAGTACCTTTCAGTTTTGTCAGAAGTATTGTTTGCATACTTATATTTGTTAATTTCATGACTTGAACAAATAATTCATCCTAAACCTTGTAGTAGTAGAAACTTTTAAAAGGAATGAATTTTTCGATGTATTCAGTTAATTTAATGAGTTAAATTGTAATTGTAATTTCTGTAAATTAAACTTTGAAAAATATGTAGTTTTAGTATCTGTATTACTATGACGAGGTCATCTGCATATCCTTAGCAGAAGCATTGTCTGGAATTTAGTTCCTCAATGAGGTCGTTCACCACTAGATTCCACAATAGAGGAGACAAAACTCCTCCTTGTGGCCAGCCTCTAGTGGTCTTAATTACCATCTTTTCATTCATCATGGTAGCCTCTACCTTCCTTCCACTAAGCATTGCCCTGGTCCACCTATATATAGTGGTCCCCAGGTCATGCACCTCTGCTGCCCTTACCATGGAATCGAAGGTCGCGTTACTGAAGGCCCCCTCAATATCCAGGAAGATGCAGAGGGTTATTTCTTGGAAGTGAAGTGCTTTTTCCACCTTCCCAATGAGTTGGTGGAGAGCTGTCTCACATGATTTACCTGGTTGGTATGCGTGTTGGTTCAGGTGTAGAGGGACCGTACTTAGCCTCCTCTCCCCAACATATACATTAACCAGTTTTTCCAATGTTTTGAGAATGAAGGAGGACAGACTGATTGGTCTCATGTTTTTGACCTTGGTATGATCAATTCTCCCTGGCTTTGGAATGAAGACAACCTTCACTGCCCTCCAAGCATTGGGAATGGTTCCTACTGCTAGGCTAACCCTGAGTAGCCTGCATAGGACTCTTATAAGCTTTCCTCCTGCCTTTTGCAGGACAGCTGGAAAAATTCCATCTGGGCCAGGTGACTTGAACGGTTGGAATGTTCCCACCGCCCACTTTATTTTGTTGAAGTTCACACATTCCTTAGCTGATTCCGTCCTCTCTTCGAGTGCCTGAGAACTGTTGTCCCTCTGGGGTCACATACTGGTCTGTGTTGTCCGGCAGAGCATATTGAGGAAAGTGAGTTTTGAGGAGCAATTCCAGCTTCTCATGTGCTGTCTTTTTATATTCCCTATCCTCCTTCCTCAACGTACCTCCTGGATTGATTGGTACTCTAGTGAGAATCTTGTGAAGTCTGGCTAGCGCAGCCGTGCCCTCCACTTCCTCACAGAATGCCTTCCAGGATGCCCCCCTTGCTTGTCTTATTGCAAGATTGTAATTGACAAGGGCCTCACGATATTTACTCCATTGTCCTTTACATCTCACAATGTTAAACAGCCTCCATACCTGTTTTCTTTGCATTTCCAGTTTGTTATTCCACAAAGGAAAACTCCTACTTGTGCACTTCATGGTGATTGTGCAGTTGTCCTGATATGAGGTCACTATGGCAGAGGTAACAACCTCTGCTACTTACTCTGCTACACTGTCAGGAATATGGCACAAGGAGGGTAGGACATTGTGCAAAAATGGTGCATTAAACAGGATCTGAGAGTTGTGGTGCCATTTACGAAGAGACATATTCAGCATGCAAGTTGGAATCTAAAGCTCTTCGATGAAACTCTACCTGTGAAGGAGATAGTGAAATATCTAGGGGTAACCTTGGATGAGAAGCTAACTTGGACCCCTCATATTAAGAGCATCTGCTACAAGGCAAAAAGTACTTTAGTGAGTACTAGGAGGGCTTGTGGTGAAAACTGGGGCCTAAGCCCCAGGGGTATGCACTGGATATACACCACAGTGGTTAGACCTAGGATTTCCTATGGGACCATAGTGTGGTGGAAGAAGGTAGAACAGTGGGTTACTGCTAAGGAGCTTGCTAAGGTGCAGAGATTGGCCTGCTTAGCCATAACGGGCAGGATTAGCAGCACCCCAAATGCTGGAATGGAAACCATGCTGGATATGCCTCCACTTCATCTTCGGGTCAAGATGGAGGCAGCAGCTGGGGCATACAGACTTAAAACTGGCAAAAACTGGGTCTCATTCAGATATCCAGAATCACACACTAACATAGTGAGTGAGGTAAATATAGGAATGGCTGGGGAAATGCCCACCGACTATATAATAACTCCCAACTGCTTCGACAAGCCTTACAACGTAATAACTAGAAGTAGGAAGCAGTGGAAGGAAACAGTTCAACACCATATGGGGGACATCGTTTGGTTCACCAATGGGTCGAAAACAGACCAAGGCATTGGGGCAGGATTGTACGGGGTTCAGCCAAGACTGGAGAGTATCATCTCTCTAGGGAAACTGGCCTCTGTATTCCAAGCTGAAATTACTGCAATCAGGGCATGTGTGGAGGAGAATATGCATAGGTGCTACAATTACCATAGCATCTACATCTATTCAGACAGCCAGGAAGCCCTGAAATCATTGGCAGCTCCTGCAACAAGATCTAAGATTGTTGCAGATTGCCACAGGGCTCTGGTGGAGCTAGGGGAAGCAATAGGGTGAACCTAGTGTGGGTCCCTGGCCACTCAGGGATCTCTGCCAGTGAACAAGCTGATAGATTGGCTAGGATGGGGGCAACAACTCCATTTATTGGACCGGAACCTGTCCTGACAATCGGCAAAGCTGTGATCAAATTAGAACTGGCTTAGGAAACAGCACATAGGATATGGGACCAAGGTCCATAAACAAAAACATGGTAAGGTAATGATGCAGAAGCCATGTTTTAAAAGAAGCCCTGCAATCTTGGGATTGAACAAGAAAGAAATCAAACTCATGACTGGACTAATGACCGCCCATGGGAATTTCAAAAAATATCTAAACACAATGGGTATAACAGAAGAGGACCCTGATTGTAGGATCTGTGATGAGGGTGAAGAAACTGCATCACACCTAATCTTCGAATGCATAACACTGGAGAGTAAAAGATACAGAATCTTCGGGATAACTAGACCTGAAGAAATTGTGTCTAACAAAAAACTGGTAGAGGGTCTCCTTGCACTATTTAAGGGCACTGGTTGGCTTTACTAGATATACAGGGAGCGATACCGCACAATAAACCTAGCTTCAGTGCGGGCAGTGGCAGGTCAGACCTGAGCTGTTTTAGCTCTCCTGTTAAAATCAATCAATCAATCTGTTATTGTGAGGATATATAAGGGCCTCATTTTTGGTCACGAGACAGTCAGTCCATGGCCGAGTTTCAGATGAGAAACCCGTGTTGGTTAGAACAACCTCAATGCTTCAACTTAACTGTGAAATAAGTGTTACGCAATTAGGCCGTTTGTTGAAACAATGATAGTGTCTGTTCCATATGTACCTGAATATTCCAAAATAACTGTGAATTATGTGGTTATGTTCTTTACTGCTCATAGATATTCAACAGTAAACTATTGTAGCAGTATGTGGATGTTTGCCTGACAAGTATTAATGAGTCTTATTGAAAGTTAAACAATAGTGCACTGGCCTTATTAAATGTGTATATGGGGGATTGTGAAAAGTGAAAGTAAACAACTGTGAAATGCAAATGTGCACCAGTCAGCTACATCATTTACAGTACACAGTACTGCACTTCCAGCCCCTATTTTTTCAGGCAGTATGTCGATACTGAGGACAATAAAAGAAGAAACAAAGAAGGCAAACCTTCACAATCTCTTAACAGATTCAAATGTTCTTCCCAAACCTTTTCAATCACCAAAATGTAATCAACATACAGAATCAATTTTGAACTCAATTCACTTCCCAAGACAAAATACAGTGCTCTTATGAATTCAGCTGCAGATTCATTTAGCCCAAATGGCACCACATAGGATTGGAAACACTTACCTCCACACAAAAATATAGTATACTTTCTAGAATTAATTTCAAATGGGATCTGGTGAAGTCCAGCGTTCAAGTCCAAACTACCCATATATTTTACATAATCAAATTTGCGTAACAGCTCGTCCATGTTCTCAGGATGGTCATTCTGACTGATAAGAAACTTATTAAGATGTCTAGAGTCCAAAACAATTCTCACTCCACCATTTCTCTTTCTTACCACAACTAAAGGATAATTGCAAGCACTCCTGCTTCTCTCAATTACCCCCTCCACACACACACACACACACACACACACACACACACACACACACACACATTTCCATTTTCTGGAATTTTTCTCTACATCTTTCCTTTTTGAAAATGGTATATTATATGGCTTGAGAAAGAAAAGTTGATGGTCTCTAAGGTAAAGTTCACTGAACACATTTTTAAACTCCAATAACAAACTTCCTAAGTTGTTCCTTTTGTTGTGCATTAGGAGTTGTAGCTGCTCTTACTTTAGAATCTATTATATTTTCAAAATCCTGATCCTCAGTCTCATCAAAATCTATATCATCATCAAACACCTGGTACTCACTTTGGGTCACAATGTTACAACTTTTCCCATAGTTTAAAATACAGAAATTAGTTTTCACATAATTATTACTTTTAGGTTCCAGAATAAACAATTCTTTAGCATTCCACCCAAAAAAAGCCTCAACTTTCACTGTCAAATTTCATACTGAAAATTATATTTTCTTCCAGACTAGGGATCACTAAGCATCCACATTCAAAAGTTTTGTCTTCTATACTAAAAGTTAAAAGTACCTGAGATTTTCCTAATTTGCTTTGCTTTCCTGTAGCTCATCTTATCTTTACACAATGGGAATTTCCACAAAATTGCCAGTCGTAGTGGCCGTGCGGTTCTAGGTGCTACAGTCTGGAGCCGAGCGACCGCTACGGTCACAGGTTCGAATCCTGCCTCGGGCATAGATGTGTGTGATGTCCTTAGGTTAGTTAGGCTTAATTAGTTCTAAGTTCTAGGCGACTGATGATCTCAGAAGTTAAGTTGCATAGCGCTCAGAGCCATTTGAACCATTTTCCACAAAATTATTACTATACTTTCTGATGTTTCGCCAGAAGATGATGGGTACGAAACTCGTCAAAATGTTGCGACAAGACGACGCCACCACTCGGCTGATAACCCAAGAAGAATTCATCAGTATACTTGATCTTGTCTCTAAATTGTTCAGGTATACCAGAAATTGGGCTAACTGTATCAATCAAATAGTTACCTTGTCACTAATAAATCTTAATTTTAATGAAAGGACACCCAAAATCTAAATCACCTTTTCTGTTGTCAGGCACTTCATGTACAAGATCACTTTCAGTTTCATCAAATGCTACATCCACACTGACTTCATGGGTTTTTATCAACTTTACTGGCATCATAGCATTACTTTGGTTACTCATGTTGTCAGGTAAAGATTGAACACAATGAATGGATTCCATGGCACAACTAACATCACTTGTTGCAGAAGGAATGCAAAACACATTCCTCATAAAATTACACTTTCTGGTTAGATCTTCTTTCACTTCATTCCACCAATTGGGATACAGATTCTGACTAACCACAGCTAACGTATTCCAGAATGCACATTTATCTATACTGTCGTCACTGTGGTCCCAAAGAAACTTCAAAAAGTTTTCACCTTTATTCTCCAGGCTCACAGATAACTCACCTTTATTGTTTGGATCATTACTCTGCATGACATTAATGAAAAACTGTTTTGACTGGACTGGTATTCCACAACTCTCACTTACAATATCATATACATCACTTACCTTACCTTCATTTTCAACATCATTCACAAATAACTCTGAAACGTCATTAATCTTAAGCTCCGCAGATACCTGATGCTCATCATCATCATATTCCTCAAAAATTACCTTATCAACAACATCACTATGTAATCTTACCCTCCCACACATCACTATTAAAATTTCTCTTAGTCTCTTCATTATTTTCAAAAGCTTCAAGAGGTATAAGATTTACAAAAGAAAAACTTTTTACTCATCTACCTTCATTTTCTCTTGTTGTTGGCTCCAAGTCTTGCATCTAAGGGTACATTCTTGTGGCTGAAATTTTGGTTTAACGTTGTGGGTTCCTGATGACTAAATAACTGATGAAGATTTTCTTGTATATTTCTTGAATTTTATTCTTTGTCACATTATTAAATATCACACCGTCATATATACATATATATATAAAAAAAACACAATAATTGCATTGTTGTTGACAAACTTAGAAAAACACCTGCTTCCACCAGAGGCATGCCTACCACTACCTACACTCTGCAGTACTGACAACATTCCAATGAGTTCACAAAGCAAGAGCATTTACAAACTTTCTTGACAAATTTTTTTGTTTATTTATTTATATAATAGAGGGAAACATTCCACGTGGGAAAAATATATCTAAAAACAATGATGATGTAACTTACCAAACGAAAGCGTTGGCCTGTTGATAGACACACAAACAAACACAAACACACACACAAAATTCAAGCTTTCACAACCAACAGTTGCTTCATCAGGAAAGAGGGAAGGAGAGGGAAAGGCGAAAGGATGTGGGTTTTAAGGGAGAGGGTAAGGAGTCATTCCAATCCCAGGAGCGGAAAGACTTACCTTAGGGGCAAAAAAGGACAGGTATACACTCGCACACACACACACACACACACACACACACACACACACACACACACACACATCCATCCGCACATATACAGACACAAGCAGACATTGCTTGTGTCTGTATATGTGCGGATGGATATGTGTGTGTGTGCGAGTGTATACCTGTCCTTTTTTCCCCCTAAGGTAAGTCTTTCCGATCCTGGGATTGGAATGACTCCTTACCCTCTCCCTTAAAACCCACATCCTTTCGTCTTTCCCTCTCCTTCCCTCTTTCCTGATGAACAACTGTTGGTTGCAAAAGCTTGAATTGTGTGTGTGTGTTTGTGTTTGTTTGTATGTCTATCAACATGCCAACGCTTTCGTTTGGTAAGTTACATCATCTTTGTTTTTAGATATCATTTATTTATTTATTTATTTGGTCCTGTTGATTACATATTATACAGCCAGTGTACAAGTAATATAGGACAAGTCAATTGATGCAATTACAGTAGTACATTAACATTTATACATCACATTGCACAGACATTGGTTTATTTTACAAGAACAATTACTTACATGCAGTATTAAAGCCTGCATTATGCCAAAAACAGTTTAAGTGATTGTTTAAAACAGTAGAATAAGTGACAGTGCATATTTTTATGCTACTGACATATATAAGGAAGTAAATTTTCTTCATGGTCATGGTTTGAATGAATACAAGTTTTAACTGCATTCCTTAAGAAGAGGTTTAAGTGAATGCTCAAGAGAGTGGGATACATGGGAGTTCACATTTTCTCATAATGAAACAGATAAATTTACATTTTATCACCACAATTTCAGTTAAACTACAAGTAACAGCATCACACTCTAAGGGAGTGCTTTTCTTAGGCAGTTTCCCCCACTCTTGTACATCATAACTCTAAGTATTCATTCATTTTATAAAAAGTTTGTTCGATGAGAAATAATTTTAGTTTCCTTTTCATAACCTGTACATTATTTATTTCCTTTTTTATATTGATGGGGAGCTTATTGAAGACCTTTATACCTGACTCAGTAACTCCTCTATGTACTTTAGTGAGAGATGCAGAGCCTTGATGAAAATTTTTCACTTGTCTTGTGTCATGGTTGTGGATGTCACAATTTTTCTGAAACAGTTCCCTGTTGTTGGCTACAAATAACATCAGTGAGTATATATTCTGACCTGTGATGGTAACTATCCTGAGAGATTTGAAGAGACCTCTGCAAGATGTCCCATTAGGGACCCCACATATTAGCCTCACTGCTCGTTTCTGTATTCTGAAGATTTTTTCAACACCTGTAGCATTTCCCCAGAAGATTATGCCATAGGAGAGAACAGAATGGAAATATGCAAAGTATGACAACAACATTATTTCTTTGTCTACTAACTGATGGAGAGCTCTTAGTGCAAAGCATGACGAGCTAAGTTTATTGACCAGCTGATCAGTTTGTTCTTTCCATCTTAGGTGACTGTCTATCTGGACACCTAGGAATTTTGTATGTGTGGTTACATTAATTTTGTGGTTGTTAACATGTATTTCAGGAGCTTTAATTTTTTTATTTTTTGTCAGAAACTGTATCATATTGGTTATTCAATTATTTAAGGTTAGGCTATTCGCAGTGAACCATTTGCGTACTTAAGTAGAGACTGTCGTGGCTGTATCATGCATTGTTGAGTTGGGTCCTTTTACGAGGATACTTGTATCGTCGACAAACATTACCATTTTTGCTCTGTTGTTAATTGTGATTGGTAGATCATTAATGTAGATCAGGAAAATTAATGGCCCAAGAATTGAGCCCTGTGGGACTCCATACTTTATATTTCCCCAGTCTGATGTTAATGCCATTCCTGTCCCCCTTAAGACAACCCTTTGCTTCCTGTTCTGTAAGTATGATTCTAACCAAGTCAAAGATTTGTCTTTAATGCCATAATGTGGAAGCTTCTTTAAAAGTGTGTTGTGATCTACACAATCAAATACCTTGGCAAGATCACAAAATATCCCCACTGGATACCTTTTGTAATTTAGTTCACCTAAAATTTCATGTGTTAGGTTAAATATAGCTCTGTCTGTGGAGGAGCCCTTATGAAAGCCGAACTGTGTAGGAGCCAGTAAGCCATTTTGTGTAGTGTAACTATAAATCCTATCATATGCTATTCTCTCAAATACCTTTGAGAATACAGGCAGCAGGGAGATGGGCCAATAGTTGGATATTTCATCCCTTGCTCCTCTTTTGAAGAATCATCACCAAGATATAACATTATTTTATAAATGAATTCAGAAAAAATTTAAATAATTAGCATTAGATTGTGCAATTAAAAGTATTAATTTTAAGTATGCCAGAATTTCTAATTTCAAATAATTCTAAAACAATAATAATTTTTAACTGTTAGTACATATCGATTGTAACAAATTATTTTCTTTTAATGCATATTACCCTGAAATATAATGCATTGTATACAAAATCAAATGAAATTCTTTCAGTGAAACAGCCGATAATGTTCACCTATACAAGAATTGCCAGTATAGCTGGTATCGGTTATTTCTATATAAAAAAAAAAAAAAAGGTAGTGTTAGAGGAGGGTGTCCCACTACAACTAAGAATACAAGTCTCATTTCCATCAAAGTCACTTACCTCACCTACATTCATTTGCGACAAGTCACCAGTCTCAGAATCATCAGCCTCAGTTATTTCACAGCTTTCATTCACATGTCATAAAAAATATCACCTAGTTCAGATCCCATACAGTCATCACCTGATTTACATACAGCAATAACACTGTTTTTTAACCAAGAGAAGAAATCATTAGTACACACTACATTAAAATTCTCACTACTCTCACATTCTGGTTTGTGATTAGCACCTAAATCACCATAATTAAACATAGTACTCCAAAACTTTTGATCAATACATAAATGAGAAATCTGATAATCCTTCTGTTCAATTTCAGATACATGTTCCATACCATTAACACTATTACTGTTATTAATTGCAAGTGTTATTTGAGGGTCCTGTGCTTGTGTTTCCTTGCCCCAAAACTGTGGACCTTCATAGAAGCGAACTGCCAATTTCCCAGTTGTTACTTCTATGATTGTTTCTTCTATTAAAATGCCCATGGTTATCCCCATCATTCGTATCCTGCCAATGTTAAAAATTACTCTCTGTATTGACACTTTGATCCTGATAGAAGTTACCATTATCTCTGTTTCCGTAATTACTCCCATTGTGATTTCTATCATTCCAATTGTTATGGTACATGCTTCTTTCTACTGCCCTATCTAGCCTGTCAACTTATCATAAAAATTGTTCAAGACAGTCATCAGGTCTGTGTACTAAATCCTGCTGCAATCTTTCTTGTAAGCTCCTTTTAAGTGCATCAACCAAGTTCATTTCGTCAAATGATTTATGAAGGTGTGTTAATTTTTTAAGTTGGTACAAACAAAACTCTTTCAAAGTACCAGCCCTGTTCCTATAATTAGGACCATTCAAAAATTCACTTTTGATTCTTTCCTGTCCAGCTTCCAACCAAAATTTATTTAAAAAACTTTTCTCGAAACTTTGATATGCTTACCATTGACTTAAATTTAAATTTACCCATGAGAGAGCTTCGCCTTCAAGATATCTTTTAACAAATTTAATTTTTTGATTCTCATTCATGCCTGACACAAAACTATCTTTACAGTTGTGCAGAAAATCCACTTGATGTAAATTATCTGATGGAAAACTTTTGATAGGAATGTTGCATTGAGCAGTACCATTGTTTGCACACAGATTTTTGTGAATGCAATTTTGCCAGAACTGCTGCAATTTTTGGATTTAAAATAGTTACATTAGTTTGTATATTGTTTTCAATGTTTAAAACTGTTTTTTGTTATACTGGCAATGTTTTATTCCATTTTCTCTGTTACAGCCCTCTGTTCAGTTCTGACATCACCAACATTCTTCGATTGTCTCACTGACTCAACTATCAACTCATTTTCCAAAAAATTTATTTTCTAAAACATCAACTTTTTCATTCACACTTTTTAACCCCTCTTACAACTCATTTTTTAGCTCTGAAGCTTTATTGGTAAGTTGGTCCATCTGATCTTGTAATTTGTTTAATTTACTATTGTTGTCTATTTTCATTTCCTCTAGTTTTGCTAAAATTAACTGCAAAATATCAGTTTTTACTGTTTCTTTGCTGACTATGATTTCACTCAGCTCAGACATGCCCTGACTCGATCCTACAGGTTTCACTTACTTGTATAACTCACTCCTATCCTCATCTCTATTCATTTCGTTACCAAGCACACGAATCCACAAACAAATTAAATTCACAAATAGTTTGTACTTATCTTTCCTTCTTGATGTCCTTGGTTGGATTTGTAAAGTCTTCTTTCATTCAATCCAGTCCATCAATGTTGGTAGCACATCATCACTGTTGATATGATTTGCTTTGTTGGGCGGCCCATGGTCTTCTTTCATCATGTCATCAGAAATTCATTCATAAAAAAATTGTAAATGCAATAAAGTACTTTCTTTTCTGCAACAGAGAAAACTTCATTATTAATCAGTTGATCCCAGATGATGCCACCATTTGTAATCTCCTCCTCTCTCCTTTTGTTGTTGTCACCACTATTGTTGATGGTAATGTCTTTTCAAAAAATACGGGAGGAGTAAGATTTACAATAAAATTTTTACTTACCTTCTTTTCTCGTAGTTGGTCCAGTTCTTCATGTCTAGGCGTTTGATTTTTGAAGCTGAAACTTTCACATTTTAGGTTCTCATGTTTCAATTGGTGTAATAAATTTGATGAATGCCTGCGCAGATTTATTGTTATTTATGTTTATTTACTTCACACTTTACTATATCACACTGTCTTTTGAATTTTCATATTAACAAAGCCGAAATTAAATTGTTCTTCGAAAATACAAAAACATGTCCGATTACATCAGAGGCATGCCCACTACTTCTTCCTAATTCTGCAGTAATAACAATATTCCAAATGGCTTTCAAATTTTCTTGACAAATTAATTTACATTAATTTATAAGTGAATCCAGAAATAAACATAATAAACAGTACCAGATTGCGTAATTAATAATAGAAATTTTAAGTGTGCCAAATATTTCGCAATTTCAAATGTTTATAAAAAATAATAATTTTAACAGCTCATACAATTCAATTTAATGGTTTTTAGCTTGAAATATAACATATTGTGAATAAATTATATGAAATTTTTCATTAAATAGTTGAGACAATATTGACCCATCCAAAATCCAAAAAGTAGTTCTGCTATTGACTATTTCTGTTGAGGAAAAGTAATGCTACAGGAGGGTGTCCCTTTACAATCGCATCAATCATACAGCTGTTCATTGCATGCTATAATACAATGAATGACTTTCCCATTGTGCATTTTATTACTACACCTACGCTGGTTTTCCCTTGTGTTATCTCCTACTGCTTTAGATTTACATTGTTTAATTTTCATAGATAAAAACGAGAGATATTTGCCCTGTTTGATGAGACTATGTTATTATTACAATATTCTTACTCAATGATAACTGGATCTGCTTTGTTTTCAATTAATTGATTCCAACAACAGAAAGTTTGTCAAGTGTATTGAGATAGAAAATATTGAAGTTCATCTTTACAATAAGGAGTTATGTGCTGACATTTTAATCTGCACCACTCTCCACAATTTCAAATCTCAGGCCTGTGGCAAATCAAACATGTACAGAAACATTCAAAGAATCATCACTACCCAGGTAAGCCTATTAGTCTTTAACTGGCTAGATAACCTTTTAGCCTTTACCTAGTAATAACATTCATGCTAGCTTCTCCTAGAAGCCTTCATGTTCCAATACATGCTTGTTGTCAATTCCACCAGAGATCTATTCATTACTACTAGATTATAAGCTTTATTTTTATTTTTTATTATTAAAGCAGTCCATTCCACTCACATCAAAAACAATTACAACAGTGCAGCTCTTAATGTCTGAATTTTACTTTTTTCTCCATTCCTTTAGACGAATGCTTGCTATAAATATTAAAAGTTAGCTTCCCAAGTTCTGTCGAGAATAATTCCAAGTTGGTTCTTAATCTCAATTTAATATTTGCAGATTTCACAGAATAAAATAGAACTACTTACTAACTCATGGGTTCTTTGATTTGTCACTTTTAGGGTTCCATACTGGTAAAAGCAGAACCAAGTCTCTTGCCTAAAATGATTCTAGGACACAGAGAAGCATCCTATGGGTTTTGATGAGTGAGCACTGATCTCAAAATATGTGACACATACATAGATCGCAACATATTCTGACTGAAGTGACTTCAAAGCTCAAAATTTTTTGCACTTCCAAGGGACCATAGACCTTAAAATTTGAAATAATTTTGAACTTGGTACATCTATTAGATCCTGAGAGAAAGGATTCTTAACAGTTGGACAGACAGATGAACAAGTCTGAATTTGTAAATCAAGCTATTCTAAACTTCATAAACGAAAATTAATTAAACTTACTGAAAATAATAAGGATAATATGAATGATAAGGATAATGGATTTGAGAATAAACTTTTGAAAGAACCATAAATATTTCTAAAACAAAACATTTTAGTGAGTATTCTACACTTAATAAACAGCAGTTAATCATTCTTATTGTAATATTCGAAAATAATAACTCCAATAAAAATGCTAATATCGATAATAGTAATGAAACGACCTTTTAAAAGCTTCTCGAAGATAAATATCAGGAAATTGAAAAAAACACTCTTGATGATAATGAAATTGAAACAACTAAACGAAATAATAGGATAGCTGCGGCTTTCAAATCCAGAATAATAACTTATAAAATTAATAATACTGACAATATTGTACTACCACTATTTTTTAAGAAAATCGAAGAACATGTAATTAATGAATTTAAAAATATTTTTATACAAAGGAGCTTGATTAACGTTAATATGAGATTTTAGTTTTAAACCAAAAGACAAAGTTTTATTAAGTAAAACAATTAGAAGTCAATTACCAAAGATTAACAAAAAAATTATTAATTGAAATGGAAGAAATGCAAACAAGCCACTCAGGTTGGGCTTTATATTCTGTAAATCAGTAAGAATTATGTGTTACTAGACACAATCCAATTTTTGGCTCCTCATATATCAATTTACCAAAAGAAATTAAAGATAAAAAACTAATGATAAGGTAACGAACATACATGTTTTCTGTATCTAAAAACTGCTATGTATCCAGCAAAAGGTTATGTGGACAGGGTTAATAATTATAAAAATATCGTTCTAGAAATAGATGAAATTTTTGAAAACAGAAAAAATTACTTTTCCTGCAGAATTCACAGATATTAATAAATCTGAGAACAAATCAAATATTTCAATGTATCTGTATGTATATAAGAGAAAATTTGTTATGTATACTCTTTACCATACAAAAACCAAAGAAGAAAAATATGACAACCTTGTTTTACATTCAGAATCAAAACAAATCTCTTTACTGTTGGATAAAAGACTTGTCCAGATTATCTAGATCACAAACAACTAAATGAAGAAAAAACTTATTATTGTGATAGATGCTTAAGGTTTTTTCATTCAGAAGAAAATTTAGACAGTCACAAAAATAGTTGCAGAGAACAAAATGAAGTGAAAATAAATATGCCCAAAAAAGGAGAAAAATACATATTTAAAAATTGTAATAATTCATTAATGGTGCCTTCTGTGATTTTTACCAATTTTTAATGTATATTGAAATACGTTAGTACTACTCAAGGCCATCCTAATAAACTGTATATTAATAAATACCAAAAACATTTGACAATTTCTCTTTGCTATTATATAAAATATTCTGTTGGAGAGTATAAACTACCCATAATTTATGTTGATTATGATGTCCTACAGAACTTTGTAGGAATGTTAAAACAAGATATATGAACAAAATGTTGAAATCATAATGACTAAACAAGATAAAATGAATTTTAAAAATTCTAAAAAATGTTTTTTCAACAAGAAAAATTTACTATTGGAGAAAAAATAAGAGACCATTGTCATTTAAAGGGAAAATTTCGAGGTGCCACCCATGATGATTGTTACATTACCTATGAAACTCCTTCTCTTCCACATTATGTTCATAATTTAACAAATTATGATATTCATTTGTTTATTTGTTTGGATAATAAAGATGTCAACACTATGCCAAAAATATGAAGAAAAATATATTTCCTTTAGTAAAGTAGTTGAAGTGGGTTACCTTTAAGATTTTTGGATACTATTAGATTTGTGCCATTAAGTATTGATTAATTATCATTTAATCTTAAAAAAGAACAATCAAAGTAAAGCACAAGGTAAAAAATTACGTTTAATGGTTAAGAAAAGTTGTTTATTCATACAAATATATGGAGTTTGTAGAAAAATTGAAACAAACAAAATTACTTAAAAAAGAACGCTTTTATTCGAGAATTAGTAAACATAACGTAGGAGCTAAACACTATCGACACGAAAAATGAGGTTGGAAAAAATTCAATATTAGGAACTTGGAAGAATGTACGAAATTATATAATAAATCTGATGTTTTAATATTAGCAAACATTTTTGAAAATTTTGGAAATACTTGTATTAAATCTTATAAACTCGCTATTTCTTGCCACTTTACTTCACTAACCTGTTCTTAGCTGGTAGACTTTATACAAATAGAATGTAACAATAAAATGAAAAACTAAAACTGACAATATGTTGAATTCATAGATTGGAGCCACTGACAATTAGCCCATGAAACATAGCATACATAGTAATTAAAAATGTAAGTTATTAACAAAAATAGAATGTTTGTTTATGAATACCTCAATGTAAGCCAAATCAATCCAAGGCACTGCTAGGGAAATTATGTTTCAACGGAATTTAAACTTCAAATTCTAATATCGCAATTCCATAAAAAAATTAATCATCACAAGGAAGCAACCAATCCCTTGCCATGGGGACTTTAAGCAAGATGTAATTTTCCAGCATTTAAACAAAGTTATTTTAGAGGAAAATAGAAAAAATTTCTTTAAACACCAATTTTATTTTGCCTATTTTGGAACATGAAGGGTCCAGTAGAATCAGTAACCTTTATGTCTTACTTAAAATAGTGTATTTACAACTAAAAAAGTTTTTTAAAGAAAGCACTTTCTCATCAACGTTGTGTTGTTGCACTATAGAACCCTTGAGAGAGAGCATAGGCCTCACTGACTGCGCCCAACAGTGGTAGCACCTAAGGCAGCCTCAAACACAACACGGACAAACTGCACTCTACAACATATGGACAAAGCAATAAATTTATAGCCAAGCTTTGTGACTCTAGTGAAGCCATGAGCCTTTTACGCAGCACTAATTTAAGATGGCAACCACTGAATTAATCTATCAGAGGAATCAGTTATTTCAGCACATACCAGACAGCTCGTATCATGGTTTATATAAGCCAACTTTCAGATAATGATGTGAAAATTAATTATGACAAATGAGATTTTGGATTTCCTCTATAGAAAACCAAAGTGAAACCTGGCAGCACATTAGTATTTAATTACATAACAAAGTTTATAGAAGCATTGGGCTGCTAAGAGGCTTAACTAACCTAAGTGACACCGAAAACCAGTAATGTTCAACACAAAGATTTAAAATTTATAGTGTTTATAATGACACCTCCCAAATTGAATGTGATTTAAGTATCACTAACAGAACTACAGGTGCATAGCGTTTTTCACTGGCTTTCCATTAAAACATTTTAAATAGTTTGTGCTTGATACAACCACAGAAACTCATTTCCAGGCACAGCTGTAAACTTGGGTGACATGAACATTTACAACAAACTGATTTAAACATGAATAAGAGTATAGATGGGTAATAACTCAGACACTGCTAAGCCAGAAAGCAAAGCAGTGCAATCGCAACGCAATGTGGTTTCCAGCAGAAAAATAACCGCCAACGTCTTGGTATTTCGGAGTACAAAAGTTAAAATGGCTCACTCACTAGAAATTACACCATTGGTAACAGCAGCATGAGGGTTGGAGATACTGCATGATGCCACAGGACAGCAACATCCAGGCCTAAATCAGCAACAGGCACCAGCGGCTTCCACTGCGGACACTGCTGACCCCAGTTCCAATAGGCCAATGTGGCCTCGCTGTACTCACCCACTCAGCTGTGTCACTCCTCCACATCATGCCAAACCAACAGCGGCCATGCACTATTTCAGGGTGACTCGCCTCAACCTCCGTAGCCATACCACCCTTGGTCCAGGAGAGTACTGCCCTCTCGTAACTCATTCCAACCTTGATGGAAACCGACCTTCTTTAAATTGTTCTGGGCGCACCTAAATAAGCGATTGCGACCAACAGTACCACGACAAAACATGAGCATGAGTAAGTGCTGACACACTAGTCATTTCAGAAAAAGTAGAATAGTGATTACTGCTATACTTTTCATTAGTTCTTGAAAATCTTTATTATAAAATTATTTTGCGTTACCTGTTTGTAGATTTCTTGGAGTTTTCTCTATAAATATTTTTTCAAAACATCAACTACATTCCCTACTTTTTTTTATCTTTGACTGGAATAGTCCAAGCAAACTTTGAGATAGGTAATAAATATTTATGTCCTTTATTTTTGTTTGAAATTTCTTTTAATTTTCCAGATTCCATTTCTACTACATCTGATTGCTATAAATCATCAATATCGAAGGAAACAGCATTTCTTCTTCTAAAATTCCCTCTCATTGGTTTATGTAATTCATTAACAATTTCTTCACAAATATTCAGACCATCACCTACAATTTTTTTTAATAAATATACTTTTTTTAGTCTTGAATGTTGTGCAGATACCTTTAATCCTCTGTCTTCCCTTTTTAGAGTTGACTCTTTTGAGGTTGAGCCTCAGTAAATTTTCTGCACTTCAAGCACCAGGTGTGAGTGTCCATTTTTATAGATTAAAAATTTGCTAAATTTTAAGTTGTTTTACCAACACATAATTATCTTTACATCAACTGATACAATTTTTAACGAAATCTTTTAATAATACAATTAGAAACATTGATTTATGTTCGATTTTTCTTAATACAATGTCACTATAGTTGGAGTCATAAATGATGGTGGTCGAATTTGGCTTGTTCTGTGCACTTACATCATGCATTCACTGACAACGAATGAGTGTTCAGCAGTATTCTGAGCACTCTGCTCTGAATGCCGTAGCTATGTGAGCATGAAACGTGATCGTACCAAGTTGTTTAGTGAATTTTTATTCCATCTGTTGCGAGTTCTCATCTCTATGGTGGCGGTAAGTAATACAATCCACATAAGAAAGGTGGACACATAATGTGGGATATATGCTTTCTTCATGCGTAAAGCATGTGCATGTGTGTACCGCAACTATCACTTGGAATAGTCAACAATGCAATCCTGGTCCTTGTTTCGACATGCGCGAACCGTCATCGATCGTGGATCGCACTGTAGTCACTTGGTAAACCATATCAAAACACTTAATTTCATATCAAAATCGTTTAGATACATTTTTATTTATATATAGACCAATAACAAAAACTCGATTAAGAATAAAAACATAATCTACATGATGAATTTATTGTTCATATCATTCAATAAATGTAAAATCGACTGTTTGTTGGCAGCTGGTGTGGCCGAACGGTTCTAGGCACTTCAGTCTGGAACCGCGTGACCGTTATGGCTGCAGGTTCGAATCCTGCCTCGGGCATGGATGTGTGTGATGTCCTTAGGTTAGTTAGGTTTAAGTAGTTCTAGTTCTAGGGGACTGACGACCTCAGATGTTAAGTCCCATAGTGCTCAGAGCCATTTGAACTGTTTGTTTATAATGGATTTTTTCGCATTTCGATTTAATACTTGAAATTAAATCTACATCTATATCTACATCTAGACTCCGCAAACCACCATGACATACATGGCATACGGTACATCCCATTGTACCAGTTATTAGGGTTTCTTCCTGTTCCATTCATATATGGAGTGCAGGAAGAATGATTGTGTGAATGTCTCTATGCATGTCGTAATTATTCTAATCTTACCCTCATGATCCCTGTGTGAGCAATATGTAGGGGGTTTAATATATCTCTGGAGTAATCATTTAAAGCTGGTTCTTGAAACTTTTTAATAGACTTTCTTGGGATAGTTTACATCTGTCTTCAAGGGTTTGCCAGTTCAGTTCCTTCAGTATCTTTGTGAAAACACCCCATGGATGATACAATCCTGTGACCATTCATGCTGCCCTTCTCTGTATACCTTCAATATCCTCTGTTAGACCTGTCTGGTATGGGTCCCAAACCACTTGAGCAATATTATAGGATGGGTCACATGACTGATTTGTAAGAAATCTCTTTTGTGGACTAATTGCATTTCCCCAGTATTCTACCAATAAACCAAAGTCTACCACCCGCTTTACCCATATTGAACCTATGTGATCATTCCATTTCAGATCTCTACAAAGTGTTACACCGAGGTATTTGTACGAGTTGTCTGATTCCAACAGTGACTCAATGATATTATAGTCATAGGCTACTATGTTTTTTCGCTTTTTTAAGTGCAAAATTTCACATTTCTGAACATTTAGAGCAAGTTGTCAATTTCTGCACCACATTAAAATCTTATCAATATCTTACTGAATACTTACTTAGTAATTCATTTTAGATAAATGCATCATCTGCAAAGAGCCTGATTTTACTATTAATATTGTCTAAAACATCATTAATATACAACATGGACAGCAAGGGTTCCAACACACTACCTATGGGCACATCTGAATTTACTTTCACACCTCATGATGACTCTCCATCAAGATAATATGCCATGTCCTCCCTACCAAAAAGTTCTCAATCCAGGCACAAATTACTTTTGACAGTAACGATAGGTGCAGTACTGAGTCAAATTGTTTCCAGAAATCAAGAAACAATGGATCTACTTGGTTGTCTTGACCCAAAGCTTTCAGTATGTCATGTGAGGAAAGTGCGAGTTGGGTTTCATATGATCGATGTTTTCGAAACCCATGCTGGTTGGCATTGAGGAGGTCATTCTGTTCAAGACACTTCATGATGTTTAAGCTCAGAAAATGTTCTAAGATTCTGCAACAAATCATGTCATGGATATTGGACTGTAGTTTTGTGGATCACTTCTACTGCCCTACTTGTAGATGAGTATGACCTATGGCTTTTTTCAAGTACTAGGTGCAGTGTTTTGTTTGAGTGATCTATTAATACTTCTTCTATTTCTTTTTCTGTAAAGTAATTATTTAGTCGCAGACTATCTGAAACTTGTTCCTCTTTGGTAATATAATTATTTAATTGTGTGAGAATACTCATATACTGAGCCTCTGTGACAAGATCTTTTATTTTGATTTCTAAACGTTAACCACTTAGTGGATCTTTTATATAGACTAACCTTGTTCCTTTAAAACTAATATAACCCTTGATACTTTGAAAAATTTTATTTAATTCTTTATGAAAATGTTTATCATATTTCTATTTTTGGGTCAAATGATTGTAAAGCCGACTTTATTTTTTCCAATTCTTGCAAATTTATTCGGTAGCCCTTAGGCTGCACCTTATTTCCAAAAATGTACATTTATTATGTTCAATGTATCATTAAATGTGCAATTATCTGGCCGTAACTGTAGCACAATGAGACACAAATGGCTGCATTTAGTTTCATTAAAATTTTGATTCGCTGCCCATTATAAAACAGCTCATCAGAGCCAAGGTATTTAATAAATTCTTTGGGAGTAGTTCCTCCAAACCAATGAAACACAATTTTTATCATTATTGTTATACTATCATATACAATGAGTGGCCACATTATCAGGCATATCTGAAATTACTATTCCAGGTTCACATTCTCTAGGATGAATTGGCCATTCATGGATCATAATGACACCATGAAAGTATTTGATTTTTAATTGTTTAGCAAAGTTTTCTCTATCAAAATAACTTAATGCATTAGAATACAAATGAATTATTTTTTGGAAATTTTTTTGTCTTCACTAGAGCGCCAGTTGAAACTTTTTTCTTCATTACTAAATTATGTCATTTTTGGTCTTCCAACTCGTTATCATCTTTTTTCTTGTACATTATTGCTTTTGCAATACCAGCTGTTCCACCTGCTAATGAACCAATAGTCGCTAGATATAGTAATACTGCCAAAAGTAGTGGATGAAATCCTCCTTCATGTTTCGTTAATCCAGAATAATCTTTCTTTTTTATTAGATGTTCGATAATCTTTTTCACAACAGGAATACCTAATGTTATAAGCAAGTCCCGCCTGTCTTCTTATCTGTCTTACTTATTTGTACATCAGTTAGAAAATTATAAATATTGTGTAGTTGATCATTATTTAGTTTAATTTTAATTGCTTTTGGTTTAGTCTTTCCACTAGGTACCAAAGTATAGCTGCTGCTGAAGTTATTATTTTTATAAATTTTAATAGTTTTATAGTTCCAATATTTGTCATCAAGTTCCAAGCCCATCCCTAATTTTTTCTTTTTATACATTATTCATCTGACTGCTGTAGCACCTAATTTTTCTCCAGATGATGCTCCATTCCTTCTTTGACAGCTAGTTAAAGTTCTTTATTTGTTTCATGTCTTTTTACTAAATCATTATCATCTCTATAGAGATTTGCAAGCTTCATCTAGTGAATGTATTCCTTGATCTACTCTAGGAAATCTTTCTTCTAATTTTGCTTCTGTGCCACAATAATTATAACCAGGCTGATGTATTTCAAATGGTAATTTATTAGTTAAAGAATTAGCTAATCCTTTTCCACATTTTTCCTTTTTCCAAATCGTGTATGGAAAATTATTAAAAAGTTTAATCAGACATGGTATTCCTTTTGGACTGTTGATAACGAAATAACTGAATTTATTTGTTTACATTGGTGTTATTACCACTTTTTCATTATGACAATTTTTATTTCCAGCTCATTTTTCTCCATGAATAGCTGCTAATCTTTTAATTAAAACTCTAATATCATTCATCCAAACGTATTCAATAATTTTTTTGTATATTTTTAGTAAGCCTTCGCTTCTATTCTCATCCTCACTTTGCAATGCCAAATACCTCCACAAACCTACCAACAAGTTGCCGGGTCCTTGATATGCAGTGATGTATTTCGTTCCCAAATCGGACAAACAAGCTATCAAACAGATGGTCACAATGTTTTGTTTTGGCTCATCAGTGTGTATGTAACTTCGCCTTTTGAGCTCTGCAATGTGATTTGCAACAACTTCATGGTAAAGCATTGGCTGTCCATTGGCAGGAATATGTATCGTTTAGCTTAAATTAGAACTTTTCATTTACAAACAATTGGATAACAAAAGAAGCACCAAACATACTATATTCTATGATATTAGAAAACTGTAAAAACTCTGTTTGTCATATGCACTCATATCTGAAGCAAGAAACATGGTAATAATGCTTGGGATAATGTAGTTTCAGTGCCATTAACCGAACTATAATCAGAACTGCTTATTTGAATCATTTTACTTGTTTTTCCATCAAAACGAAAAATGAGTATTCGACTTTGTATACAGTTGCATATAATTCAGTTGTGATCTCCAAATGATAACATTTTCTGTAATTTTGGACAACTTCTGTGACTGTAATTAACGAAATTACTACATGCAAAATATTCGAATTGATAGCAAGAGTATATAAGACCCACAAGAAATAGTACGGGAGAGCCAGTAAAGTGTGAGATTTTGAGCTAAACTGTGTGACATAATGTCAAATAAATGTGTGTACACCTGAATCCTTTGACTTTTCATCTTATTCGAGAACCATGCTGTTCTTTGGCCTGTTATCATCTAAGATGTTTATAGGAAAACATAACTGCAGTGGAGTAATGAAACGGAGTTCTCTCCATAATTTTTCTGAACAGTTCTGAATTACATCTGTCTAACTTCAAGAACCTTTATTTCATCTATGTTTTTCAGAACTAACTTTAGCAAAGACTTTTACTTTGCTTTACTTTTATTTAACAATCGTTATCTGCAGCAAGTCAGTTACAATGCATCATGGTGGAATGGTCTGGGATACTGCTTTAATTCAGGTATAGTACTTAAGTCAGCTTGTGAGTCCAGGTGTACCATTCTAACATCAAGACTGAAAGACAATATCATTTGGGAAGCAAAATTATGGACTGCATCTCACACACAACACTAACAGCCAAGTTAAGATGCTATGGTGTAGGAGGTGTTGTTCTATCAACACTCCAATCTTATTTGGAAAACCGAAAGCAGGTAGTATCAGTGCATGGAGCAACTTCTCTTGAACAAAAACTGGAACATGGAGTGCCCCAAGGATCAGTCTTAGGACCTCTCCTATTCCTCATATATGTCAATGATATGAGATGTAATAGTCAAATGTTGCAGTTTGCAGATGACACTACCCTTATTGCCAAAGGACATACAGCCGCAGAAGCTCTTGGTGCATCAAATTTGATGTTTGAAGAAATAAAAGAATGGTTCATAATACACAAAATGAAGATCAATGAAGAAAAAACCCAACATTTGATATGCAGTCTAACCAACATTGAAGACCAAGAAAACATGGAGACTGTCAGACTACTGGGCTTCAAGATTGACAGCAAACTCTCCATGAATGATCACACTGCATATGTATGCACCAAACTTTCTCGTGTGATATACCTCCTGAGGAAGCTGAAGAGGGTAATAACTGACCAGTTTCTCACAATAGTCTACCATGCACTCTTCCACAGCCACATTAGCTATGGACTGTTGTTGTGGGGACACTCCTCAGGCAGCAAAGATGTGTTGCTATTACCAAAAAAAGCCGTCAGGATCATATCCTCTAGCAAAAGACTGGACCACTGTAAGCCTATTTTCACCAGGCTAGGCATAATGACTGTCTTTAGCCAGTATGTGTATTTCTGCCTCATGTATATAAAAGAAAATCAAGGGAATTTTAGCATAAGACAAGAAATACATAATCATGACACTCGCTGTAAGAGGAACATTGAAGTGCCAAGGTGTCGTCTATCAAGTACACAAGACAGCTTTCCAACAGTCGCCCTAAAAATGTACAATCAACTGCCTCCAGAAGTGAAATCCCTGCCACCTGAATTATTTCGGAAAAAAATTGCTCAGGACTTGAAACAACATCCACTATATTCATTGGAAGAGTTTTTCAACAGCGGTTCTACTGAATGGACAAAATAGTAAATATTGTTATGTTTTATACATAATTTTGCCTAAATTTAATCTTCTTCTTATGTGAACTACACATTTAATTTTGTGTTTTACTTAAAGTACATATTTTGCCAAAATGAAACTTTGTGTGTGTGACATTTTGCTTTATGGTATTTTCATTTGCTGCTATGAAGTTTTACTTTCCCGCTATGTTCTATGTGTTTTTGTGCACTCCATAAATATTTTCTTTTATTTGCAATATAAATTTTGTATATGGTGTTGTATAAATGTTAGTTGATAAACATTGTATTTGTGACGCAGTCTGTCCAGCCATGGCTGGTAAATGACGAAGATATAGTAAAGTAAAGTAAAGTAAACATTCTGAAACCAATAAATTATAATAACGCTGATACTGGACTGTGGAACTGTGAGTACCAGCACAGTCTAACATAACAGTCACGACACTTCGCCTCGATTTTGTTGCCTACAGCGCCAGCAGCGCCCCAAGCGTCTGGTAGGTTGAACTGTGAGTTCGGCGCGATCGTGAAAGCGATTAGTGATTGAGTATTTTGATTTATACAATGGTTTATACCATCGGGAGCGTTTGTAGCGCAATAAATTGCAGCAACAACAGGAAGAAGACACCACAGCTGTCTCTTATTAGGTTTCCTAAGGATCCTGAGACGTATATACCATCATGTTACTAAACTGTATCGTCAGGATTCACTTGCAAACTGTATGTGTATAAATGATGAATGTATCGTTTTAGGTGCAGAAAATGGCTTGTTAATAGCAGACGAGAAGACCTTATGAAGAAAGACCCAGGTTTTGTCCGATACATTTCGAAGAAAACCAGTTCATGAACGCAGACAATAACAAACTCGTGTGGAATGCAGTACCCACACTGTTTGACATCCTAAATAAGCCACCTCAACTGATGATGAAGAGGAAACTGCCACAAAGATTCGACAGTCAATCAAAAGCTGTAAAACAGTCGTATGACACAGAAACAGCCAGTTCAGCTCTCCATGTATCAGTGCCAGATTCGTGCGAATCGTCACCACAGACGTGCTTTGACGATAAAATGGTTAGATTAAGTGCAGCTGGTCATGTCTTACAAAAGCGTGTGAAGTGTCAGAATGTGCACATCGAGCGAAACTATTACGGGGCAAGGAAAGTGCCAACAGACAGATTGTTTGAAAATTATTCAAATATTTGGTTTTTCGTGAAATGTAATGTAATCAGCTCATTATAATGTTTTCAGCATATTTCTGCCACTATTTGGCAGTTGCTTTACCCACTTTGAATAATATAAAGATTAAGGTCGTACTTGTGGTAACAGGCAACAGTGACACACACAGTAGGCCTACAGAACGATAAACGAGCTGTCGATCGCTTTTGCATGTAGAGGTTCATGTCTGTGCTTCTTACATGTGAATCTGTGTGTTTACATTCTTTTGATATGAACGTGGTAAGCTGCAATTCTGTCCAATGTCACAAGTGTTTCTTCACGAATGTGTTGTAGCTTGCCACTCTATTCATGGTTTTTGTCCATACTTGCGCTTATTTTTGAATCATTAATAGAAACATATATGCGTTCCGATACTAAACAAACTCTTGGAGGCAAGAAAATAACTCGAATAATTCGGAAATTACGTAGGAAATGGATGTAAACAAACATTATGCTTACAACGCGTCTGACGTTCACCTTACCTGCCGCTTGGAGCGCTAGTGTCACTCCATCTGTCAAACGGCAACAACTTTAACAGCAGTGAGTGTCGCGACTGTTATGTTAGACTGTGGTACCAGCAGCTACAATCACATTAGGCATCACAACAACCAGGGTATATAATCTTCCATTATTTCATGATTTCTTCAACACCATCAGTTCAGTACGCCATGTAAAGAAATTTTTGTTTGCAGAGTGTTTTTTGTGCGTGTTCTTCATATATTTTCATGAGGTGTGATGACAGTGGGGCCGCTGATTTGCCTACTCTGTTATGACCCCACGATAGCGACCCAGACGAGTTCTATAGGATTTACATCAGGTGATTTGCTCGCCGAGATATCAATGTGAGTTCGCTATAATGCTTCTCAAACGACTATAGTACGGTTCTAGCTCAGAGACACGAACAGTTACACTGCTGAAAGACGACATCGCCGTCGGAGAAGTTATCAAGCATGAAAAGATGCAACTGGTTCGCACCTATCAGCATGTCTTCGATTACTACCTGTGATGTTCCTTCGCTCCTTCTTCACTCACCAGGAGGACATGCGACTCGTAATGATGTTCGTCCCCGTTGCCATGACATGGAACAGCACCTGTAACGTCCCTTCGCTCCTTCTTCACTCACCAGGAGGACATGCGACTCGTAGCGATGTTTGTCCCCATTGCCATGACATGGAACAGCACCTGTAACTCTCGTAAGAACACAACTCATCGCGTGGTTTAGAAATATTCTGCAGTTCAGATAATATGCAAAAAACTGGTGATTTCTCAAACTGGGGAACAATCAAGAATGGGGTGCCACAAGGTTCGGTCTTGGGTCCTCTGCTGTTCTTAATATATACACTCCTGAAAATTGAAATAAGAACACCGTGAATTCATTGTCCCAGGACGGGGAAACTTTATTGACACGTTCCTGGGGTCAGATACATCACATGATCACACTGACAGAACCACAGGCACATAGACACAGCCAACAGAGCATGCACAATGTCGGCACTAGTACAGTGTATATCCACCTTTCGCAGCAATGCAGGCTGCTATTCTCCCATGGAGACGATCGTAGAGATGCTGGATGTAGTCCTGTGGAACGGCTTGCTATGCCATTTCCACCTGGCGCCTCAATTGGATCAGCGTTCGTGCTGGACGTGCAGACCGCGTGAGACGACGCTTCATCCAGTCCCAAACATGCTCAATGGGGGACAGATCCGGAGATCTTGCTGGCCAGGGTAGTTGACTTACACCTTCTAAAGCACGTTGGGTGGCACGGGATACATGCGGACGTGCATTGTCCTGTTGGAACAGCAAGTTCCCTTGCCGGTCTAGGAATGGTAGAACGATGGGTTCGATGACGGTTTGGATGTACCGTGCACTATTCAGTGTCCCCTCGACGATCACCAGTGGTGTACGGCCACTGTAGGAGATTGCTCCCCACACCATGATGCCGGGTGTTGGCCCTGTGTGCCTCGGTCGTATGCAGTCCTGATTGTGGCGCTCACCTGCACGGCGCCAAACACGCATACGACCATCATTGGCACCAAGGCAGAAGCGACTCTCATCGCTGAAGACGACACGTCTCCATTCGTCCCTCCATTCACGCCTGTCGCGACACCACTGGAGGCGGGCTGCACGATGTTGGGGCGTGAGCGGAAGACGGCCTAACGGTGTGCGGGACCGTAGCCCAGCTTCATGGAGATGGTTGCAAATGGTCCTCGCCGATACCCCAGGAGCAACAGTGTCCCTAATTTGCTGGGAAGTGGCGGTGCGGTCCCCTACGGCACTGCGTAGGATCCTACGGTCTTGGCGTGCATCCGTGCGTCGCTGCGGTCCGGTCCCAGGTCGACGGGCACGTGCACCTTCCGCCGACCGCTGGCGACAACATCGATGTACTGTGGAGACCTCACGCCCCACGTGTTGAGCAATTCGGCGGTACTTCCACCCGGCCTCCCGCATGCCCACTATACGCCCTCGCTCAAAGTCCGTCAACTGCACATACGGTTCACGTCCACGCTGTCGCGGCATGCTACCAGTGTTAAAGACTGCGATGGAGCTCCGTATGCCACGGCAAACTGGCTGACACTGACGGCGGCGGTGCACAAATGCTGTGCAGCTAGCGCCATTCGACGGCCAACACCGCGGTTCCTGGTGTGTCCGCTGTGCCGTGCGTGTGATCATTGCTTGTACAGCCCTCTCGCAGTGTCCGGAGCAAGTATGGTGGGTCTGACACACCGGTGTCAATGTGTTCTTTTTTCCATTTCCAGGAGTGTATTAATGACTTGCCATTCTATATTCACAAAGATGCAAAGCTGGTACTTTTTGCCAATGACACAAGTATAGTTATCACACCCAACAGACAAGAATTAACTGGTGAAATTCTAAATGATGTTTTTCAGAAAATTGTTAAGTGGTTCTCTGCAAATGGGCTCTCATTAAACTTTGACAAAACACAGTATATACAGTTCCACACAGTAAATGGAGTGACACCATTGATAAATACAGACTTCAATCAGGAATCGGTAGCTAAGGTAGAATATTCAAAATTTCTAGGTGTATGCATTGATGAGGGGTTGAACTGCAAAAAACACACTGAGGATCTGCTGAAACTTTTGAGTTCAGCTACTTATGCTATTACGGTCATTGCAAATTTTGGCGATATACATGTGAGTAAATTAGCTTATCATGCCTATTTTCATTCTCTGCTTTCCTATGGTATCATATTCTGGGGTAACTCATCATTGAGTAAAAGAGTGTTCATAGCACAAAAGTGTGTAATCAGAATAATTGCTGGAGCTCATCCAAGATCATCCTGCAGACACTTATTTAAAGAGCTAGAGATCTTCACTGTAGCCTCACAATGTATATATTCACTTATGAAATTTGTTATTAACAATCCGAATGAATTCAAAAGTAATAGCAATGAACATGACTACAACACTAGGAGAAAGGATGATCTTCACTACTCAAGGTAACTTTGGCTCAGAAGGGAGTAAAATAGTAAATTATGCTGCCACGAAATTCTTTGGTCACTTACCTAATAACAACAAAAGTCTGACAGATAGCCATATAGCATTTAAAAGGAAATTAACAGAATTTCTTAATGGCAACTCCTTCTACTCATTGGATGAATTTTTGGATATAATAGGTGGATAATTTCCCAACTCCCACAAAAACAAAAAAAAAATTAAAAATATTAAGTGTCATGTAATATTTTGTTTAATAGAATATCTTGTATGGATATCTTTTATTAACCTGACACGTTCCACATCATTACGAAGTGTCGTATTCATGATCTATGGAACAAGTACTAATCTAATCTAATCTCTAATCTCTGTTATCTGTCCGCAACAGTCTTCTCAGCTTGTGTGAACTGGTAAACTGCAATCGTTTATTTTTATTTTTATGCCCGGTTAGTTCCGTGATGAAATAAAATCTTGATTCTTGATGTCATCATTACGGTCGTTTTTCACATCATAGATAGCAAGGACGAAATTTTGCTGTCTACTGTTCCGATGCTATGCCGTTGCTATGTCCAGTTATTAACAACGGTCAGACGTAACTCCAGATATAAATTATGTTGGAGTAAATATTTCTTTTAATACGCCGTAATACTGGTTTAAACTAATCACTCTTCACTATCCATTATTCATGTACTCACTTAGTCACTTAAAATGTTTAAAGAGTCAATCAGCTTGCATTAATACACATTGTATTGTCCGTTTAATGAGTTAGGCGACACGTAAGATTTACTTCAATCTCTATCTCACGAATTATCAAACTTCCAAAACTGAAACAAGCTAATAGCTTTTGCGTCCAGACAACTATCGCAAAAGTACTCTAGAGCGACTCAAGAGCAACTAACTAGCTGAACATTCCCATATCCGAGTTGCATTGTAGTCACATTGAATTTCCTTTTCGATGCGGCTAGAACTCTCTTCCGTGGTAAATGTTATCTTTGACTGAATTACTTTCTTGGATTTAACCTCCGTTCATATGATTTTGAATTTATTCTATAGATGTTTGATAAAGAATCTACGATAATCCTTTCTTCTCATATCCCCTTGTTGTATGCTATTCTCAGTATTTGAATGATATAGGTGTTAATCAAAATATTACCAGTGTAGATTTTATCGTCAATCGTTGCCGTCACTGTCAAGATGACTCACTTTCCTTCTTTAAGTTTCCACAAAGTTTGTTAATTGGGGTTTTCTGCCCTTGGGGCGATACACACCACAGGTCCCACCCAAGTGCAAGAGAATGTCTCCCATAGCATAATACTGCTCCCACCAGACTGTCAGTGGCGCGCTGCACATTCCGAGCCGCCGTTCACCTCGATGACGGTGTTTGTGGAGACGACAATCGACCTAGTGTAGCATAAATGTGAGTCACCTGAAAGGCTGACACGTTTCCATTGCTCAACAATCGAATTCTTATGGTCCTGTGCCCACTGCCATCGTAAATGGCGATGTCGTTGGCTCAACATTTGAATGGGAAGGAGTGGTCTGCTGCGGAACTCAGTGTTCAACAAAGTACGGTGCACGGTGTGCTCGGAAACATTTGCGCATGGACCAACACTGTGCTGTTTCGGCAGAGATGCTATAGATCACCACATGCATATACACAGACATACAGAAAACAGAGCAAAAGCTCTCCAAATGTGGGGGTGACTGGATACAATCGAGTAGATGCCGTGTTTCTTGACTTCCGCAAGGCGTTGGATACAGTTCCCCACAGTCGTTTAATGAACAAAGTAAGAGCATATGGACTATCAGACCAATTGCGTGATTGGATTGAAGAGTTCCTAAATAACAGAACGCAACATGTAATTCTCAATGGAGAGAAGTCTTCCGAAGTAAGAGTGATTTCAGGTGTGCCGCAGGGGAGTGTCGTAGGACCGTTGCTATACACAATATACATAAATGACCTTGTGGATGACATCGGAAGTTCACTGAGGCTTTTTGCGGATGATGCTGTGGTATATCGAGAGGTTGTAACAATGGAAAATTTTACTGAAATTCAGGAGGATCTGCAGCGAATTGATGCATGGTGCAGGGAATGGCAATTGAATCTCAATGTAGACAAGTGTAATGTGCTGCGAATACATAGAAAGAAAGATCCCTTATCATTTAGCTACAATATAGCATGTCAGCAACTGGAAGCAGTTAATTCTATAAATTATCTGGGAGTACGCATTAGGAGTGATTTAAAATGGAATGATCATATAAAGTTGATCGTCGGTAAAGCAGATGCCAGACTGAGATTCATTGGAAGAATCCTAAGGAAATGCAATCCGAAAACAAAGGAAGTAGGATACACTACGCTTGTTCGGCCAGTGCTTGAATACTGCTCAGCAGAGTGTGATCCGTACCAGATAGGGTTGATAGAAGAGATAGAGAAGATCCAATGGAGAACAGCGCGCTTCGTTACATGATCATTTAGTAATCACGAAAGCGTTACGGAGATGATAGATAAACTCCAGTGGAAGACTCTGGAGGAGAGACGCTCAGTAGCTCGGTACGGGCTTTTGTTGAACTTTTGAGAACATACCTTCACCGAGGAGTCAAGCAGTATATTGCTCCCTCCTACGTATATCTTGCGAAGAGACCATGAGGAGGCATACTGACAATTCTTCTTTCCACGATCAATACGAGACTGGAATAGAAGGGAGAACCGATAGAGGTACTCAAGGTACCTTCCGCCACACGCCGTCAGGTGGCTTGCGGAGTATGGATGTAGATGTAGATGTAGAGTACAGTGCTATACTTCAACTCCTAACCAGTGCATTTGGGCCAGATGTTGCCAGCTGTGCTACATTTACAAGTAGTTTTAGAACACTGAACGGGAGGTTATGTTATGATGGCATGGATAGAAGTGATATAAAAAAATCGATAGAATTGCGTAAAATGACGGGGAATAGCCATAATTGACCGAATATACATCGAAATGCGGAGAAATTGAGGAAGTACTTGCTTATCTTCTGGTTCGCTCAGAACAGTTTGTACATGGGGACAAGTATGCGGCAGCAGGAGGCATCCGAGAGCATGTCGACATGGAAGCGAAGGGAGTCAGGAAGCAGTCATTTTTTTTCTCCGTCGAGGTAGCATTATACTGTATGTCTATTGAGGTACGTGTGATACACGCGAGTTGACTACTGTATTTGACGCTTTTCTGGAAGACGGAGAACCATCCGCCTCTAAACTTGCTTGCATCTGCGTTAAAGGGTAACAGCGATGGACGGTGTGATCGATTGAGATGGAGCTGTAATGAGGTACGATTTAATGGCAGACTGATGCATTCTAGAGAGTGAGGGAGATGTTGGCGCAGGTCAAATGACCATTTTTCCGCTGATCTGCCAGGATGCATCAGTCGCATGATATAGTTTGCGTTCCACTGGTGTACAAGCACGTGTTCTGTATTTGTTTTAGAGCACTGTGTACTTGCGATCGTTAACAGTAAACCTCTCCATCATTAGAGGACTTCCATCTCACGTGTGATGAAACGTGACCATCCTGTTTCGACACATTCCTCTAAACGAATGATCATTTATCCCTTGTATTCCATTCCCTATTCGCATCTTAAGTGTAAAATCGAAACATCAGTTTTATAACTAAGTAGCGATAGTCGTTTGTGAGATACTGCAGTCCCCATATACATCAGCTTGACCTATGTGCTGTTTACAGAGTTAGTGCCGGCATGACTTGTAATTTCACATGTCGGATGCTGCTGCTGTGTGTTTATCTGTTTCCTTGTAATCGGTATTCTCCGTTACTAACGAACGTTTTATATAGGGCTGATGTGGGGATAGTAAAATTTCTGAAGCGTGATCGGATGTGAACAGTGGACGCTATACATCTCTGGAAAGTTATATTGTGCATGTATCACACACAGCCAGTGTTTTAAAGAAGTAGTTTTCCCGTTTTACCGTAGTTTATCGTAGAGAGACCGAGAAGGAGGATGTATGTCATGCGCTTGAAATATATATTTCCTACGTTCGAATATTAGCAGCGCTACATTCCATATGACTGATAGGTCGAAAACGCAAGCGATCTAACATTATAGCCCATTTTAAGTGCGGAAAGTCGTAGCCTTGGGAGTGCGTGTGTTTATGTTCGCTCTTACCAATACCTTCCAGATATTGATCCTAGACTCTGGAATAATACTTGAAAATTGATAGCTTGGTCAATTTAAGTAAAATTGCCTCGAACTCCGTCTGTCTGGAGCTCCATGGCTTATAAAAATCAACTGTTTCTTGTTCTTCTTAACCGTCTGGTATTACATCACAACACTTTCAAATCTGCTACTATACATCGATAAGGAATACTAACCTCCTCGAGAAATCGTGTGCATTTCGATAGGCTATGACTCGGCAAGCTCCATTCGTCCACGGGACATGGAACGTAGCGGCCTATTTCTGGCCGGACGTAGATTAAATCGGTATCGGTGCTGCAGGAGGGGGGGGGGGGGGTTGGTCAGAGACAGTGCGAGAGGGTCTTTCACCCTCTAATTTTCCCCTAAGACAGCGAGAATGGTCTGTGACTCCCATAAGCATAAATTATGTACTATGCTCGGGGCGTTAGAAACATGTAGAGCGTTGTCTGATCTACTTTGATTATGTATGTGTTCGAGGATTAACAGTGAATGGACGTACTGCACAGTCATCTATCTACATTCGCAATGGTACTCGCAAAATGGAGAAGGGGTGGTTTAGGTATGATACTGAAACTGGGAAACATGCTGTCACATCATTGGTCAGTTTTGAAATTAGTGTAAATTTGCTAAAATCGTTCACACTATCAACTGTGATGCTTATTATTAGAGTACATTGATGTTGTCTTTTCCATCCCATCCGTCCACTGGTACGCTGTTTGTTACCACATAATGATTGATTGAGTTCGCTTGTTTGAGTTGAAGAAAGAGTTTTGGCGGCTGGGCTATACCTTCTGGGGTGGATAGCACCGTAACAGTGTTCGCGTACATGACTAAAATATGAGGAATCAGTTGAAACGGAACGTTGTGTCATCAGCTACTCCATCACTATGACATATGAGTTTAAATGTAGAGCTTGTGAATCACATTCAGACTGTAGTTTGGAAGCTCTACACAATGCGAAAAAACTCTTCCAGTTTTCTTATGTTGTAACTGTCTTTTATTTAAAATCGTCCAGTGTGTGGCGTGTTATACTAGCCGCCGTGCGATGTCTAGTTTCCTGCGAGAGGCCGTGGATCAGAATGTCTTAATGTCAGATTAGAACATGACACAGGTCTCGAAGTTGTGGCAGAAAAACGAAATGTTTGGTAGTGTACAAAAGCGTGTTAGAAAACTGTGTTTCAAACAACTAAACAGGACCATAGGGAGTGTCTCTTGCGACTTACAGTATAGTCTGTGGAATACGATCATTCTCCTAGAGTACAAGTGATGAAACTTTAAAGTGGCCTCTGCAGTGGATCAATACATGTATATTTAATAAGATCGCCCCACACAGGCAGTAGAAGCAGTTTGAAGTGTAAATTCAGTGAGGGACGAGGTGTTCCGTTAGGAATGCTAGAATGGATGCACGCTGTGCTATTCTGGGAAGCATTGCGAAATCTCTCTCTCCGCGCTGGACTGCACCGCAGTTATGCGTCATCGCGCGAGCAATGGTACCTAAGTGAGTTCTACATCAGATGAAGTTAGTGGAGCCTCTATAGTTCTACATTTTTCTCTGTTGGGGGGGGGGGGGGGGAGGGGGGTAGAGAATAACGATGATAGCATGCTGGGCTGATAGATTTGAATCGACGTGGATCTGTAGTACTTGTATGTAGTTTGGGAATGCACCACAATGCGCGCATTTCCACCGAATGGTCAAAACACGATCCTGTCGCACTAACTCAGATCGCTCTGTTTCTACATGGGTTGCAGAAGGTGGTGGATATGGCTTTCTTCGGCTTCTGCTCAGTTCCAACTTAAATTGCAAAGAACACATGCGCGGAGCTGTAGAAATGTCTGTAGCTGTAAGATGTGTAGGAATTGACTAAAATCAGGTTCGAATTTTGCTGTAGCAGACAGGTTCGAGGGAAGTGACTCTTTTCGAGATATGAGTGTGTCAGAAGTATGATTCACTTGCGGCTGTGATCCAACACAGGTATGTGGTTGAATGGGAGGACTTGATTCCAACTCATAGACGTCATTTCTAGCGAATAGCGTAACACTATTGATCTGAAAAGCTGGTGTACATTTCTTACGACCTCAATCAGCACACCATCTACTACTGTTTGTGATCCTTCTCAATCAGTCATCGCCTATAACTCAGTGGATATATAGCAGAACGTCTGACATGGTATCGTTACAAATACTATAGAAATATCTATCGGCACGTGGGAGTTACAAATATGGGTTAATAATGTGTTCCTTAGCCAAACCACTTTCAAAATTCAGCAATTTTATCACGAGGTTGCATCGTGGGTTACGTGTAACCGGGCTGCTGGTATAATAATATACACTCCTACAATCACGTCACGATATTTGTCTGGGCAAAAAACCACCTCATTCGGAGGTAATGCCATACCTCGATTTATAACGCCAGTATAGCTTTTAACATGGATACTTGTGAGCACCTTTAGAACCAAGACCGCTTGTGGTAGTAACATACAGTAGTTGTTGCGATCGGGTATTTTTAACATGTGAGACGATTATGGCTCTCTTTCTAGGAGACACAATGGTATCATTCACAAGAAAAACTTATGAGACATGTCCATCCATCTCTCAGTATTATTTTGTATCATAGGCAATCAGTTATTGACAAAGTATTATATTTAGTAGTAGGGGATGCGTGATAGGTTCACCTTGAGCATCAGGCTTGTATAGTATGTGTTTGTGTTCTCATACACTCCTGGAAATGGAAAAAAGAACACATTGACACCGGTGTGTCAGACCCACCATACTTGCTCCGGACACTGCGAGAGGGCTGTACAAGCAATGATCACACGCACGGCACAGCGGACACACCAGGAACCGCGGTGTTGGCCGTCGAATGGCGCTAGCTGCGCAGCATTTGTGCACCGCCGCCGTCAGTGTCAGCCAGTTTGCCGTGGCATACGGAGCTCCATCGCAGTCTTTAACACTGGTAGCATGCCGCGACAGCGTGGACGTGAACCGTATGTGCAGCTGACGGACTTTGAGCGAGGGCGTATAGTGGGCATGCGGGAGGCCGGGTGGACGTACCGCCGAATTGCTCAACACGTGGGGCGTGAGCTCTCCACAGTACATCGATGTTGTCGCCAGTGGTCGGCGGAAGGTGCACGTGCCTGTCGACCTGGGACCGGACCGCAGCGACGCACGGATGCACGCCAAGACCGTAGGATCCTACGCAGTGCCGTAGGGGACCGCACTGCCACTTCCCAGCAAATTAGGGACACTGTTGCTCCTGGGGTATCGGCGAGGACCATTCGCAACCATCTCCATGAAGCTGGGCTACGGTCCCGCACACTGTTAGGCCGTCTTCCGCTCACGCCCCAACATCGTGCAGCCTGCCTCCAGTGGTGTCGCGACAGGCGTGAATGGAGGGACGAATGGAGACGTGTCGTCTTCAGCGATGAGAGTCGCTTCTGCCTTGGTGCTAATGATGGTCGTATGCGTGTTTGGCGCCGTGCAGGTGAGCGCCACAATCAGGACTGCATACGACCGAGGCACACAGGGCCAACACCCGGCATCATGGTGTGGGGAGCGATCTCCTACACTGGCCGTACACCACTGGTGATCGTCGAGGGGACACTGAATAGTGCACGGTACATCCAAACCGTCATCGAACCCATCGTTCTACCATTCCTAGACCGGCAAGGGAACTTGCTGTTCCAACAGGACAATGCACGTCCGCATGTATCCCGTGCCACCCAACGTGCTCTAGAAGGTGTAAGTCAACTACCCTGGCCAGCAAGATCTCCGGATCTGTCCCCCATTGAGCATGTTTGGGACTGGATGAAGCGTCGTCTCACGCGGTCTGCACGTCCAGCACGAACGCTGGTCCAACTGAGGCGCCAGGTGGAAATGGCATGGCAAGCCGTTCCACAGGACTACCTGCATCCAGCATCTCTGCGATCGTCTCCATGGGAGAATAGCAGCTTGCATTGCTGCGAAAGGTGGATATACACTGCACTAGTGCCGACATTGTGCATGCTCTGTTGCCTGTGTCTATGTGCCTGTGGTTCTGTCAGTGTGATCATGTGATGTATCTGACCCCAGGAATGTGTCAATAAAGTTTCCCCTTCCTGGGACAATGAATTCACGGTGTTCTTATTTCAATTTCCAGGAGTGTATGTGCAAAGGAGGTGACTGTGGAACACTGTGAAAGCTGAGGGAAGAATATGTCAAGTCATAAGTAAGGTAGTGATATTTCTATTTCCGGAGCCACACCCTGCCACACCCATCAGCAGGGTGTATTTCCGATATTTAGCTCATTGTCGAATGTCTTTCAACTGAGAGTGCAATCGTAACATTTAATTGTAAGTACAATGATAAAACATATATGTGATAGGTTTTGTAGGATGATTCTGTCTATGTGTGGCCTGCGGTGGGAGTGATTAACGTTTCCAGCTAATGGCAGGAACCGTCTGAATACAAAGGTCTGCTGGAATGCAGGAATGTAGCTGAGTTAACTGCATCGTCCTCTAGATGGCAGAATAGCGAACTAATACTTAGTATGTGTTGGATAGCTTTCGTTATCGCACGAAAATTTGAGAAGACTGAATATGGACGTGTGTTTGTGCTGGGCCATTATTCCCGCCCATGTAAATTGTTTGGTTCATTGCTTCTCCACATTTCGCGCCTTTACTTAGTTGAGGGACCGTGGATTGTGGTGTGTGCATCTAGCAGGTGAAAGACACATTTGCTAGTTCTCTAGACATGAGAAACACCTTAGTTGACTTCGGACTTCGTAAATTACAGGGATGATTTCGAATCTGTTACATCACCGAGATCGGTATTCGCGAGTGGAAATATCATTTTTCGACTGTTTGTTTCGAGTTCTCACTTAAAGGTCTTCATGGGCGGGATACGCAATAAAGTTTCAGGTTTGTGTAGAAATAATTTGCAGTCTATATCTTCGGAATTATGTTGCATGAGTGATACTATTATGCAGACTATATTGCTGTGTGCTTGATATCGAGAAGTATGACGAAAATGGTGTAATATTATGGCAACCCATGTGAAAATACATGTGTTCTTGTAATCCTAGATTCTGGAGATGGGTGTAGAAACACGAGCAAGCAGGCAGGTCTGGACCAGAAACAGTAACGCATTTGTACCAAAGGGTGAGACGAGCCAGTCTTTGCACAACTGTTCAGAGAGTGACTTCGATCCTCTGAGAGCTTTCTGATGTAAATGGGATAATTTTTGTATGGCAGAGGATATGAATTGTCTGTTTATTACATTGACACAGTACGCGGTAATATATTGCTGGGTTGGAGATCAGTTTCACGCTATAATATTCAAGCTCCTGTCCTCAGTGGGAGTGCAGTGTAGTTGAGTAAGAGTCTTTTCGAGTCTTTCCATATTTGACGATATGTATGGCACTTTGTGAAGTTTAGTTGTCGATGCAATATGGCCATCAGTGTAAAATAGTTTTTTGCTGCTAAAAGTCACGTCTGTAGAAATAAAGTAAAGGTGGACGGTGCTTCCCTAGGACTGAAGAGAATCGTGACATATAGCTGATGTAAGTGTAGACAAATCATAATTTTTTCGGGCGCTGTACAGATATAAAAGATAACTGCACTGTTTGTGTAAAATGTGTATATATTGCTTGGTAACGTTACTGTGGCTTATGTTGTGTAAAATGTGTATATATTGCATTGTAAAGTTACTGTGGTTTATGTTGTGGCATGACTAGAGAAGATTACTGTGTGTCCTATCGTGAGGGACGTATAGATTCAGCACATCGATAACCACAGGGTATGAGAGAGATTTTTTTTGTGGAAAATTATGTGCACTATAGATACTGAGATTCGTTCCAAAAGCATGAACGTCAAGAGGGGAGATTACCTGTACATCAATCAGTGTCAGACTGTAGCAGCAATCATAATATTTAATTTTAGTAACACTGGTAAATATGTCCCTGGCTTTCAACAATCTTGTGAGTCTCATATGTATTTGATGATCTGTAGACAACTTTGTGGGTTTAACTGTCAGTGCAATTTAGCGATCTGTGCAAAATAATTTTACCACTGAAAGTCTCGTTTGCAGAAAACAATGGCGAATGGTGCTCCCACTGGACCCGCACCGCAGCTAAGTGCAGTCCCGAGGATGACTTGGCGCTTATTTAGATAGACATGTGAAGTCAGCATAACATTCGAAGAACTTTCACATGCCGTCGGCAGCAGAGTGAGAGTGATGAGTCACGCTGGCTTGCATCCAGTTTTTACATGCTCTGCAAATAGATCTTCACTCCCATCTGGTCGTGTCAGCAATGGTGCTTAGGTAAACACGTATTTCAATGGCAATTCCTCAGGTACCAAGTATGAACAGGATGTTGCCACCTCATTCTTGCAGACATGTGTGCGTGAATTGGCAGCTGAAGGTCACGTCACTTTGCAGGGGCTGTCAGTGCATCTCGATTGCCGGTAGCCTCCTGTGTGGTCTAGTGGACAGGGGGCGGTGGGTGGTGCCTGTGTGTCTCTGTTGCATTATTTTGCGCTGTTGTCTGTGCTACGCACTAATTGGACAGTTTACGAGTTGATTTCGCGTCTGCAGAGCGTTATTTAGGAGTAGTTTACAAATCTGTAGGCTGTGTGGCGTGACCCGAAACATGTCAGAGCGTGTGTTTTGTATCAGTGTGATAAATATACTCCATCCTTAAATAAATTGTTCCAAAATAAATAAAGTAAGTACACTCCTTCCTTACCCTCTCCAGCAACCCAGCGCAGACTGAGTCATTTTCTCCTCCAGACAGCCATCTTGGGATATATCATGGGATGGAGGACAGCGCCGTCTGGTGATAGTACTGTGTACTAGGTCCATACCTCCTGGCGACCACACTGTTTCCCGCCATTTCCCCCACCATCTTAGATTACGTCACAGAATGGGCGACAGCGGCCTCTGGAGGTGGTACTGTGTATTAGGTCACTTGGGCTCTGGACCTCGTGGCGAACACACTGGATTGTGGTAGTGCCTCAAATTGCTTAAATAAAGACTGGTGCATGATTTCAACAATTGGCAATTAGCAAGCATGTTTGCGGAGTCTCTTAGATGGATTATTATTTTGATGATTTACGAGTTCTTTGGGTCTCTGCACATAAATGTATTGCATTATTTACGAGTGGTTTGCAGGTCTGTAGGCTTGTGGCATGTCAGAGCATGTGTTCTGTATCACTGTGATAAATATATTATCTCTCAAAATCCGCCCCTAAATAAACTGTCCCAAAATAAAAAAAGTACACTCCTCCCTTTCTCCTGCAGCCACCAGTGCAGGGTGGGTCCTTTCCAAACAATCCCTAGGAAGAGATGGTGGTCAGATGACTTAGGTTAGTGGCGGTAGCCCAAGTGTCCTTTCTTTCCAGCTATTTTTTTAGGTTAGTAGAGTGAGCCCAATTGATCTATCTTCCTGCCAAAATTCAAACTTGGTGCCAGTTCCTAGGAAGAGGTGGCAGCTGGATGACTTAGGTTAGTGGAGGTAGCACAAGTGACCTATCTTCCCGCCCATTTTCTTAGGTTAGTAGAGATAACCAGGGTGTGATGCATTATCCTGTTGGAATTTGAGTTTCCCGCCGTTTTTCTGGGGGAGGGGAGGGCGGTTAGGTTAGTGGAGGTAGCCCACTGGATCTATCTCCCTCCAAAATCCACCATCTTAAATGACGTCACGGCCGCCATCTTGGATGATGTCATGTGCTGTTGCCAAGTCTACACACCGCCATCTTGGATGACGTCATCGCCGCTATCTTGGATGACGTCATGGCCGCCATCTTGGATACATTTGGCAACAATGGCGAGTGGGGTGACGTCGTCGTTGTTCTACTACTCACCATCTATCCTGTTTTACAGAACAGACAAGCCTACACATCTCATGTTCTGCGAAGAGTCATGGACATCCAACTTTTTATCACCTAGTGGTAGCTGCTCTTTCCATAGATGCTCATGACAGAAGCTTCGCCATTTTCGAGATACTCGTTTACAAGCTCTGTGTAATACTAAAGTGCCCATTGTCAAAGTCGCTTATCTCAATGAATTTCCACATTTTTAGCCCTTATCTTCACTGGGGTGATTCCCCGTCTGTGTCTGTTGTGCTTACATGTCTTTATTACTTCGTCATGTGCCCTCAATGCCACCAAGCGGCATCCGACATCGCGGTGGTCAGTGGTCATAATGTTTTGGCCTGCTAGTGTATGAATCCTACTTAATGACTTGACAATTAATCAAGTGAACCGAGTTAGCTTCGAAATATTATGAAAAATGAGCCATTACATTTTATGTTCTCGAGGTCATTTGCGGTAGTTGACCTGCTGTGCTGTGGCACTAGATCGTATCATGAGACTTCTTTATGTTTTGCAGTGGGTGGGTGCTGAAAGACACCTCCAAACTATTCAAACTACGAAAATTACGCTGTAATTCATCTGTATTATAAGTGTAGTGTTTCCACTGTACAACTTCATTTACAATTGAAACAGATCTCTCTTGACTGGTAGTTCCACATCTCCGCAGCAGGTGAAGATGCTGACTCACCATCACACCTTGCCGATATTCTGATCTGACACCTTTTACACCAAGTGTCGACATACGGCAAACCTGAGCATGCACAATGGGATGTTCCACATATAACAATTACCTAAGCAAGGTTTCCAGTTTCCATGAATATCTTTCATCAGCCGGAGTGGTTAGAAGTGCAACATGTTACTCCATATAGTCAACGTGTTACACCTCACCTGTCACATACAGCACCTAGAGATGCGATCTGTCGTACATAAGCCATTTTCATATGATCTCAGCTTGAATTTGCATATGCAGAGAAAGACACAAAAGTAAGTGCTACTGCCACTTGTTGTCATCGAAAAATTTATGTCAACTCATTAGGTGTCAACTCATTAGGTGTCATTAAGCAACTGCATTATGAAATTCACTGATGGTTCCACACACTAGTAATAAAGGACAATAAAAGTGCTGTTCAAGTCTCATATTTAGCTATAATTTGTGAACTGTTTTCTGTCTACCAATAATCATGTCCTGTTTTGAGATTCAGATGCAGAGTCAGCCGACCATTAATAGTCTGTCCATTAGCGAATATGATTACATCATTTCATGCCTGAACCAAATTAAATCAATACAACTTTCCTACAGTTCCGGATCCCATTGAATGAGTCTAATGAGAATATTCATACACCTACCTGCTTGTGGCAAATACAGACTTCTCCAGTGAAAACGATGACTTCATCTTATTATACTTTAGACTGCTTCATAAAACATCTTAGAAACACACACACACACACACACACACACACACACACACACACACACACACGCAGACGCGCCCACAAATACTGTGCCCCAGGAGGAATAGTCAATATGCAGGACTATGACAGGGTGTCTTGCAAATATGTACTCTAAAAGGCATAGCTGAAGAACTATGTTGTTTTGGTTCACACTACCACCTCTGTGAACGTGGAAAGCAAAGACCTTGCAGAAGAGATTTGTTTCATAGAATCCAAGCTGATGAAGTACTCATAGCTCTTAAGGGCGCATTTATATCCCATGTTTACTAGACACTTCTGCTTCCAGTGATCACTCCTGTCACGTCCTTCAGTTTTAACCGTTCCTTTTGGGTCACACTATACATTCGCTGGCGGGGAAAAAAACGCAAAATCAAGAAGCAGTTGTGTGACATACAAGAAAGTTGGTAAATATGTTTCTACGTCTGAAATATGATGTCAATTCAAATATCGCGCCAGTCGCATAAGGGTTGTGGTAGTAGCACCACTATCAGGGTACAAATCAGGTTTGTTTTAAATACTCGTTGTAACGGTCGTGAACGTTAGCTACCTTTGAGACGTCGTGAGTTAATGTTAGCCAAGAATGCCTTTAAGGCGACAAAGATGCCATTATCATCCCTTCACTGAGTTTGAATGAGGTCGTATAATAGGGCTAAAAGAAGTTGGAAGTTCCTTCAGTGATACTGCCAAAAGACTTGACTAGAATGTAGCCACTGTACATGACTGCTGACAGTGGTGGTCACGAGAACGTACAGTTGCAAGAAGACTGGGCTCTGGATTTCCACATGGCACTACCGAGAGGGAAGACCACTGTGTGTAGTGTATGGCTCTGGGCACTGTACTGCATCTGCGGCAGCAATATGAGCAGCAGATGGCACCACATAGACACAACAAACTATTACAAATCGGTTATTTTAAGGACGGCTCTGATCCAGAAACCCTGTAGTGTACATTCCACTGACCACAGCCCACCAATATTTGCGAATTCAGTGATGTCACGTGAGAGCTCATGGAGGGCAACGTGGATGTCTGTTGTGTTTCCTGATGAAAGATGGTCCTCCCTCGGTGCTAGGATTCCAGTTGAGGACCTGCTATCAATCTGTTTGTGTGATAACGCGCTGGACGTACACCTGGAGTTATGGTTTGGGATGTGATTTTGTATGTCAGCAGGAGCACTCTCGTGCTTATCCCATGCATCCTAACAGCAAATTTGTACGTCAATTGGGTGATTCGACCTGTTGTGCTGCCATTAAAGAACAGCATTTCAGAGGGTGTTTTACAGCAGGATAACGCTCGCACATAACCGTTGTTGTAACCCAACATACACTACAGAGTGTCGACAGGGTGTTTTGCACTGTTTGATCACCAGATCCAATCGAAGACATATAGGACATCACGGGACGACAACTCCAGCATCATTTACAATCAACATTAACTGTCCCCGTATTGACTGACAAAATGTAACAGGCATAGAACTCCGTCCCACAAACTGACATCAGGCTCTTGTACAACACAATGCAACCACGTTTGCATATTTGCACTCAACATTCTGGTAGTAACAGTAGTTATTAATGTATCAGCATTTGACATTTGCAGTGGCTTATTTCGTTCTTGCATTTACCTGTGATCTTGTAATGTTAATCACTTAAATATGTTACCTAAACAAATGTATTCCTGAAATTTCATTACTCTACATTAATTATTTTTTAGTGCTGCAATTCTTTTCACCCATTAGTTTGTATCTGCTAGTTATGTTACAGTGCAGTAGTCTTAACACAGTGCAATCCATAGACTTGTAATGTGCTCTAGAATTCTTTGGACCATCACAATTTTTAACTGTATGTAAAAGTTTTTGCTTTTATTTTTTTTCAGATCTGAGAGGATCTCGACAGTGCCCAATATGTTTGAAGGTTTTTGCTTTGACCACATCCATATCACGTCACATTTACTGTGCACATGGAAGTGCTGAAGCTGAACCTGAGACATGTCCAATCTGTGGAAAGGTGTTCAAAAACAGGTATAACATGTGGGTTCATCGAAGCAGGTCACATCGTGGAACCTGGAAGACATTGACTCCTGATACCGAGAATTACTTTTAACCTGCTTGTTCTTAGACAGTCCCTGCCAGATCGTTAGTTCACGTTTCAGAATAAGTATCCAGCAATGTTTTTCATATCACACAACAATTTACTGGAGCACTTAAGAAAACCAAACAAAATTCTAAAGTGTATAGTTAATTGTACCTATCAATTCCAGTACCTAACAGTCAGATTTCGAAGCAATCCACTTAACTTATATTATGTCTTTGTATAAATACTCTTACAAAATAATATCAGTATATTTAGGTTAATTATATTATCAACTGTGTCCTCGCAACTTTAGTCCTTAACGCAGATTATCACAACATACTCTGATTAATTCTGACATTACTGTGTGTTGTACAAACATGAAAGATAAAAATAAAATATTTTCCCCTGTTTTTAATGTAATACTTATTTAATTTGGTGCAATCTGTATTAGACTGCTGCCATTTGAGTTCAAGCTTCATTCACGGTTTGTGTTCCATAAATCTCATTATGTAGCAGAATCTTTGGGATGCAGAATGAATGAAGTTATTGTTATGCTGCTGCATGCACTGAATCATGAAGACTGAATTTATATAGAATTTAGCTGCAATTGCAATTTACTCTGAAATGAGGCATTCATTGCAATGTATTTAAAATTATTCAAGAACAGCAAGCAAAGCATTAATTTTAGGTTGATCTCCTCAATGATTGTTGATTGTAGTCATTCTGTTATTTGCTAGAAAGTCCTAGATTTTATTATCTTACACATATAATGTGGAACTGCTGGTTTATGAATTAAATCCCATATCCAGTTTTAGTAATTCTTTCATTTATTCATATTTTATTGACCATATAACATTTAAAGCATATGTTCAACTAAAACATTTATATTTCTTTATGTACAACACGAATATGTAATAAAAATGGGGGTTACTATTTTTAAAAAAAGGCAGTTGATATCCGTTTGACCTATGGTAGTGCCATCTAGTGGGCCAACCATAGGGCCATCTGGTTTCCCCCTTCAAGGTAGACAAATTTCGTTCTTTGTAGTTTTTTCGTTTTACGCTTATTTCGTGAGATATTTGGCCTGGTCACGATCAATGGACCACCCTGTATATATAAATAGAGAGATGGAGACATGTTATGTATTTCGACATCTGTGGCCTGCATAGTTCTAACAGCCTAGGAACTAACCATATTGGAGCTAGCGATATCCACACTGGCCTCATTTGGTTTAGATGTAATGCTAATCGAATACACAACCAGTGGACTGGGCTCAGTAATAGTACCTTGATGTATCTCCATCTGACGAACAGTATTCAACAATCCTGGAGGAAAAGCATGATGTCAGACAACGACTGTAAATTTATTTTTTGAACACATAAATAAAGACTTTTACCTACAACACAATTCATCATTGCTTGTGGTGCTAGTTCAGCCCTCACAAACCAGCCACCTCCCTCAAGAGGAATAATAATCTCCATCAAGAGGGTTGAAGTATTATCCCATATCAGTGATGACAGAATTCTGCCATCTGTAACAACACCAAAAATCATTAGATCATGCCAATACACAAACAAAAACATATACAGGTAAAATGTTTTGGATATATACATACACTGTCGTCTTCCAGACAAAAGTATCTGCTTCCCTTGTCAGCATCGCCAAATTGATAATGGCTGAGAGTCAGTCTAAAACAGAAGGAAATTCAGCTAGAGCAGTTATACCCCCTGGGGGCTGAGTGGATTAAGAGGAAGGAAGCACACACAACTGCATTTCGTTGGTGGAGACAAATCCTATCAATCCGCCGAGTGGGGTAACTTCCACCGTTTACAACCAATAGCCAGGGAGGAGCTGGAGGATGCTACTGATGCATCTGGCCAATAGGGTAACAGCCCACAAAAATTATATCAGTAAGGAACATGTTTCTCGGAAAAACATCTGGCAGCCATCTGAGTGAAAAATTATAAGTGTCTTGGAAGACGTCTGGTAGCCATCAGAGTGCAAAATTATAGTGATAAGCAACATGTCCTCGGAAAAATGTGTGACAACCAGGACCCCTAGACAGTGCTAACTGAATAACAAATTACAATGGTAAGTAACATGATCTTGGAAAACATTTGGATAATAATTTATAGCGGTAAGGAAAAGTGTACTGTTTGTCTTTTTCAAAGCCTCTAATCTATGATTAAATCATGTGCTTTCACAGCTGCTGCAGCTGCTGTACGAATGTGCCAGCTGTCATCAGGGGCGGAGCTGTTCATATGCGCCAGTATCTCGCAGTGGATGTCTGACTCTTTTGCACATAAAGGAGCCACAGTCTGCAGTGGTGGGAGCTTTATATGATACAGCAGGCCAATGCTGAGATCACCAGGTGGCACCTGGTGTCGAGTGACATGGAGCTAGTCCACTGTGTGCCTCACTGTTTGGGCACACATCTCACTGGTGGCTGTCTGCTGCCTCTGCAGCAGTGAGCACAATAATATCAACATGTACAAATCGTTTTAAGACGCTACCCTGACACATGCGTGGTGCAAGATCCTTACAGCAACCACATTTTTTTATTTAAATAAAAAATTGTTGTTTCCTGATTATCAGATCAGTGCTCAAATCTCTGTTAACACAACCGTGTCATGGTCACTGATACCAGTTTCGATGTGGACATGCTCAGAGAGATAAGGTCTATTTCTTGCCATTAAATTCAATGGGTGGGGATCCTAAGTATCTGTTCTACATGGTTTTCAGAGGAGGCATTTAGTAAAGTTTCACAGGATGTCTCACCAATAACAAAACAGTAATTTTCCCAGTTAATTGTTAGATGATTAAAATCTCCACCAATGATGATCTGGATTGGATGGAGGGTCACTTGGTGATTAAAGTCTCCACCTTCTGTGCACCCCACACGCAGTTAGCTACCTGAATAGCAGACTCTGATTTGTAATGCACACCTGACCCATTTATGGGGACCCTACAGTTCTTAATCCTATGGCGACAGTCCAAGAAGTCCCAGATTAGCTTGTCACAGAACTTTCGAAGTCTCTGGTTCAATCCTTCCACTCGACTCAAACCAAAGGGTCACAAACGTTTCTGGGGACAAAGCTGCAAATTGGGAGCTTCGTTGAAACTCATAATGCCCAAGGCTTGTCTTCTCAACCTTCTCTGCCAGTTGCTGGAATGGCCCAACAACGACCTCGGAACCCAGATGACAGGCATCATTTGTACCAGTGTGTGCCACAATATGCAGTTGGTTGCACAGTGTTCCCTCAATGGCTGCTGGAAAAGCCTCTTCAACATGTTGAATGATGTCCCCAGGAATATACACTGATTGCAATAGTGATCTTTCCTGTCCCTTGCTGCTGCTTCCCTAAGGGGCATCATCGTTCGCTGTACGTTTGAACTGCGGATGATTAATAGGCCCCTAATCTTTTGCATTTGCCTCCTCCTGACACTGGACAAAACAGGTTTCCCTAAAACAGGTGAAGTTAGTCCCACAGGCTCAGTTTCAGTTTCAGTGGAAGACAGCACCTCAAACTTGCTGGTTAGGGAGATCGGTACAAGACCCTGAGTCCTCCCTGGTCCCCATCCACACTTTAAAGGACGCCTAGATCTACCACTGATACGCCACTTGCAGTCAAGTGGATGAGTAATGACAGATCCTGTAATTTCTGCAGAGGAGACATGGTCCACGGGAGAAGATAGTACTTGAGGCACCTCTGGTACAGGTATCACAGGTACATGACTCTCGGGTGCTCTTCCTACACAGTGATTCGCAGCAGCTGCCTATCATTTGATAGTAGTCAGGGCTATTTCCAGCTGCTTACGAACGTTTAACAGCTCATCCCGTATTCAAGAACAGCATTCACACATACCATGCTCGAAAACAGCATTCATAGTGCAGCTGCTTTTTGGCTAGAGGAGTGTTTATAAGGCATTGAACAAATAACCTTAAATTAAGTGCGCTGATTATCTTTTAATCTGTTGAGCAAAAAATCTGCTGATTCCCTATAAGAATCAAAGCAAATGCACAAAACGAGATTTCTATTAAATCAACACAAAAGCCTGTGGTGGAAAACTACTATTTCCTAAAAAGTTATGAGGTTAATTATAGCTGTTAGCAAATTCAAAAGCAGAGTTAATTTACGATGTAGGCAGATAATTTAAAGGCTACTCGTCTTTAAGGCAAAACTAGATGTAACACAACAAGTTACTCAGAAGATCTCCTACAGTAACTAAATCACAAACGCCGATTCGCTACAAATTGCTAGTAGATTATGCAAAGGACAATTGTAGCTTCTGAAAAAAAACCGCACGTTTACTTGCGTTGATAGACTATGAAGTTCAGGGGTAAAGTATTCTTTGACAGAACTTCCAAGACGCTACTCCAGGCGGGTGTAAAATAACGGAAAATACTGAACGCGAAAATGAAGATTTGGCCCTGCCTGACTACCCCCTGAAGCAGTTCTCAGAATCTCTTAGTGATGATATTATCTCTTCCTTCTTGCTCTTTAACATATAAATTACAACATAAACATACATGAATAATTAAGGGAACTAGTAACTATAAATGGTAAATGCTGTTTCTGCTTATACATTTATTGGGGATTAAAACCCCTTTATATATTATAAATGTTTATATATCAATGTCCAAAATACGTAAAGAGACACAAATGAATTTCCTAACTAATATTACTGATCAGTTGCCCAAATCTGCCCCTTTTTATGGCTACGCGATCTAATACAAGTAACGCGAGATGGCTAATATCATCTACGTACCAAACACTAGAAGAGAATACTTTCAAAGATGATCTACAGTGGTGTGCAACCTCAGTGGAAATAAAACTTATGTGATCACACCTATTTAGCTTTATAGCCCTAATAAGCCGAAACAATTTGCAATATCACCGTATGTACTGTATCCGGTGCATCAGAGCGATGGTTCTCGTACACGTCTGTCCGATGGAAGAATTCCAGCCACAAAATAAAAAACTCTTTCAAACACTAGGACGGCAGAAGGCGGTCCTCTGACTAGTATGATCTAATACTGTCTTCTCCTCTCTGTATTCTACACACAAGAAACGCGAGCTCCCAGCCACAAGGCCGGAATTCAGATAACGTCTGTACGTGAGTATAGACAGAACAAGTGCTCTCAATCACTGGATGCTGTGTACACAACGACGACTCCCTACCCGGAGGCGAAGTCCATAACCGTTTAAGTTCACAACAGTAGAGTGCATAACGGTTCTAACTATAAAAATCTCCTGAGAGCAAAGACAGCAAGTCTGTCTGTACCAGCAAAAGCTGATACTAAGCGTCTCTCAAACACAGGCATTCAAAATGGAAGACCTCATTCTCTCCACCGCTGACTTCCCAGCAAAGCTCGGCTCCCCTCCCTCATAACTGTAGAAGGCGAATCATATGCTCGAAACCACACTTTTTCTCCCTCTCTACAGATTCTTCCACACACTGACCAACAATAATTTAGTCTTTTGTCGTCCAGCGCGGAAAGTTTGCAAGGAAATACCTATCCCCGTTAATTAGGAATTCATACAATGGGACGCTTCTAAGAGAAAAAATCCTCTGAAATAGCCCAGCCTGCATGATCTCTGAAGTAACGCTTCCTTGCTCCTCTCTGCTGCGTCCAAGATTTTCAGAGTTTCCGGTTATCCTTCGGGTCTAGCTACAATATCGGCCAGCCGCCACTCAATTGTGCTTCAGCGCTCAGGTGCCCCGACCGTCCGGCTAGGGCTACTTCCTCTGTTAAGCAGGACCAACACATCTGTGCAGGCTTTTCCACCCAGCTGTTTCATTTCCACTGGCGTTCCAACCTTTACTAGTACAGGCAATCATTCATTACGCCGTTTTGATATAAAGACACTCCATCAACTTTCATGCAATAAGCGTTAACAACTATTTACAAGGTGTACGTGACAATGTCAGTCTTCTTTAAATATTCATATACAGTGTGTTACAAAAAGGTACGGCCAAACTTTCAGTAAACACTCCTCACACACAAAGTAAGAAAATATGTTATGTGGACATGCGTATGGAAACGCTTGCTTTCCATGTTAGAGCTCATTTTATTACTTCTCTTCAAATCACATTAATCATGGAGTGGAAACACACAGCAACAGAACGTACCAGCGTGACTTCAAACACTTTGTTACAGGAAATGTTCAAAATGTCCTCCGTTAGCGAGGATACATGCATCCACCCTCCGTCGCATGAAATCCCTGATGCACTGATGCAGCCCTGGAGAATGGCGTATTGAATCACAGCCGTCCACAATATGAGCACGAAGAGTCTCTACATTTGGTACCGGGGTTGTGTAGACAAGAGCTTTCAAGTGCCCCCATAAATGAAGTCAAGAGGGTTGAGGTCAGGAGAGCGTGGAGGCCATGGAATTGGTCCGTCTCTACGAATCCATCGGTCACCGAATCTGTTGTTGAGAAGCGTACGAACACTTCGACTGAAATGTGCAGGAGCTCCATCGTGCATGAACCACATGTTGAGTCGTACTTGTAAAGGCACATGTTCTAGCAGCACAGGTAGAGTATCCCGTATGAAATCATGATAACGTGCTCCATTGAGCGTAGGTGGAAGAAACTAAAATGAGCTCTAACATGGAAATTAAGCGTTTCCGGACACATGTCCACATAACATCTTTTCTTTATTTGTGTGTGAAGAATGTTTCCTGAAAGTTTGGCCGTACCTTTTTGTAACACTCTGCATACGATGTACAACCTATAAAATGATACCTAATTCCCATAGTAAATCACGGCAAAGTATGTAGATGAGTGCTTGTATGGTACGAAATTATAGCCACCTTACAGACTGTGAACCACAAACGCTGATTTTCTACGAAATATATTACGTATCCGAAACATTTTTACCGGTAACTTGAGAAGATATAGTTTTTTAAGTGTCTGAAAATTTTCAGAATTTCCTTTCTGTCACCTCAATGAAATTAGAGAAAGATTGTTTTGAACGAGGATAGGCCTACTTTTCTCAAGCATTTCAAAAGAGCACTACAATTAACGATAACAGAACAAGTTTATCGCAGCACTTGCGAATGTTCGAAATTTCACAATACAAATGGGTATTGATGCAATCAATGAACGATTATGCAGAAGCGACTCGGACAGTAAAATATGCGAATCTAAACTTTAAACCGGCAGACGATTAGGGTTGCCATAATCCAAGGACGAAAATCAAGGACAAAATTCGGTGATTATAAAGATGTGGTTGAAACAGACCAATATGTTGTGCAAGTGACCATTGGTTTGCATTTCAGTTGAATCTTCATCATTACTTTACAGTGGTAATTATGAAGATGTGGTTGAAACCTGGAATCACACAATGTCCTTTCACCTTTCTGCACATCAGCCAAATCTTCATAATTACCATAATTCAAACAGTAATTCTGTCAGCAAAGAAGTTGTAATTAACAAGGAAAATTAATCCAAGCATTAATAAAGGAGTGGTCAACGGTGAAAAAAATTAATTGCAATTGACTTTAAATAACTTTTTAATTAAAGCACTGAACACACATTATCAACATGTACACAATCATGCTGCTACAATTGATATATATATTTCACTTTACGCTTTAAACCAGTCATATTTCTCTGAGATCTGGACAGAAGAAAGAAACTCGCTCCGATTCTGAATCAGTCTATGAAAGTCTGTGCAATTTGTGTTCTTCATGTTATATTCGATTTGGAGCATTGCATTGACTAATGTTAAAGCTAGCCTGTTTCTTTCTTCTGTCCATTGTGCAGTCACTAGGGAAAACACTCTCTCCACATAGACATTATGCCCTGGAATGGAGAAATAGCACTGCACAATAGCAAGCAGTTCTGGATACTGCTCTTTAGAAACACAATTCTCAAAAAATTTAACCCACTTTTTATGAGGCATCATCTCCAAATTCTGGTTATCTTCCTGTGTAAGAAAACATTTCAGTTTCGCTATTTGGTCAAATAGCAAACTCTCATCCACTTTGCAAGTTGTGTTTTCTTGCATCCACTTGAGTGTACATTCAACTTTTTTGCCAATCAGGTAAAGCCTTCAACAGTATCCAGCCAAATGTTCAAGTTCAGATAAAGGCTTGTTCCATTTTGAAATGGACTCCTCTGAGCAAGCAGAAAGTGTAAATACATCTCTCCACAACTATCAGAAAAAAAGACTTGAGAAGACTTGGACACTTATCGAGAGACAGGAAGTATGATTTAAGAGCTTGAAACATGTATACGAATCTTTCAATTGCAGGAAATAAGCTCATACACCTAGCTTTCACCGCCTAAGTAAATCTTTGTGAGTCATATGGAGGAAATCACAAAAATTCCTTAATGCTGCTACATGAACAGTATAAATTGAAAAGTGGTTATAGACCTTAATAATTATACTTTGCACATCTTGAGAAAGTATGTCGGTTCCACTTTGAATAGCATTACGCAGTACATGAATTGGGCAACCTACCCCTACTATGGACCTGTTTAGTTTGTTTTCAAGTTTCTTGAATACATTGTTTTCCGTTTTTCTTTCAACACTTCCAAGTTTAGTGTTTGTATTATCCCAACCAAAAGCACAAACTTTGTCACTAAGGTTGAATTCTAAAATTATTTTATACACACACTCAGACACTGTACTGTGGTTTCATTGTCACACTCATTCAAATGTAAAAAATTGCTTTGAACACCTTGTGTAATGTAAAACTATTGGAGCAGAACAGGAAACATTTTTACATTCTTGTGATGACTAGCATCTGTACTGATCCCAACATAGTTAACCTTTGATAGACTATTTTTAACATTGTCTTTTATTATTTTGCATCTGTCATCTCAACACATAAATTAGAATATAGGAAAAATGCATGCAAGATGGTTTTAAAGATAATAAGGTCCCTCCAGCTTTTAAGTTGAGTTAAGTCATCGAGGACTAGCAATTTGTGGTCACACCAATTAAGCAGCAATATTCATCATTTGCTGCTGCTTAGGGCAGAAGATGCCCCTGACTTGAAATCTTGGCTGCAGCGAACTTCATATAAGTGAACCTGTCTCGTTATTATCCAGTAATGCACAGCAAAACTATCTGTGGAATTCTATGAGCCAAGACAGAGTTAGAGAACTCAGCCTCCACAGTATCCAAAGTGATCTATTGATGCCAGTGAAATAATCAGTACATTTCATTATGGAACGAACAGCACATGGTCCAGTTTTACTAGAGGTCAAGGTGAGTACCATAAGGTTTTATAAGTACAAATCAATCAAACAATAGAGAGAACTACAGGCCTATGCTTGTTGATATTGTCTGTCAGTAACTATAATGTGTTTAATTTTTAATAACATTTATCCATATATTTTGCAAATAGTAAACAAATGATCTCTTTGTTTATATTACATGGGATTTTACAACATACTTAATTAAATTTCTATCTCTACTTGCTGTAATGAAAGTTACGGTATTTGATGATAGATTATACATTACATTTTTATTTTTGCAGGCGGGCCCATATCGCGTATGCTACGCCTCTCGGTCTGTGGGTTCGTCCAAACACATTCTAACCCGATTTTGATCTGATTTCTGTTGCTTTCAAGTCAGCTGTGTTACTGACTGAGCTAGGGCAGTCTAATTTATGCTTGTAATACCGGTATATTTTACTTTATCACAGCACAAATCGTTATGACACAGGCAGTGTTCATAAAAGATTATAAATGAAAGGTAATAAATATAAAACAAACGAGACTCCAGGAAACATACACTACATTCCGCCATTGACATCCACCCACAGAGATTTTGGAAAGTCGTCACCCTTGGTTGTACACACAAAAGTTCTGCCAGTTTTCGAAAAACTTCCAGTATCAGACAAGTTTGGCAAGTACTTGCAGCAAGATCGAAGAAACTGTTCCCATTAACTTGCGGAAGGTACTTGTGCAAGTTGATGAAGCTTGCAGAATTCGACTTACTGGGGGTGTTTCCACATCAAATAAGAGGCAGAAGTAGCTTCTGCAAACGAATTGCGGAAACTTATTCGCTAGAGGACACGCGCTTTTACACAGTTTTTCTCGATCAATCGTTACAGGACATGTTCATTCCTTACTCGATCCACCTGACTGATGTTTCATAGTCTCCTGTAAAACCACATTTCAAAGGCCTCTGGTCGTTCCATTTCTGTCTTCCCCATTTGTTAACAAACAACGTATTACACATAGTGTAACACTCGAATTGCAATATTGGCAACAGTAATCCTCCTCTCCACATCAGTTTCTCCAATCGGAAAATCAGCCGTAATTCCTCCCGAGGGCATGCAGCTCTTTTGTATGGTTAAATGATGATTCCAGGGGTAAAGTAGTCCCCCCATTCAGATCTCCGTGGAGGGACTACTCAGGATAATGTCGTCTTCAGGTGAAAGAAAACTGGAGTTCTAAGGGATCGGAGCGTGGAAAGTTAGATCCCTTAATCGGTCAGATAGGTTAGAAAATTTAAAAAAGAGAAATGGATAGGTATGAAGTTCGATAGAGTGGGAATTGATGAAGTCTGGTGGCAGGAGGAACAGAGCTAATGGTCAAGTGAATTCATGGTTATAAATGCAAAATCCAATAGGGGTAACGCAGGAGTAGGTTTAATAATGAATAAGAAAATTACGAGTAAAGTTTCTTGGAGTCAATAAGTGATGTCAGTCTCAAATACTGGATGAATATAGCCTGGGTGATTTGTGCACCATGAGCTACACTGCCTCAATACATGTGTATGGTTTCTAACTGTAATATTTTTATAACTGTGTTAACTTTTTAATATCAAATTATACATCTTAATGACCATTTTAAATTTTTAAATATGACCAATAATGTATGAAACACTGAAAATCGATTTTTTGTTGCCCATTTAAACCGTTAGATAAGCAACCTGCAGCTGGTACTGTGTGCCATGAACTGGGGCAGCTATTCTGTAATATATATGATTTACTTGTTCCTTCAGTAGTGGGTTATAATATGACCAGTAAAGAACTTAATAGACAACAATTAATGACGAATCACAAACTATTGTTTATTGTTGCAATTGGTCTTTCTCCAAAATTTCAAGGTATATTTTGATTAAGAAAATCAATGTATGCCACAACACATAGTGAATTTCTTCCCACTGAAACTTCCAGTGTACTATAAATGGGGTGCTAATGATTAAACTGAACATAATCTCGAGAAGGACACACACTCCCTAAAGCCCCTGCATCCTAAGAGCACCGGCAAATGAAGCGTACCCATTCAAATATTACGTCCAGCACGTGCACATCATGAACAATAACACTAAATCATAAAAAAATTGTCAGCAGCAAAGATTTTTTGTACTACTTGTTACAACTTAACCAGCTGTCGTTGCATCACTGTCGACACTCATTATGCAGCCAAACTAAAAAGCAGTTTTTTTTTAAATTCCAGATAACAGTAAATAACATGAAGTGTCAGGATCCTCACAACAGCATCGAAGTTGAACATGCTCTGGTCGCTTGACCGCTTGCTACTGTCAGTAGCATGTATAGGAGTAGGTTGACCGTCGGTGAAATCACGAGTAGCTGAGAAGGCGTTGGACGTCCACATCTCATCACGGAAAGTGGAGGTCGGAGGCTCACCCGCTCTGTAAATTAGGATATGTGGCGATATATGACAGTTCTGACGACAGAATACAAAGCTGGTGTAGGCACAAGTGTTTCAGAGAACTCCGTTCAGCAAACAGTGTTTAACATGAGGCTTTGCAGCACACGACCTCTGTGTGTTCTCATACTAACCCAACGACGTCATATTTTAGGATTGCAGCGGGCGTGGGATCGTCGAGATTGGACCGTCGGTCAGTGGAAAATTATCGCATGGTTGGATGACTCTCGTTTCTTGTTACACCTGGTCGATGGTTGTGTCCAGATATGCAGTCACCTAGGTGAATAGCTGCTCGAAAAATGCGTGCACGTCGGACACAGGCTGGTTGGAGCAGTAATTATGCTATGGGGTCTTTCACCTGGGTTCCCATGCGACCTGTGGAGGTAATCGAAGGCATCTTGACAGCTGTGGTCTGTGTAAACATTATTGCTGGCCATCTTCCAGCAGGATAACTGCCTGTGTCACAGGGTCACATTTGTGATACAGTGGCTTGGAGGGGGGGGGGGGCATGATGCTGAACTTGTGTTGACATCTTGGCCACCAAATTCACTCTATATGGTCCCAATGAAACACCTGGGACACTATCGGGCACCAGCTCCTCGCTCACAAACCACTGCCTCGTAATTGATGGGAATGACGTGATCTATCTGCGGCCATATACCTCTGGAAACCTACCAAAGATTTGTTGAATCCATGTCACACAGAATCGCGAATTGCTTTCCAGTAATGGGCCAACACTATCAAGCAAGTGATCATAATTTTCTTGGAACTCCTATTGAAGTGATGTTCTGCAAAGCCTCGTATACAGTTTGTCTTTAGGACAGCATCGAAATCGATGCTACGCTACTTAATTTCCCATGATGAGAGTCGCAACCAAACAAACCTAAGTTACGCAGCATCTGCGAGACACAGTATCTCCTATGGGAATCAGACTCGTAATGCCAAGTATGGATAAAAATGCAGATTACTTGAATGGACTACACTTCTAGAAATGCCTGAAAATATCGTAATGAATAAAGGTCTGAAAACCAAAAATCAGGTGTGAAAGGGACGAGGCAGAAATGCTGTCTCTGTAATCTACCCCTCCCCTAACAGCCTCCATGTCTCGTCCTCTCCCGACGCAGTACACCAGCATATTGAAATACTCTGGTTTTGTTAGTAAAAACTAAGCACGTTGTCAACACCGAAGACCAAATAACCAAGGAACAAAACCAATAATACCAATACCCAGACAATATCTACGAATCAATAATGACATTGGCCTATTTAAATCATTTGCAGCCAAATTTGACCCCTGTTTCTGGATGGTGGTAGCAAACGAAGCAAGCACTAATAAACAATCAAATACAGGAGGTAGGAAGGAAAATTTAACATCCCATCAACAACAAGGTCTTTAGAGACGGAGCACAAAGTCAGATTATTTCAAGGATGGGAAAGGAAACCAGCCATGTTACTTCAAAGGAATCATCCCGTCAGATACCTGGAGTGATTTATGGAAATCATGGAAAACGTAAATCACGACGTTCGGACGCGGATTTGAACCATTGTCATCCCGAATGCGCGTATAAAGTCCTAGCCACTACTCGACCTCACTGCTTGCAAATACAGTGGCAGGTGCAGGTCCAAGGTAGTCGTTAGGGATCATAACCCCCTCCCTCCAATCACAATTTTAGTAAATGTTAATATATATGTGGTTTCTGTTTTTCAGACACGTCTGAAAGGACAGACGCCATTTTGATCTAACAACCACTGTAAATTAAGACACGAAGATATTACAGGCGTTGGCTGCAAGTGGACATTGATTTAAATCAAAAGGGAAAGTTGAAAATTAGGGATGGCCCAGGATTCGACCCCAGGTCTTCTGCTTACTAGGCAGATACTCTTACCACTAAACCATCCAGACACAGTGGTCATTGGAACTGCACTGGCTACCCTAACATCCCTGCTGTCAGCTCAAATTGAAACGTCTCCTTTAATGTTTGCAACTGTTCTGTAATTGGTTACTTTTATTTTATCCCATTGCTTTTTTTATTCAGACATGTCTCATACATCGTCGGCACTGTCATTCTCTACTGCACAGATTTGTAATGTGATTATTTCTTCGATGAACATTTCTGTTTTTCGTTTTAAGATAGGGTACTCAAAAATTTGTTAAAATTCACCACACAACTCCTTGGCATGTGCTTGTCTCCATTCAGACACCATTTTTTGTACATTATGCCATTCTGTGATTTAAGTATCAACATTTTACACCAGCTGTTCATCTTCTGCTGCACTTCAGTGCCATTTTTCTTTTTAATGTGGTATCCATACTACGGAATTTTTCCACATGTTTCCCTCTTGATCCTTGCTTCTCTTCCCTGAATTTTGTGGTCAAAGCTTCTTTGATTGCCTTTATCTGAACATTTTGTACTGACTTAGGTTCCTTTCTTCGCTGTAAATTCTCACACAAGAAATAAATGTCACTGCTGTTTACTATATAATTGCAATCAAACAAAATGATGAATGCTTACTCACAACGATTTTTTCAGCTAATCACGTACTGTTAGCAGAGATGCGTTGCCTTTCAGTTAACAAGGAATGAAAACGATTACAACAACACATGCAGTATCAAAATTACGTGTACTATTTACTTGGTGCAGATTCTATTATAAATTGAAAGATGTGACTTGAGTATTTTTATTCCCACAATAGTCATGTCCTGTTAGTCAGTGATAGTTTCCCTCGCTGTTTGTCGGGCTGTTTCCTTTTTTATGTCGTATCCAGTTAGTTTCACGAAACAGAAATGTTCAGGCCTTTTAACATCAATTGTAGTTCAGATTGTTCCTAAATTTTAAACAGTGTAGTACGGATCTTGAGTTGCAGCGCTTAGAAGTCGTGTTAGACGTCGCCATATATCTTCCTGCTCCTCCTCCTCATCCTTCTTGTTTCGGCTTTGAGGTACCAGGTCCTACGTGCTTTAAACAGAACTCGAATTCAGTGTTTGGTTTCAAAATAATGTAGGCAACTTAAAAATGAGAATAACTCACCTTTTCCTATAATTGATTGAGTACAAAAGCGAGAGCATTCTACATTTTCGTCCATCCCGTAAAACTGACACAAGAAGAAAGAATGATTTTTCTATGCTCCTATCAGGGTCCTAAATATGCACCAACCGATCAACTTGGTGGCACCCTTCACAGTGCCTGACTAATGGCAAGCAGTGATCACATTGCTGCCCTACTCCTATAGCCATCTGCGTGTTGTTTATGTTACGTTCATTGAGACTGTGTTCCTCGACATCTGGCATGGTATAAAAAAGATGAAAAAGCTAGAATTTTTTTGGCCTTTGAAGAGGCTGTGATCCGACAAGCTTTGAAATTATTTAAGAATGCACTAGAAATTCTTTCCTGTCCTACTAAACCTCATGAACCCACAGCTGATGAAAAAGAATATTGTGATGAGAAAAGCTGCAAACTGTGAGGATATGATTCCGGCAGAGCTTTGAAGTTTTCCAATTGATTGCAGCTGTATGTTGAAAAATACTATCTAAGTAAAATTATTCTTGAAAGTTACAACATCATTTACGAATGTCGGACGGGTTGCTACCACAACAGTGCTGCACACGGCTCAGCTTGTGTGACATGGTGGGAGGATCAAGTACGGGGTGGTCAGCTACAGCTGACAGTGGCAAACAAAATCAGTTGGTCAGCCATCCACTACATTACATATACCATGAGTCCCAGCGAGGGGACATCCCTAGTATGTTGAAAGAAGTCAAAGATGTAAATTTAATGCTATTTAAGTGCAACACAGTGAACTAACATCACATTGCTACTTTATGGTGCTAATTCTAATTAAAAATTAACCTAAAACATTCAGTCTTAAAATCGTAGCAATAATCCATGCGCTTTCAAATCGAAACTGAAGAGTTTCCTTATCAGTCACTCCTTCTGTTCTATTGAGGAGTTCCTTGAAAAATTAAGCTGATTCTTGTTGTATTGTTGATTGCATTTATTTAAACTTATGGCTCGACTTTTTTCGGGTTCATAAACATTTTATCTGTTATTATTTCTATGTAGTAATTTCATTTGGTGACACATTCTATGACCTTGGAGGTTTGTTTCTCAATTTGGTCCTACGGAACTTGCCGTGTAAATAAAAAAAATACGTTTAATGTTTCTAGTAAGTTGTTATCCATATGTACCAATTTATTTGACTCCTTTCTGTATTAATATTATTCCCTTGCCCTGTTTGTGGAGGCTAGTCAAAACACCCAATTTTTTGAATAAATATCTGCAGAATGTTCTAGACTTAATATCAGGTGTAATTCTGACAGCAAATTTCTATATCCTGAAAACAGTATCCCTGAAGCTTCTAACATTCTTGGGTATACTGTCGGTTTCAGTCATTGAAAGTCCACAATATTTCTGTGATTAACTGTTCTGCCATCATCAGGTGATGCTGACAGAATGATGTGTCTGCAGCATGGTGGCGGTATTTATGCCTGCTAGACCAGAGTTCGGGCCTCACAGGTTCCATGTGGTGGTGAATGGTGGAAGGTCATGTGGCTGCAGTGGTGGGGGCAAGAGCCTTAGTTGCCTTCCGCCCACTGTCCCTGTCGTGTCTCACATGGAGGCCACCAGCCAAAATATGAACTTTATTAGGGACAGTTAAAGATGATATGATCTTCAAAAATCGGTGGTATACAAAGTTCTGTGTAAATTGGGGAAAAACTTATATTGGTAAAACGATCTACACATTACTCAAGAGTAGTTAGCCATCTCAACAGTAATGGGATACTTTGTAAATCACAGTTTGGATTTCAAAAATGCTGTTCCAGTGAGACAGCGATATACAGTTTGACTGCCCACATAATAGAGTCTTTAAACAGTAAAATGTCACCTACAGGAATTTTCTGTGACTTATCCAAAGCATATGATTGTGTGAACCATGACATTATGTTACAAAAATTACGATTTTATGCTATAAATGGAACAGCATATGAAAGTCATATCTACAGAACAGGGAGCTAGAAGTTACTCTTCGTTGTTTAAGTGATTTAAGTTAGTTTCCCATTTCATCTAATGGGGGTGAAATCACATTACGTGTTACACAGGGTTCGATCATGGGCCCCCTTCTGTTATTGAGACATGTGAATGACCTCCGTTTTTATCTAAAACATGAAGCTAAACTGACAGTGTTTGCTGATGATACAAGCGTTATTATTAATTCTGTGAACGAATCTCCAATAGAAAATGATGCAAATAACGTCTTTGGAAAAGGTATTAATTGGTTTTCTGTGAATGGGCTTGCTCTGAACTTTGAGAAAACATGGTACATCCAATTTTCTACTGCAAGGAGTACAGTTCCTTCAATAAATATAATACATGAACAGAAGTGAGTAGCCAGAGTAGAGCACACTAAGTTCTTGGGTGTACATATAGATGAGAATCTTAGTTGGAAAATTCATATTTTGGTTCTCCTAAAGCGACTAGGTTCAGCAACTTTTGCAATCAGAATTATCGCCAATTTTCAGGAGATAGAAATTAGTAAGCTAACATACTTTGCATACTTCCACTCTCTGATGTCGTACATAATAATATTTTTATGTAACTCAGCACTTACTTGTTAGACTAAAAGTATTCATTGCTCAAAAGGAAATGGTTAGAATAATTTGTGGTGCTCATAGTCACACATCTTGTAGACATCTGTTTAAAAGGTTAGGAATTCTTACAACAGTACATTTACTCAGTAATGAAATTTGTTCTCAACAACATGGACCATTTTAAAAACAACAGTGACATTAATGATTATAATACCAGAAGAAAGAAAGACACTATCCTGTACATAACCTATCTTTGACATAGGAAGGGGTAAAATATGCTGCTGTAAAAATTCTCCATAAATTACCAAATGAAATAAAATGTCTGACAGAAACCAGTAATAGTTTCTAAAAAATAAACTGAAATCTTATCTTCTTGAACAGGAATAAATAAATCTGTAGGTAAAATATATGTATTGTGTGCCATTTAAGGGAATGAGATGGGTAACAAAAATTTTAAGCTTATGCACTTGGACACTTTCCACATCATAACAGTCACTGTGAGATTGATCAGTGGAACATGTAACTAACAGAATAACTAAGTAACTAACAGTCCATGATGAATGCACAGAACATGAGTGCCACATCCTTTTACTGCAGCCTGTCAAGTATGCAGTAGCAGAAAACTGTATGGATAATGGACATAGGACATTAGGACATTAGGAACTACTGATAAATTCTGGAACTACATTTCCAAAGAAGCAATCGAAATCCACGTGACTGATAATTTAATCAATATGGACACGGGCTTCCAACTGAGCAAGCTGTTGGAGCCTATATTAAGCTCCATCAAAGCAGAATGCGACATCCAGGCACAAGATGCGGCTGGAACAGTGAGCAGCAACAGGTGCCAACTGACAATGAGTGTCTCCCCCCTCACCACCGCCACAGCTGCACGATCCCCCCCCCCAACCCCCACCCATGCACTGCAGAGCACAACACCAGCTATGGATCTGTAGCCATCAGTATGACAAACATGCAGCAGATACATCATTCCATCAGGATGATCTGATGATGGCAGAATGGCTATCCACTGAAATGATGTAGGTATTTGACGATTGTGTCTACCAGTACACCCAAGTACCTTGAAAGCAGTATGTTGTTGTTGTTGTGGTCTTCAGTCCTGAGACTGGTTTGATGCAGCTCTCCATGCTACCCCATCCTGTGCAGGTTTCTTGATCTCCCAGTACCTACTGCAGCCTACATCCTTCTGAATCTGCTTGGTGTATTCATCTCTTGGTCTCCCTCTACAATTTTTACCCTCCACGCTGCCCTCCAATGCTAAATTTGTGATCCCTTGATGCCTCAGAACATGTCCTCGTCAAGTTGTGCCACAAGCTCCTCTTCTCCCCAATTCTATTCAATACCTCCTCATTAGTTATGTGATCTACCCACCTAATCTTCAGCATTCTTCTGTACCACCACATTTCGAAAGCTTCTATTCTCTTCTTGTCCAAACTATTTATCATCCATGTTTCACTTCCATACATGGCTACACTCCATACAAATACTTTCAGAAACGACTTCCTAACACTTAAATCTATACTTGATGGTAACAAATTTCTCTTCTTCAGAAACGCAGTATATATGCCAGAAAAGCCTCAGATATCATAGTATCCCTGAAGATTGAATTTCTCTACAAAACGATTGCTTAACCCATTAGTGAATCGAAATATTCAGAATTAACTAGTTTCATCATTTTCAAATCGTTTATAACAAAATTATGTATACTGTAAAACAGCTGAACCAAGGTGCTTTATTAATTCTAGCCGGTGGGTTTTCCAATTGAGATTATGATCTGTTTGTAGTCCCAAAAACTTAACACATCCTACTTCTTGCAATTCATTATTTGAGAAACCTATTTTTATAGCTTGTGGAGTTATGAGAAGTACTGAACTGTATTATTGAGTCTAATCAAAATTCAATAATAATCCATTTGCCTTGAACCATTTGTGGATGTTTTCAAGTAATTCATAAGGTGCCTTTTCGGTAAGATTGCTCATACATTTTCTTATTCCTATACTTGTTACATCTGCAAAAAGACCACAATTTGCATCTTCAGAAACTGCATATGGCAGAATATTTATGTATATTAGTAACAGCAAAGGACCCACAATCGAGCCTTCTGGTACACCATGTCTAATTTCTTCCAATTCTCAGGGTCAATCGTTATACCATTGGCACTGGTACATGTTGTTTTCTGTCATTCAAATAAGGTAAAAACCATGAACCTGATGTCCTCACTATTCTGTAATGTTTTTACTTATTACACTATCATGTTTTACAAACCAAAAGTCAAAGCCAAGTCTCAAAATATTCCAAATGGCAGTAATTTATTATTTAATGATTCTAGTATATCATCCATCAATGTAAATACACCCTTTTCAGTTGACAGTCATTTTTAAAATCCAAACTCTTTGTTACTGAGCATGTTTTCCTGTACTAAGAGTGGCAATTTTAGAAAATGCTGGCAGTAATGAAATAAGTCAGTAATTCCTTGCTAAACATTTGTCTACTTTTTGTGAAGTTACTTGATAACAGTATGTTTAAGTGTCTCAGAGAAAGCACTCCGTCTTCAGGACACAGGTAGCCCATTGGAACCATCCCACCACCGTGTCATCCTCAGCTGAGGATGCAGATGGAAGGGGCGTATGGTCAGCACACTGCTCTCCCACCCGTTATGATGGTTTTCTTTGACCAGAGCCGCTACCATCCGGTCGAGTAGTTCCTCAATGGGCATCACAAGGCTGAGTGCACCCTGAAAAATGGCAACAGTGCACGGTGGCCTGGATGGTCACCCACCCAAGTGCCGTCCACGCCGAACAGCGCTTAACTTCGGTGATCTGACGGGAACCAGTGTGTCCACTGTGGCAAGGGAGTTCCTGTCTCAGTGAAAGCGCCATAACTAAATCAATATATTTTAGTTCACATGAACAACATTTTATTTCACTAGTCATTTCATCATAATCACTTGAACTTTTGGTTTTAAGGAAAGGGCTTTTCCTAAAGATGTAAGACAAAGTCGAATTTCATTGTAATTGTTTTGGAAGGCTATGCTTACGTACTGTAGGCTGTCTGCTAAGGATGAGTTAAAACCTAAATTATCTGCTGCTGATGGAAATATGTTATTGAAATTTTCTGCAAATCTGGGGCATCTTTGATCAGTACGTTATACATTTTTTCTTACATTTTTGTAAGCTTTGGGCTGAATCCTGCCCTCACCCCAGTGATGTACTTACACAAAACTCGATAGACATCCCCACCAGGTGACAAATGTGCTGGACATGTATACATCGAGGTTGGTATGTCGAGATGTTGTGGCTTTTGAGTAATTTCCTTACCTTGTATTGACAGAGAAAATATATATGCATAAACACTTCAGTCAATATTTGGAAGATAATACATGGACCCTTTTTTCCATATCCTTTGAGAGTTTTTCCCTTTCTAATTATCAAATACTGCCAGAAACACTTGTATTTTCTCCTTTAATAGTGTTGACTTTTACACTGTTAAAAATGTTGTTTAGTAAAAATTGTTTCTTTTCTCTGTCCAGGTGTAGTCAAAACTAAATCATTTTTCAGTTTCAGATATCTGGCCTCTGTTGTTGAAAAAATTCACTGAAAAAATATCCAAATCGGCATTTTCAGTGTGTTGCAAAAAGAAAGGAAACAATAAATTAATAGAGACTAATTAGATACAAAAGCAGGAAACCCAGTACTGCAACATGAGTGAGCATGGTAGTAAGGGGTTGACTTCCGATGTTAGCAGATGACTATAGGTTTCTACATATACACCAACCAACCAACTGAAAAACTGGATATGTCTAGGTGCTTTGTCCAACCAACTGACCAAGTTTTCTTGTTGAGCGATCAGTATAGTATGACCACCTGACAGCCAACTCCCCACCACTTCACCTGACACTGTCACCACTTTACCCAATTGATTGCCAAGTGACTAAAAAGTACGTGTGACACTTGTCTGAAATCGGAAAGTGGTCAGTGGGTAGAATCTATAACATAGCTAACAACCCCTCCTCGTTGCTTACAGCCTCTATCATGACTACATTCTTTTTCGTCAAGAATGGTTTGATGGTGTCCTTCAGCTTAAAAAAATGTGTTTCATCCATTCTTAGATAATTACGAAAATAATCGGCTCCCACTTCCTTAACAAACAGAGCGTGGGTGAATTTCTTCATTTGTTAGCCACGTTTTCACCCAAAGCTTTCCCTCAGTTCTTTTGTCTTGTTACCACTAAAACAGCCTAGGCAACTCAGTTTTTGTTTATGTGTAAAACCGAGTGTCAACTCGTCAAATGTAACCCAGTGAACTTACTACAAACAATTTACAACCAGCGATAGGAAAAGGGTAGTTCTGTACTCGCTGAGTAAAGTCAGTCGGAACATACATAGTCTGCACCAACACCAACTAGGTGGAGTTGGCTGCACTCGACATTGGTCGATCGGTCGGCCAGTTAGTGCGTGTGTAGGGCCCACCACTGTCCATCTGAGATTTTCGCAAACCTGGAAGTAAATCTCTTTCATGAGACATGTTTATGTTTACACAATGTCCTCTTCTGTTGAAGGTATGTGTGAATATCACCATTTGAAATGCATTGTGGAATGTTTTAACATTCGATCCCACTCCATTTCCAGAAGTGTTACTCGACCTTAAAACATCTTCCTACATTTTTATATTATAAATCTGTGCCTGCATTGGATAGTGTGTCAGGTCCAAAAATTAGAATTCTGGCAAATCGCAATTCAAAGATTGACAGCTTATGCAAAATCGTACAATGGTGGCTAAAAATTATTTTGCAGTTTATTGTATTCCCAAACTAAGCATCTCATCAGTATAATTTGGTATTCCATTTAGATTGAATTTTAATCACTGATGAAACTTCCTGGCAGATTAAAACTGTGTGCCCGACCGAGACTCGAACTCGGGACCTTTGCCTTTTGCGGGCAAGTGCTCTACCAACTGAGCTACCCAAGCACGACTCACACCCCGTCCTCACAGTTTTACTTCTGCCAGTACCTCGTCTCCTACCTTCCAAACTTAACAGAAGCTCTCCTGCGAACCTTGCAGAACTAGCACTGCTGAAAGAAAGGATATTGCGGAGACATGGCTTTGCCACAGCCTGGGGGATGTTTCCAGAATGAGTCCAGAACAGGAAACCAGTCGTGATAATAAAAGATATTTACAACTGAAGCGGTATTTTCAACCTCTAGCATTTATTCTATACAAATATTGGAAATAACAAAGTGAACAAAAATTATAGTTTGCACAAAAAATTTATGGCTCTTCATCGTTACCTGCTCTCCTCAATGATGGTAAATTTTGGTAAAAATAATGTAATACTGGAGAAATGAAACGTAGTAGGTCCATCAAATCCTTGTTTTTCTCAGGTGAAATGTTACATGATTTGGAATACTTCAGAAGAGGCTTCAGTGTTTACTGTTTTTCTCGGCTCTTGAAGCTCACAGATGTAAATGGTTCTTCTTTTTTCAGTGATCTTTTATAAAGAATAGTCCCTGACTGTTCATTGTTTAATTGAAGCCACCTGATCCGCACTCGTGCACTGGTGGGGAGTGCCAAAGACGATCTCGGTTTGAGGAAGGCCGGCGTGTACCAGATTCCGTGTCAATGTGGCAAGTCGTATATTGGTCAGACGATGCGTACCGTCGAGGATCGATGCCGTGAACACCAGAGGCACAATATCGACTGATGTATCCGAGCAAATCGGCGGTCGCTGAACATTGTTTGTCGGAAAATCACGCCATGGAGTATGACCGCACGAGGATTCTGGAACAGACGTCGAGATACTGGGACAGCGTTGTTAGAGAGGCCATCGAAATTCGCACCAATGACGACCTCATAAACCGTGACTGTGGCTATAATCTTAGCAAGGTATAGGGAACCAGCGATTGGGTTGACCAAGAGTAAATCGAGCAAACGTACAGTTGTGACGACCACGGCGGACAGAGCCATCACACCGACGTCATCTCAGACGCCGTCGCAATCTGTTCCACCGCGCCACCGTGGCGCGGGGCGCGGACGGCGGAGGGAGCGGGCCGCGGGCGGAGGGTATTTAAATCGGCGGCCGCCGCGACCGAACCCAGTTCCCTCTGAGCAGCCATAGCGTACGGATCTCCGTGCCGGCACGTTCACAGGAGCTCAGTCCGTCGGTTCACCTGATGATGGCGACATGTATGATCGCCGAAATATTGTGCCCGTTGGACACTATAGACCGGCAGTACACCCGTGGATATTTTGATTATCAAATACGCCGGGAGAAACTCAAGAATCACAAATCTCAATGCAGAAAGATAAGCAGGCATTAGCCTCTTTGAATGGTTAGATTAAACACAGTTAATGCAGAGAAATTGACAAATACGTGCCAGGTGCCTTCGAATGTTAAACAAATTCTGGTCTAGAAAAAAATATGTATGCACTGTCCCCTTTAAATGATTAGTGATTAAAAACAATTGATACAAAGAATCAGCAAACAGATATCGGGCACTAGCCTCTTCAAACATTAAATAAATTTCAGTACCAAAACACAGAAGGCAGGTGTTAGCCCTTATTTGATCTACTGTGGTTTCCAAAGCATTAACTAGTCTACAGATTATTACTTGTAATAAAATGGGTAGAAAGTCAACAGAAATTTGCATCAAGTTCACCCCACCAAGAGAGCGCTAGGTGGATTTTACCCAACGAAACCTGTACAGAGTTTATAACTACTGCAAATACAGTGCTGGAATTATTAGCAGTTATGTAAAACATCTGTGGCGGGGGGGTGGGGAGGGGCGGGGGGGGGGGGGGGAGGCAGAGGGCGGTTCCTGGTGAGCAGTCGCTACTGTCCACAGCAAAGTATCATAAAAGTACAACTTGCTGTATATGTAACAGCCAACAAAACATTACATAAGCAACCAGCTTGAGATCTGAAAAACAGAGAAACTTTATGAGGCTACGCATTTCAAAGACGAGAGGAATCACCAAACTTTCTTAATGAACAATGATTTTTTAAAAAAGGAAAACCGTTTTATCACTTAGTTCTGCTTGCAAAAGGTATAGGGCTAAACACAAACAATACCTGGCTCAACCAGAATGGGGAGCATTGGAACACCTGGACTTCCAAGAATAATAATATCCGTCAAACATGATTTGCTCTTACGGACATAGTTACAAGAACCGAACCATCAGGACTCGCCGAGTAATTCAATTGTTCTCACCACAGTTCTACATCTACATCTACATGATTACTCTGCAATTCACATTTAAGTGCTTGGCAGAGGGTTCATCGAACCACAATCATACTATCTCTCTACCATTCCACTCCCGAACAGCGCGCGGGAAATACGAACACATAAACCTTTCTGTTCGAGCTCTGATTTCTCTTTTTTTATTTTGATAATCATTCCTACTTATGTAGGTTGTGCTCAACAAAATATTTTCGCATTCGGAAGAGAAAGTTGGTGACTGAAATTTCGTAAATAGATCTCGCCGCGACGAAAAACGTCTTTGCTTTAATGACTTCCAACTCAACTCGCATATCATATCTGCCACACTCTCTCCCCTATTACGTGATAATACAAAACGAGCTGCCCTATTTTGCACCCTTTCGATGTCCTCCGTCAATCCCACATGGTAAGGATCCCACAAAGCGCAGCAATATTCTAACAGAGGACGAACGAGTGTAGTGTAAGCTGTCTCTTTAGTGGACTTGTTGCATCATCTAAGTGTCCTGCCAATGAAACGCAACCTTTGGCTCGCCTTCCCCACAATATTGTCTACGTGGTCTTTCCAACTGAAGTTGTTCGTAATTTTAACACCCAGGTACTTAGTTGAATTGACAGCCTTGAGAATTGTACTATTTATCGAGTAATCGAATTCCAGCGGATTGCTTTTGGAACTCACGTGGTTCACCTCACACTTTTCGTTATTTAGCGTCAACTGCCACCTGCCACACCATACAGCAATCTTTTCTAAATCGCTTTGCAACTGATACTGGTCTTCGGATGACCTTACTAGATGGTAAATTACAGCATCATCTGCGAACAACCTAAGATAACTGCTCAGATTGTCACCCAGGTCATTTTTATAGATCAGGAACAGCAGAAGTCCCAGGACGCTTCCCTGGGGAACACCCCCACTTCAGTTTTACTCGATGATTTGCTGTCTATTACTACGAACTGCGACCTTCCTGACAGGAAATCACGAATCCAGTCGCACAACTGAGACGATACCCCATAGGCCCGCAGCTTGATTAGAAGTCGCTTGTGAGGAACGGTGTCAAAAGCATTCCGGAAATCTAGAAATACGGAATCAACTTGAGATCCCCTGTTAATAGCGGCTATTACTTCGTGCGAATAAAGAGCTAGCTGCGTTGCACAAGAACGCGTTTTCTGAAACCATGCTGATTACGTATCAATAGATCGTTCCCTTCGAGGTGATTCATAATGTTTGAATACAGTATATGTTCCAAAACCCTACTGAAAACCGACGTCAATGATAGAAGTCTGTAGTTCGATGGATTACTCCTACTACCCTTCTTCAACACTGGTGCAACCTGCGCGATTTTTCCAATCTGTAGGTACAGATCTATCGTGAGCGAGCGGTTGTATACGACTGCTAAGTAGGGAGCTATTGTATCAGCGTAATCTGAAAGGAACCTAATCGGTATACAATCTGGACCTGAAGACTTGCCTGTATCAAGCGATTTGAGTTGCTTTGCAACCTCTAAGGTATCCACTTCTAAGAAACTCATGCTAGCAGCTGTTCATGTTTCAAATTTTGGAATATTCCATTCGTCTTCCCTGGTGAAGGAATTTCGGAAAACTGCGTTCAATAACTCCGCTTTAGCGGCACAGTCATCGGTAACAGTACCATCGGCACTGCGCAGTGAAGGTATTGACTGCGTCTTGCCGCTTGTGTACTTTACACACGACCAGAATTTCTTCGGATTTTCTACCAAATTTCCAGACAATGTTTCGTTGTGGAACCTATTAACGGCATCTCGCATTGAAGTCCGTGCCAAATTTCGCGCCTCTGTAAATTTTAGCCAATCTTCGGGATTTCGCGTTCTTCTGAACTTTGCATGCTTTTTCCGCTGCCTCTGCAACAGCGTTCAGACCTGTTTGTGTACCATGGGGGATCAGTTCCATCTCTTACCAGTTTATGAGGTATGAATCTGTCAATTGCTGTTGCTACTAAATCTTTGAATTTGAGCCACATCTCGTCTACATTTGCATAGTCAGTCCGGAAGGAATGGAGATTGTCTCTTAGGAAGGCTTCTAGTGACACTTTATCCGCTTTTTAAAATAAAATTATTTTGCGTTTGTTTCTGGCGGATTTGGAAGAAACGGTATTGAGCCTAGCTACAACGACCTTGTGATCACTAATCCCTTTATCAGTCATGATGCTCTCTATTAGCTCTGGATTGTTTGTGGCTAAGAGGTCAAGTGTGTTTTCGCAACCATTTACAATCTGCATGGGTTAATGGACTAACTGCTCGAAATAATTTTCGGAGAAAGCATTTAGGACAATTGTTTTCTGCCTATCATCGGATTTGAACAAGTATTTTTGCCAACATATCGAGGGAAGCCCCTCCATGAATCATGGACCTTGCCGTTGGTGGGGAGTCTTGCGTGCCTCAGCGATACAGATAGCCATACCGTAGGTGCAACCACAACGGAGGGGTATCTATTGAGAGACCAGACAAACGCGTGATCCCTGAAGAGGGGCAGCAGCCTTTTCAGTAGTTGCAGGGGGCAACACACTGGATGATTGACTGATCTGGCCTTGTAACACTAACTAAAACAGCCTTGCTGTGCTGGTGCTGCGAACGGTTGAAAGCAAGGGGAAACTACAGCCGTAATTTTTCCCGAGGGTTAATGATGATAGCGTCCTCTTGGGTAAAATATTCCGGAGGTAAAATAGTCCCCCATTCGGATCTCTGGGCGGGGACTACTCAAGAGGACGTCGTTATCGGGAGAAAGAAAACTGGCATTCTACGGATCGGAGCGCGGAATGTCAGATCCCTAAATGGGACAGGTAGGTTCAAAAATTTAAAAAGGGAAATGGATAGGTTAAAGCTAGATATAGTGGGAATTAGTGAAGTTCGGTGGCAGGAGGAACAAGACTTTTGGTCTGGCGAATACAGGTTTATAAATACAAAGTCAAATAGGGGCAATGCAGGAGTAGATTTAATAATGAATGAAAAAATAGGAATGCGGGTAAGCTACTACAAACAGCATAGTGAACGAATTATTGTGGCCAAGATAGACACGAAGCACACACCTACTAGAGTAGTACAAGTTTATATGCCAACTAGCTCTGCAGATGACAAAGAAATTGATGAAATGTATGACGAAATACAAGAAATTATTCAGATAGTGAAGGGAGACGAAAGTTTAATAGTCATGGGTGACTGGAAATCAGAGGTAGGAAAAGGGAGAGAAGGAAACGTAGTAGGTGAATATGGATTGGAGCTAAGAAATGAAAGAGGAACCCGCCTGGTAGAATTCTGCACAGAGCACAACTTAATCGTAGCTAACACTTGGTTCAAGAATCATAAAAGAAGGTTGTATACATGGAAGAAGCCTGGAGATAGTGACAGATTTCAGATAGATTATATAAAGGTAAGACAGAGATTTAGGAAACAGGTTTTCCATTGTAAGACATTTCCAGGGGCAGATGTGGACTCTGACCACAATCTATTGGTTATGAGCTGTAGATTAAAACTGAAGAAACTGCAGAAAGGTGGGAATTTAAGGAGATGGGATCTGGATAAACTGACAGAAACGGAGGTTGTAGAGAGTTTCAGAGGTAGCATTAGGGAATGATTGACAAGAGTGTGGGAAAGAATTACAGTAGAAGAAGAATGGGTAGCTTTGAGTGATGAAATAGTGAAGGCAGCAGAGGATCAAGTAGGTAAAAAAACGAGGGCTAGTAGAAATCCTTGGGTGAAAGAATATATATTGAATTTAACTGATGAAAGGAGAAAACATAAAAATGCAGTTAATGAAGCAGGCAGAAAGGAATACAAACACCTCAAATATGAGGTCGACAGGAAGTGCAAAATGGATAAGCAGGGATGGCTAGAGAACAAATGTAAGGAGTAGAGGCATATATCATTAGAGGTAAGATAGATAATGCCTACAGGAAAATTAAAGAGACCTTTGGAGAAAAGAGAACCACTTGTATGAATATCAAGAGCTCAGGTGGAAACCCAGTTCTAAGCACAGAAGGGAATGCAGAAAGATGGAAGGAGCATATAGAGTATCTATATACAAGGCCGATGTACTTGAGGACAATATTATGGACGTAGAAGAGGATGTAGATGAAGATGAAATGGGAGATATGATACTGCATGAGAATTTGACAGAACACCAAAAGACCTAAGTCGAAACAAGGCCCCGGGAGTAGATAACATTCCATTAGAACTACTGACAGCCTTGGGAGAACCAGTCCTGACAAAACTCTACCATCTGGTGAGCAAGATGTATGAGACAGGCGAAATACCATCAGACTTCAAGGAGAATACAATAATTCCAATCCCAAAGAAAGCAGGTGTTGACACATGTGAAAATCACTGAACTATCAGTTTAATAAGTCACAGCTGCAAAATACTAACACGAATTCTTTACAGACGAATGGAAAAACTGGTAGAAGCCGACCTCGGGGAAGATCAGTTCGGATTCCATAGAAATATTGGAACACGTGAGGCAATACTGACCCTATGACTTATCTTAGAAGCTAGAGTAAGGAAAGGCAAACCTACGTTTCTAGCATTTGTAGACTTAGAGAAAGCTTTTGACAATGTTGACTGGAATACTCTCTATCAAATTCTGAAGGTGGCAGGGGTAGCGAAAGGCTATTTACAATTTGTATAGAAACCAAATGGCAGTTGCAAGAGTTGAGGGGTATGAAAGGGAAGCAGTGGTTGGGAAGGGAGCGAGACAGGGTTTTAGCCTCTCCCCGATGTTATTCAATCTGTATATTCAGCATGCAGTAAGGGAAACAAAAGAAAAATTCGGAGTAGGTATTAAAACCCATGGAGAAGTAATAAAAACTTTGAGGTTCGCCGATGACATTGTAATTCTGTCAGAGACAGCAAAGGACTTGGAAGAGCAGTTGAACAGAATGGATAGTGTCTTGAAAGGAGGGTATAAGATGAACATCAACAAAAGCAAAACGAGGGTAATGGAATGTAGTCGAATTAAATCGGGTGATGCTGAGGGAATTAGATTAGGAAATGAGACACTTAAAGTAGTAAAGGAGTTTTGCTATTTGGGGAGCAAAATAGTTGATGATGGTCAAAGTAGAGAGGATATAAAATGTAGACTGGCAATGGCAAGGAAAGCGTTTCTGAAGAAGAAAAATTTGTTAACATCGAGTATAGATTTAAATGTCAGGAAGTCATTTCTGAAAGTATTTGTTTGGAGTGTAGCCATATATGGAAGTGAAACGTGGATGATAAATAGTTTAGACAAGAAGAGAATAGAAGCTTTCGAGATGTGGTGCTACAGAAGAATGCTGAAGATTAGATGGGTAGATCACATAACTAATGAGGAAGTACTGAACAGGATTGGGGAGAAGAGAAGTTTGTGGCACAACTTGACTAGAAGAAGGGATCGGTTGGTAGGACATGTTCTGAGGCATCAAGGGATCACCAATTTATTATAGGAGGGCAGCGTGGAGGGTAAAAATCGTAGAGGTAGACCAAGAGATGAATACACTAAGCAGATTCAGAAGGATGTAGGTTGCGGTAGGTACTGGGAGATGAAGCAGCTTGCACAGGACAGAGTAGCATGGAGAGCTGCATCAAACCAGTCTCAGGACTGAAGACCACAACAAGAACAACATCGAGGGAAGGCTGAAGTCCCCACCAACTATAACCGTATGAGTGGGATATTTATTTGTTCTTATCAGTGTGGTCGTTGTTTCTTCCGTGCGCTATAACTAACGGCTGCATGTGATATCGTACATCGTGCTTTGCCTCCCATCACGTTCCCCAACTGTGAACTCTCTCCCCACCGCACTGTCGACTGGGATCTGCCTCGCACCGCCGGTGGCTGCCTCTAACGAGCGCCATCCACACCTGCAGGTGACTCAACACGTTTCCCACCCCACACACCTTAAAACGGTTCCTTTTCATGTGTACGTGCGTCTAATGTGCCAACGCACTATTGCTATCTTTGGCGACACATGCGAAAATATCGCTGCATCATGCCAGATTTATCAGGTAGCATTTGTTCCTCAAAAAGACTCGACTGGCGACGGCACGTATTACGGGTTAGCAGAATTGGTTCATTGTATACACACCCAACTGCATTGAGCTCAACGAAGAATGTATGAAGTCAGGATGGACGGACCTTAGGCCGGTATTACACTATCAAAAATCTTTGTCAAAGGGTTGATCAAAGATGTGATCAAATATTTGTTAAATATATTTGACAAAGATCTTTGACGTGGCGCTTAAACGGGGTATTACACCGTCACATTTTCGTCAAAGTTTGAGATGGCCGACAACAACTTGTTATTAACTGCAGCAGTTGCATGTACCAAAATTGCACTGTGTGCACATGCGGAAGAGAAGCGGGAGAAAAGAAGGAAACGTACCTGGGTGAAGCCGTGGGTTTTACGACGACACGATGAAAGCATTCAACAAAAGTTGTTACGTGAGCTTATAGTGGAGGACGTCAAGTCGTACATCAATTACTTAAAAATGGATGAGCATACATTTCTGTATGTGCTCAGTGAAGTGTATCTTCCATATCACAAAGCACAATACTCACTCAAGAACTGCTATGTCTGCACTCCGATTCCTTGCTACAGGAGAGAGTTAGGTTAGGTTAGGTCAAGTCTCCAATCTTCTTAATCTGTTTTTGTATTCAGGGTGCCTCACATTATAAAGCACCTCATCATCTTCATACCTCTCTATTAATTTTGTAGTTGTCATTACATACCAAGTGTATTTACGGCAATGTTTATAAAAACACTACAGATAGCAGAACGCTACAACCACACTAGCGCTCCACGTGGTAAAGTCACATCGCAGTGAACAGAAGACGAAGCGACTTCTATGATAATATCTGCAGGTGGTGGTGGTGGTGGGTAGTGTTTAACGTCCCGTCGACAACGAGGTCATTAGAGACGGAGCGCAAGCTCGGGTTAGGGAAGGATCGGGAAGGAAGTCGGCCGTGCCCTTTCAAAGGAACCATCCCGGCATTTGCCTGAAACGATTTAGGGAAATCACGGAAAACCTAAATCAGGATGGCCGGAGACGGGATTGAACCGTCGTCCTCCCGAATGCGAGTCCAGTGTGCTAACCACTGTGCCACCTCGCTCGGTTAATATCTACAGCGAGGCCCTAGATTGATCAAATATTTGACGACATTTGACAAAGTTCCCTATTACACCATAACATTTCTTTGACGAAGATATTGTACAAAGAAATTTGACAGTGTAATATCCGCCTTACACACTCTACATTGTACCGGATCAACTTTCACGAACGTGACTCACTAAATGCTAATGCTGTGCACAGAGGGAGACGACATAGGACTTAACACAGTGTTCGCAGACAAGAAGAAAAGTTCCGGGGAATTATTTGTTGACTTAACTCGCTTACACCACTTTTGGACTTAACTCACTATCCACTGTAAGCACGGAATATATGTCCTCAGTTTTTTTCTCAGTATGGAGTTCATCGTTGACCAGCAAACGTCTCTGTTTCCTATACCTCCGTGCTGCTTATCTTTGGCAAAGTATATCCGTTTGTCGATGCGAATGTATTGTCTTTGATTAGGAAAACTGTGATATCGTATTTGGAATTTGTGTTTTGGTCTTTATTAGCGTTTGTGTGTCTGTTTGGCTTGTAAATGATTTTGAGCCCTTTGCAGATTGTCGTTGTTGCTTATAGACTCTCTCTGCTACTCCCATCTATATAATTACTTTTCTATTGAAGTAAGTATTAATGGCGTGCTTTTGTGACTGAATTTGTGTGTTTATTACTTTACAATTTACGTATTACAATGGCTCATTGTGATCGTAGTTAAGTGTTTTCCGTATTCTCCATATAATTTTCGCCCAATCTGTTATAAAAAGAGTTGGCCTCTAAGTTATACTGAATTTTCTGGAGCAGAGATAGCGTGGAAGAAGATAACTAATATTTTTACTTTTATTATTTTTTTTAGAAGAAAAGTTTGCCTGCCGTCGATGTAAATGTCTTGCAGTTGTAATTTGCTTAGGAACGTCTTTTAGTGGCTTTACTTTATTAGTCATTTTTTGCCACGTAACAATAACAATTTGCGTAACTTGCCGTTAAAATGTATTCGTATATTTATGTGTAAAAAGGATCACTTTCGATTACGTGCTGCTGAAATTCCATGATAAATAAGAATAATATTCGGTAATTATTGTTTGTGGTAGGCGATATGTACATTGGTAGTTCATTTGTACATAGTATCATGTGTAGGTAATCGTATACTAGTACACAACGTGGAACTATATGGAAATAATTGCGTTAAAGAAATTTATGTGTACAGACATTCCGAAGTTTTTTGCATTCTTATCTCCAATCCTGGCCTGAGCCTGAGTGTTATTTTTAGTGAATCTCATTTTATCCCAGAAATGGATCAAGTACGCAGTTTTACCATGAAACAAACACATTACAGATAGGATTGATAGTTTTGAAGGAGACCACAGATTTCTCTCATTGTTATCTCTAACTCTAAAAGAGTGAAAAGTTCGAGTTACGTTTAGGAGGAATTGGTGTGCCTACAATTAGTTACGATGTGCCATTCTGTGCTCCACATTGTTGCAGTTATCCACTATAGAACATGTATGATGAGTATTGTTTACTTTAGAAATAAAACCCCATCCTTAACATCATTGTTGTCCACCCCTGGCAGCTGAGTGGTCAGTGCAACAGAATGTCAATCCTAAGGGCCCGGGTTCGATTCCCGGTTGAGTGGGAAATTTTCTCCACTAAAGGACTGGGTGTTGTGTTGTCCTGATCATCATTATTTTATCCCCATCGACGCGGAAGTGGCGTCAAATAGAAAGACTTGCACCCGGCGAACGTTCTACCCGACGGGAGGCGCTCGCCACACATTTACATTTATTTACTTAATTGTTACTATTGCTCCCGTTACCCATCTACACTTTTCTGTATGAATCCCTAGTATCAGTAATTTATTTTTGCCCATGATTTCCTCTTTCACCTCAGTCTTAAATCATATATAACTTATTAATTTTTATTGTACTTTTCATTATTATCCTATTTCTTGCGGCATTACTCTTCCCTCCTCCCGTCTATATGTTTGTTTGTTTTTTTTTTTTTTTTTTTTTTTTAACTGATCAATATCTCAATGCAACATTGCTTTTGACCGTGTGATGTGGTGACACATACAGTATCTCAAGATTGTGATTGTTTATTCAATATTGCAAACAAAGCTATTTCAACTTGCTCAGCAATAAATTTGAATGGAAAAAATAAAACTGTAATAATCCATAAATTGGTTTGAATATTAGAAGGTTCTACTAGGCCTGGTCCTATTGGAGGTAGTATGCCATTATTGACCTCCAACACTTTGAACTGACCGGCCCAGTCAGTTGTTGGGGAATCTACAGTTAAACATGGGGTCCAAACCAAGGTGCAGCTCAGTATTTTTCACATTAACAGAGGTGAAAGGGAAGTAAGTGACAGCTCAAAATCCTAGGTGTGACCAGGGATTGAACCTACAAACTTGGATTTATAAACTGGCTTTTTACCAGTTACTAAAATTTCTGTGAGCACTGATGACCTCACAGAGTTTTACTCTGTGAAACACTGTTTTCTGGTGAGACTCGGACTGCTCCAAAAATGTGGTTAAACAAAGGTTAGTCTTAAGTAGGGGAACAGATGCTGCAGTGGTTCCAGGAGTACAGAAGAATAGATCCAAACACCAGAAGATTCCTTGAGAACAGGAAAAACAAGGCTTGAGTCAACTTCTGTAATAGATTGAATAAGGTCTCTTAACATTTCAGATGTCTGAAGGAAAATCAATCTCTAAAACATTCTAATGCAGTTGGTTTGCCAATAGTGGATCCCATGTGGTTAGAAGGATTGTGATACAGGCAGTTCTTCCATTTTGTCATGAAACCCCCATGGTCATTCCAGAGGAAACATTTCAATGATTCTCCACTAGCCTTGTTCCTCTGACAAGTTGAATCAGCTATGAAAAATTCTGTGAATACCTGTCCAGGAGCACATGGGTGCTGTGGAACTACTACTTTGGATATTCCATAAAATGTTGGGAAAGGGGAACAAAATGGAGAATGGACTACACAAATTATCATACCTGTAGTGAAACCAGGGAATAACCCCAAAATTTATATCTCATGTAGACCAATTGCCTTGTACCCTTGTGTGGGGAAAATTCTTGAAAGATTCATCAAGTAATCTTGAAATATGGCAGGAAACTGAGTTATTGAAGTTTATCCCAGTTTGGCTTTAGTAAAGATAAAATAACAATGGACAACGTAACAATTTTGTGCTGTGATGCTCAGCTTTCCAAGAAAAATTGTTCTTAATGTAATGATTCTTAGGTGTGACATCAGCTCGTAATAATGTCCAGGTCTCTATCGTTTTAGAAAGCAAGCTGGTCTTCTTATCAGTTGGATATATGGCATTTGTACTGCCCTTGTGAGGAGAGTGATTTTAGTAGCCTTGTGAGGAGAGTGATTTCAGTAGGATAGCCTATCAGAAACAATTTATAGAACCTTTGATTTGTTCCATAGGCTTAACTCGCAGAGCAATCCCTAGCCCCTTGTTACACATAATTTATTCTAGTGATATGCAAGAAATTATTCATCCAGATGTCCACATACTATAGTATGCTGATGATACATGTTCATATCATATGATTCGATGGAGGATTCAGCAATCGGTAAACTGATATGGGCAGTAACAGAAGTGGGTGATTGATTACATGCAAATGGACTTGAAACTACTACTTCAAAGACTTCAGGTATTATTTTTTCAATGGACTTGGAACTACTTCTTCAGAGACTTCAGTTATTATTTCAAGATGTCGTGCACTATAATGAAATTCATACTGAGTTATTCATTCCAAGTTAAACTATCAGCTAAATTCTTGGGAATGTGATTGAGTTCCAGATGCAGATGGGTTCCACACATTGATTACATTATTAATACTTGTCTCCCAGTTATGAACATCACCAGATCTTGAACTAAAGTTTGGTGGAGTGCAAACCCCAATCTATTATTGGCTATATAGGGTGTTTATTAGGAGCAGGATCGAATATGGATGTGTGGTATGTGGGAATGCCAGCATCAAGTATTTGTAAATTAGATGCTTTACAATATTGCTGTATCTGGACTTGTCTTGGCCTGATGAGATCAACTCCTCCCAGTCCCCCAAGCGGGCTCACCACTCTTGGAGGGTTTGTGCTTGGCTACCACAAAGCCCCAGTCTTTGCAGCATCTTTTTCCTTCTTTGCTGCATGTCTAAACTCTTGCTATTTTTCCTCTCCCTTGAGGAACATGTCTGGGGTGTTATTGGGAATGTTCCACATTGTCTGTCGCTGACTTAAGAACGTTTCACCACCGTTTTCCATTCCATTTTCCTTTCCTTGTTTCTCTTCTCCTCCCGTTCCTCCATTTCGGCATTAGGAGTTCCTCTTTTTCTTCTTCCTTCCTGTGCGCTCCTGATGGCTGGCCCATGAGTCTGATACACAACAGATGACTGAGTAATGCTTAATTCCCAGCTCCGGGTGAACAGATAGGGTTTGCAAGTACCCCCTGGTACATGCCAGGCTCAGGGAGGGGTGATCGCTTGAGCTGCTACATTCTCAAATTGGTGATAGGTCCCTCTGTCAGATGTTCAGGAGGTGTAACCTGAGATGTGAACAGTGACCCAAATCGTGTGTGCCCCCAGTTCGAAGGAGCGTGTCATCAGAGATGCTGGCAGTCGTGGGAGATTTCCTTGCTATGAGCAAATCATCTTCACAATTAACGTCTACAAAATGTAAATGGAATGAGGCTAACGATTCAAAGACCCTTCTAGCTGCACTATGGTTCCCCGTGGTTCCACCTACTGAAGACAGATAGGCCTTCGCAACGGTAAATCCGTTTCTTATTCAGAATGGTGTTGATGCAATTGCCAGCCATGTGAAATATGCTCTTGTTTACGGAACGGCACTTTGCTTTTGGAGACTACTTCTGATTCTCAAGCACATGACTGCTTACCTCTTTACTTTTCCACGGCTGTCCTGTTCGTGTTGAGGCCCATAGAACTCTGAACTCTTCCCACTAGTATGTTATTTTCACTAGGCTGCTCAACAGTCTGACAGAGGCTGAATTTCAAACATACCTCTGATCAGGGTGTTATTGCTGTCCATCGGGTGATGAAAAAGATAGATGCCTACTTATTGTCCACACGCACTCTTTTGCTCATCTTAGAGAGAGTGGTGTTTCTGTCCAAGATCAAAGCAGGCTATGAAGTTATTACAGTCCAACCATACATTCCGAACCCGGTGCGCTGCAACCAGTGTGATTGTTTTGATCACACTCGAGTCTCTTGTCGATACCCGACCAAATGTGTGACTTATGGTAGGGATGTGCACGAGGGCGATTGCCACCTCCTCCTCACTGCTGTAGCTGTATCAACTGCAATGGCGACGGTGCCGCCGCCTCTCGAAATTGTCCCGTGTATCTTGATGAGCCGGCTGTCCAAGAGATCTGGGTAAAGGAAAAAATGCTTTACCCAGTCGCTCACAAGTTATTGGCTAGTCACAAGCCCTGCATTCTCTCGTCTTGCACTCACAGTTCTGTTCTTGCTACATCTCGTTCCAAGGACGACATGGCGATGCAGACGTGTGACCTCAGATTCAGCTCTGAGGTTGTGAAATCTGCCAGTGTCAAGGTAGCATCGTCATCCGTTCATCCGGCTGTGCAACAAGCCATCAAACTCTTGCCTCAAGGGGCGAAGCCACCAGCTACACAACCTGTAGGCCGGAAATGACAGTAGTAGTACTCCCATGAGACTTTCTACGTGCCTTCAGCCAACCAACACCTGAGCCTTTCTCTGCTAACCGGGAAGGATCGAAGGATTCCAACAAAGGCAAACAGCCTACTCCTTCACTGACTCGAAGATCCTCTTCGATGGTGTTGCCAATGTGATACCTTTGTCCGGTTGGCCGGTGCACAGGATCTACTGTTTTTCTGCATTGGATTCCACAGACCAACAGCACAAGCAAGCCGATGTTCCTGTGGACATCATGAGCAAGACCCTCGTGCATATTTACCCTGTAGCAGCAAGTCTTCGCAGGCTGTTACTTGGCAGCCGCCGAGGTGACACCTCTTCATTTCTTCATCATGACTCTCCTCCAGTGGAATGTTCGCGGACTTCGGTCCCACAAAAAGGCTTTACTGTTGCTTTTAGCATCGCAACGGCCCCTTGTACTCTGCCTTCAGGAAACAAAATTGTGTTCTTACGGCTGCTTTGAGCTCACATTTCTTCCCGGTCCGTTTCGACCTTCTGTCTGAGGTCAGCATTCCATCTAATGCGGGTGTCATATTGTTCATAGATGATGACGTTCTCCCTCAGTACCCATCACTGCGGCAGACTTCCTCCAGCTTCCAGAATGAGATTTTCACTCTGCAGCGGAGGGTGCGCTGATATAAAACTTCCTGGCAGATTAAAACTGTGTGCCCGACCGAGACTCGAACTCGGGACCTTTGCCTTTTGCGGGCAAGTGCTCTACCAACTGAGCTACCGAAGCACGACTCACGCCTGGTACTCACAGCTCTGCTGCAGAGTGAAAATCTCATTCTGGAAACATCCCCCAGGCTGTGGCTAAGCCATGTCTCCGCAATATCCTTTCTTTCAGGAGTGCTAGTTCTGCAAGGTTCGCAGGAGAGCTTCTGTAAAGTTTGGAAGGTAGGAGACAAGGTACTGGCAGAAGTAAAGCTGTGAGTACCGGGCGTGAGTCGTGCTTCGGTAGCTCAGTTGGTAGAGCATTTGCCTGCGAAAGGCAAAGGTCACGAGTTCGAGTCTCGGTCGGGCACACAGTTTTAATCTGCTAGGAAGTTTTCCTCCAGCTTATTGAGCAGCTACCTCCCCCATTTCTGCTGCCCATTGACTTTATTGCGCATCATCCCTTTGAGGTTCTGCCAGAACCTGTTAGAGAGGTGTCGTCTTGGCTCATCTTAATCAACTCCACCTCTTCTGCCTCCTGCGGGTCCAGGGTAAGAATAGGCCCGAGGTATTCATGCCTGTCCTAAGAGGTGACACTAAAAGGAGTTTCAACCGTTTCGGCCTTCAATGTAATGGTCCGCATTGGGGTTTGACCTCAATTTTTCAAATTTCTACAGAAGTACGAGCCTTTTGGGGAAGGACACCTTACGTGGTGTATCACTGGTCCTCAGTGCACTAAGACCTTGGCACTCATCGTCATAACTGCACCCACTGTTCATCAATTTGGGCCTAAACACCTGATGGGTTGCACAATTTATGCCCATAGTGCGTCCCCATCTGCACCTACGATCATGATGGACTTTCCATGGCACCCGAAATCACGCACGGTAGCCAGCCCGTTGTGGTGGGGTCGTCATGTACCCTCTAGGTTGTAGCCCCCTGACAACACAGGGAACGTACTGCCGATACCTTAGCTGCACCCTCCCCATGTCAGCCAAGGAGTAGATGCCCGTCTACTTGGGGCATCAGGACTCCCGGCAACGGTCATCCTCCCAGGTGGCCCTTGCTGAGGCTGGATGGTGCCTGTGGGGAGAGCCCCTGGTCGGAGTGGGTGATATCGGGGCGGCCGTTTCGCAGATGAAACGTCAACATGCATCAGGTCGCTCTGCGGCCGCGTTTTCCAAGAGGAAAGGTTCTGTCTCTGGTTCTGGTACTTCCGCCTTTTCCCCCTTGGCCACTCCTTGAGAGGAAGGACAGGCCCGCCGGCTTGGAGCGAAATACTTTCCCTGCTATTTAGTCTGTTCTCGGACCGATGGGGGGACGTTCGCCACCTCCAAGCTCATGTTCTTTGTACAGCATATCGAGGACATCTTCGGAGAAATCGAGGTTCTTAGTAAAATGCGTTCGGAGTCTGTTCTCATAAAGACCACCTCCGCTACACAGTCGGCGGCACTCGAGGCACGCGACTGACTAGGGGACATCCCAGTGTCCATTGTCCCACATCTGGCACTCAATAGGACGCAGGGGATTATTTTCCATCGGGACCTCCTGCTACAATCTGCTGAGGAGCTCAGGGCCAAACTGGAGCGCCGTGGCATGCATTTCGCCCGGCGAGTCCAGCGCAGCCCCATAGAACCGTCACGTCGGCACTGGGGCTTTTATCCTCGCCTTCGAGGGGGATGGTCTCCTGGAAAAGGTAAAGGTGATGTGTGACGTGCGACCTTACGTCCTGCCTCCTATGCGATGCTTTTAATGTTAGCGCTTCGGGCACATGTCGTCACGGTGTGAAGCTGAGCCCCTTTGTGGCGATTGTGGACGTCCTCTTCGTGAGGGACATACATGCACACCACCACCTCGGTGCGTCAATTGTCCTGGCCTCCACTCGCCTAGATCTTTCGACTGCCCGCATATCAGAAGGAGAAGAAGATACAAGAATTGAAAACCTTGGACCATCTGTCTTATTCTGAGGTCAGGAAGAAATATGACCGCCTCCATCCCATGATGTTGACAACGTCGTTTGCTTCGGTCGTGTCCACTCCTTCCGCAGTATCCTCACCCTTATCCTGTCCCCCCTCCACCTCCTCACCCCATCCGGGGTCTATGCCTCCGCCTCCCAAATCCCTCCCTTCCAAATCCTCCTCCCTCGCGGCCTCTGCCCCAGGGGCCACCCTACCTCCTCCTCCGCCGCCACCTGAGAAGTGATCCTCTTCTCAGGCGTCAATCAGGGAAACGTTACAGACACCGGCTTCCGAGCTCCGGAGTTCCAAAAAGGACCCCGAGCGTGAGGACTTTCTTCGGGTCCAGCCCCCAAAGCCCACCATCCCTGTGACTCATCAGTCTTCCAAGAAGGCCTCAAAGAAGAAGTCTTTATCCCCCTCTCCACCCCGGCGCGTTTCGCCTGATGCTCCATCCGACAGTCGCTGCTCCCGGCCGTCCTCAGTTTCGCCGGGACGCTCTGCTGCCAGGCGCTCAGCTGGCCTGTCGTCGGCGAATGATGCTGCCCCTCATGTGCAACTCAGGAATGTGGCCGCAGCTGGCGACGACCCGATGGAACAGGATGCGCCTCCCAACGGTTGTAACGATGTTCCCTCGAAACGTGGCTCTCCGCGGCCGTCGAGGTGACCAGCTCATCACCCATTTCGTTCCCCTTTTCTCTGATTCGCGATGGCTCTGTTACATTGGAACATCAGAGGTATTCGATCTAATCGGGAGGAATTACAACTGCTCCTCCGCCTGCACTGTCCGCTCGTCATTGGTCTCCAGGAAAAGAAGCTATGCCCAACTGACCATATTGCTTTTACCCACTTTACCTCCGAGTGATCTGACCTAACCCCTGTGGACGGACAGTATTCCAGCTCGTGGTGGGGTCATGTTGCTCATTCGGGACGATGTCTATTACCATCCCATCCCATTGGCCACCCCACTCCAAGCAATAGCTGTCCGTATTACTCTTTCTGCCTTTACTTTTTCTGTTTGTACTGTCTACACTCCAACGTCATGCGCAGTTAGTTGGGCTGACATGATGCACCTTATTCCTCAGCTTCCTCCGCCGTTTTTATTGTTTGGCGACTTCAATGCCCATCAGCCCCTATGGGGTTCTCCTGCATCCTGTCAGAGAGGCTCCCTCTTGATGGATGTTTTCAACCATCTCAATCTTGTCTGCCTCAATACTGGCACCCCGACTTTCCTCTCGGACTCTACTCATACCTACTCCCGCTTGGACCTCTCGATCTGTTCTACCACTCTTGCCCGTCGTTTCGAGTGGTATGTCCTTTCTGACACCTATTCGAGCGACCATTTCCCCCGTGTCGTTCGTCTCCTGCACCACACCCCATCCCCACGTCCCTCGAGCTGGAACATACCGAAAGCTGACTGGAGACTTTACTCCTCCCTGGAGACCTTTCCGGACCAAGATTTTCTCAGCTGTGACAGTCAGGTCGAATACCTCACAGCTGTTATCATCAATGCTGCCGAACGTTTCATTCCTCGTACTACCTCTTCTTCACGTCATGTTTCAGTCCCCTGGTGGAATGAGGCTTGCAGAGATGCTATCCGTGCTAGACGACGTGCTTTACCCACCTTTCGTCGCCATCCTACGCTGGCGATTTGTATTGATTACAAATGACTCCGAGGGCAATGTCGTCGAGTCATCAAAGACAGCAAAAAAGCTCCTTTAACAGTTTTACTCCCTCTTATGTCATCTGGGGTGGCCTGCACCGGCTGTCGGGCATTAAGGCCTACTCTCGATACCTGGCCTGACTTCAGGTAATGAGGTACTTGTGGACCCTGTGGATGTCTCCAACGTCTTCAGCCGCTTTTTCACGGAGGTTTCAAGCTCCGCCCATTACCACCCTGCCTTCCTTCCCAGAAAAGAGGCTGAAGAGGCTCGGCGACCTTCTTTCCACTCACTGAAACTGGAAAATTATAATGCCCCCCTTTACCATGCAGGAACTCGAATGTGCACTTGCACTGTCCCGGTCCTCTGTTCCGGGGCCAGATGCCTTTCAGGTTCAGATGCTGGCACACCTTTCTCCGGCAGGCAAATGCTTTCTTCTTTGTACCTATAATTGCATCTGGACCAAAGGTCAGGTCCCCATGCCTTGGCATGAGGCCGTCGTTGTTCCCATACCCAAACCCGGGACGGATAGACACCTTCTTTCTAGTTACCGCCCCCATTTCTCTTACAAGCTGTGTCTGTAAAGTGATGGAGCGCATGGTTAACGCTCAGTTGGTTTGGATTCTTGAATCTCAACGGCTACTTACCAATGTTCAATGCGGCTTTCGTCGACGCCACTCCGCTGTTGACCACCTTGTGACCTTGTTGACATTCATCATGAACAACTTTTTGCGAAAACACCAAACGGTAGCTGTGTTCTTCGATTTGGAGAAGGCTTACAATACCTGTTACCTGCTCCTCACTATGCACAGGTGGGGCCTACATGGTCGCCTGCCCCTTTTTATTGATTCATTTTTAACAGATCGAATGTTTAGGGTACGTGTGGGTTCCGTATTGTCAGACGTCCTCCTCCAGGAGAACGGAGTGCATCAGGGCTCCGTTTTGAGCGTAGCCCTTTTTGCCATAGCGATCAATCCAACTATGGATTGCATTCCACCTAATGTCTCAGGCTCTCTTTTCGTCGATGACTTTGCGATCTACTGCAGTGCCCAGAGAACATGCCTCGTGGAGCGCTGCCTTCAGCATTGTCTTGACAGCCTATACTCGTGGAGTGTGGCTAATGGCTTCCAGTTCTCTGAAGAGAAGACGGTTTGCATCAACTTTTGGTGATATAAAGCATCCCTTCCACCATCCTTACATCTCGCTCCTGTTGTTCTCCCATTCGTGGAGACAACGAAGTTTTTAGGGCTCACACGGACAGGAAACTTTGTTGGTCTCCGCATGCCTCTTATTTGGCTGCCCGTTGTACACGTTCCCTTAATGTCCTCCGTGTTCTTAGTGGTTCATCTTGGGGAGCGGATCGCACTGTCCTGCTTCGCTTATATCGGTCCAGAGTCCGATTAAAGCTGGATTATGGGAACCTAGTGTGCTCGGCCATCCCTCTTACGCCGTCTCAACTCCATCCATCATCAGTGGTTACGTCTTGCCACCGGGGCATTCTATACTATTCCCATCAAGAGTCCTTATGCTGAAGCTGCCGAATTACCATTGACCTACCGGCACTACGTATTGCTTTGTCCGTATGCCTGCCAGCTGTTGTTAATGCCCGACCACCCCTCTTACCAGTCCTTTTTCGCCGATTCTCTCGACCGTCAGTATGGGTTGTATGTGTCTGCCCTGCTGCCCCATGGAGTCCGCTTTCTTCGCCTGCTTCGACAATTGGATTTTGCCCTCCCTACCACCTTCAGAGAGGGTGAGAGCCCGACACCACCTTGGCTACAGGCTCCGGTTCACATTCATCTTGACCTCAGCTCGCTCCCGAAGGAGGGTACTCCGGATGCAGTGTATTGCTCACGGTTTGTCAAACTTCGTGCGCAACTTGCCATTAACACCTTTATTTACACTGATGGCCCCAAAACTGATGATGGTGCCTGCTGTGCCTTTGTCGTCGGGGACGTCACCTTTAAATACCGGCTCCTCGACCAGTGTTCCAGCTTTATGGCCGAGCTTTTTGCTCTCAATCAGGCCGTTCAGTATGTCCGCCGCCAACGTCATTCTCCATATGTACTCTGCTCTGATTCACTCAGTGCTCTTCAGAGCCTTGGAGCTTCGTATCCGGTTCATCCCTTGGTGCAACGGATCCAGCAATCCTTCCATTCTTTTGGTGATGATGGCTCTCCTGTTAGCTTTATGTGGGTTCCAGGCCACGTAGGAGTGCCTGGGAATGAGGCTGCTGATGCTGCGGCCAAGGCTGCAGTCCTCTTGCCTCGGCCAGCCTCCCTTTGTGTCCCATCGTCTGACATTAGTGGGGTTGTTTGTAAGAGGCTTGTGTCATTATGGTGGGATACTTGGTCGTCACTTCAAGAAAATAAGCTCCGGGCCATAAAACCATTCCCAACAGCTTGGACCACCTCTTCCCGACCATCTTGGCGAGAGGAGGTCCTTTTGGCCAGGTTGCGGATTGGACATTGCCGGTTTAGCCACCGCTACCTGTTATCTGGTGAGCCCACCCCGCAGTGCCCTTGTGGTGATGCATTGACAGTGCGTCATGTTTTATTGTCGTGTCCCCGCTTTAATCAATCTCGTGTTGCCGTCTCTGCCATCTACTTTACAGGAAATTTTAGCTGAATGACGCTCGAGCAGCTGCTCATGTTCTTCGTTTTATTACTTTGACGGACTTCTCCAAAGACATCTAACTCTTTTAATTAATTATTTTATCTGCGTCTTTGTAAGAACTTTCTGGTCCCCCCCCCCCCCCCCCCCCCCCCCCCCCCCCCCCCCCCCGATTATATGTGCACTTACATTTGTGACTGGGCGCTAATGACTTCAGTAGTTGAGCACCCTAAAAAAGAAAAAAACACACCAATCACCTCTTCTGCCTTAACACTGAAGCACCCACATTCCTTTCAGACTCTTCACCCACCTATTCCCGTTGGGGCCTATCCTATTCCCATTTGGACCTACCTTCAGCACTGCCCAGCTTGCTTATTGTCTTGAGTGGCCCATTCTTTCTGACACGTAAGCGAGTGACCATTTCCCGTGTGCTATCCACCTGCTGACTGCTACCGCACCTGCTTTAACACCCAAATGGCAGCTTACTAAGGCTGACTGGTGGCTTTACTCCTCCCTAGCAACCTTCAACAAATAAGATTTCCCCAGTTGTGATGACCAGGTGGAATATATTATAAACCTTATACTTACCGCTGCGGTGTGTTCCATTCCTCGCGCTTGATCTTTACCATGCTGTGTCCCAGTCCCTTGGTGGACTGAGGCATGCCATGACGCAGTTCCTGTGATTAGATGTGCTCTCCACATTTGTAACCGTCATTCTATGATGGGAAACTGCATTCGTTATAAACAGGTGCATATACAGTGTCGCGTTCTTCGAAGCAGCAAAAAAAACTATCTGGATTTCATTCACTAGTTCTACCCCCTCCTGTGACCTGTGGGCCAACCTCCGATGGCTCTCTGGTACCAAGATCAATTTGCCGATTTGTTTCCTGACAGTAGCGGACAATGTCATAGTAGACTCTATTGCTATCTCCAACACCTTGGACCGCCATTTGTAGAAATTTTGAGCTCTTCCCACTATCACTCTGTCTTCCTCCATCGGAAATGGGTGGAGGCGGCTCATGCAATACCCTTCTCTTCTCAGAATCGTGAGTGCTACAATACCGCTTCTTATGAGGGAGCTAGATCATGCTCTCACTTCATCCTGATCCTCTGACCCAGAGCCAGATGCTGTCCACATTCAGATGTTACAGCACCTTTCTCTTGCAGACAAGCACTTTCTGCTTAATATGTACAACCACTTCGGGCAGAGGGCATGTTTCCCTAATGTTGGCATGAAGCCACCGTCATACCCATACCTAAGCCCGGTAAGGACAAAAACCACCTCCTGGCTACTGACCTATCTCTCTCACCAGATGTGTTTTCAAGGTGATGAAATGTATGATTCAAGCACAGCTGGTATGTTAGCTCAAGTCTTGAAATTTACTAACGACTGCACAGTGTGGATTTCGAGCACACCGTTCTGCAGTTGACCATCTTGTTACTTTGTCCACCCATGTCATGAGTGGTTTTCTGAATTGTGACCATGTTTTTCGATTTGGAAAAGGCCTACGACACCTGCTGTAGAATTGGTATCCTCTGTACTTTTTACACGTGGGGCTTTTGTGGCGCCTGCCCTGTTTCCTTCACGAATTTTTAAAAGACAGAGTTTTCAAGCTGCGTGTGGGTTCTGCCTTGTCACACACTTTTATACAAGATACCGGTGTGTTTCAAGGTTCCATCATGAGTGCCGTGCTCTTTGCTGTCACCATTAACCTTATAATTGCCTTTCTTCCGCCGGGCGTCTCCGGCTCCCGTTTGTTGATGATTTTGCCATCTGTTGCAGTTCTCCATGGACCTGTCTAACTGAGCGGCGTCTTCAGCAATGGCTTGATCATCTTTACTCCTGGAGCATGGACAGTGGCTTTTGTTTTTCTATGGACAAAACTGTTTGTATGAATTTCTGGCAGTGCAATTGATTCTTCCCACCATCTTTACATCTTGGTCTGTCGCTCTTCCATTCGTTGAAACTACAAAATCCTGTGGCTCATGCTAGGTAGGAAGCTCTCTTGGTCCTTCCATGTGTCTTATCTGGCAGCCCGCTGTACGCAGTCCCTCAATGTCCTACATGTTCTAATGGTACTTCCTGGGGTGCAGATCGAACCACCCTGTTCAGTTTGTACCAGTCCCTTGTCCATTCGAAACTAGACTATGGGTGCTTTGTTTGTGTCTGCACATCCGTCCCTCTTGCGCGATCTCTACACTAACCACCATCTTGGCATCCATTTGGCCACTGGCTCCTTTTACATTAGTCCGGTTGTGAGTGTATGCTGAATCTGCTGAACTACCACTGTCCTACTGCCATGACTTTCTCCTCAGCGGGTATGCATGCTGTTTGTCTGGCGTACAGTGCCACCCATCCTATGCCTACTCCTTCGATGAATCCTTTGATCACCAGTAAGGGGCACGTCCCTCTTCTACTTTGCCTCCTGGAGTCCGCTTTTGGTACCTGTTCCGGTGGCTTGACTTCACACTACCTTCAACGTTCACGGTGGGTGTGAACCCTTCACCACCTTGGCTTCGTGAAGCGGCCTGTTTTAACCTTGTCCTTCATTCGCTTCCTAAGGACATTACTCCAGCCTCACTCTATCGCCTTCAGTTTCACGACCTTCATATGGAACCTTGCGGTAGTACCTTTGTGTACACTGATGGCTCTCAGACTGACCATGGTGTCGGGTGTGCCTTTGCCATTGGCACCAACGTTTTTCGATATCGGCTTCTGGCACACTGCTCAGTATTTACAGCCGAACTCTTTACCTGTATCAGGCCATGGAGTACATCCGGCAACACAGACTTTTCAATTGTGTCCTCCGCTCAGACACTCTCAGCACCCTCAAAGACTACGTTCGCTGTACGCTGCCCATCCCTTAGTGCAACGGGTCCAGGAAAACTGTCACTTGCTCACTCGTGATGGAGCCACTGTGATGTTTATTTGGGTTCCTGGTCATGTTGGTCTTCCAGAAAACGAGGCTGCTGCCAAGGCTGTAGTCCTCGTACCTCAGCCCAGCAGTTCCTCTACTCCTTCCAATGGTCTCTTGTGTTGTCATTTGTCAGGAGGTGGTGTCACTTTATCATCACCATTGGTCCCCTTCATGGGAATAAGCTCCAGATTTTAGGTTGCTTATTGTGCACTGCCTTTTTAGCCATTGTCATTTGTTAAGTGGAGCTCCCACACCACTTTATACATATTGTGCCCAAGTTTTAACTGTCTGCCACATCCTGATGGAATGCCCATTTTTAGCTGTTTACATTCACGCTTGGGTTTGCTGTCAAGAGTTATCGGCTGTTTTAGCAAATGTCACGCGGGCTGTTGACTGCGTTTTACTTTTATCCGTCATAGTAGTATGGCGAAGGCCATTTAATTTTTAGTTCTGGACCTCCGTATCTGTATGGTGTCTTTTGTAACCCTTTCTGCAAGTCCCTGTTTTTAGCTGTTTTATGTCAATTGGGATTGACATATAGTCATTTTTTTTACTCCCTTCGTATTCTATAGTTTTGACTTGGGCACATGACCCCAGTTCTTTTCACGCCCTAAAACAAACCAAACAAACTCACTCCTGCCAGTGCACTCGTAATAGACCCACTGGTAATGTCTCTTGATTTTAGGGAACAATGGCCCTCCAGCAAATGTATTCTGAAAATGATAGTGCTTTTAGCTCACCCAGTAATTAATAAATGTAAAACGCTACACATCATCGTGTCCAACATAATATTATATCGACCTCCAGAAAGTTTTCATGGGTTGAAACATATATGCAAAATTTATTATAACAAGAAGCAAGACTACTTATGTATGTATGGCCTGTGTACTGTGCGCTCCGCTCCTTTGCTTTATGTGGAATTTAGTGCGTACACTAACCTTAATGCAATAACCAGCACTACTTTGATGCTATTGAGCAAAGCTCTACATATTTATATGGATGGCCCAAGAATCATGTCAGAAGGCAATGTGGCTGTGCCGTTTTATGCCAAAGAACGGGTTACTTTTTGAACTCCTTCCTCAGTCTCTTCTTATACGGAGGAAGCAGTAACAATCACATACGTCACTGTACATCTACATACACACTCTGGAAGCCACCATACAGTGCGTGATGCAATGTACGAAGTACCACTGCTAGTTTTTTTCCTTTCCTGTTCTATTCACATGTAGAGCAAGGGAAAAACAGCTGTCCTTATGCCCCCTTATACCTTAATTTCTTGTATCTTACCTTACTGGTTTTTACGTGGAAGGTATGTTGCAGCAGTGAGATCATTCGGCAGTCGGCTTCAAATGCCAGTTCTCTAAATTTTCTCAATAGTGTTTCTCGAAAAGAAATATCACCTCCCCTCTAGGGATTCCTATTTGAGTTTCCAAAGCATCACCATAACACTTGCATGTTGTTCGAATCTACCAGTAACAAATCTAGGTAGCTGCCTGTGAATTTTTTTGATGACTTCCTTTGGTACAACCCAACTTGGATCCCAAACACTTGAGCAGTGCTCAAGAATAGGTCGCAACAGTGTCCAATATGCAGTCTCCTTTACAGATGATGCACACTTTCCTAAAATTCTCCCAGTAAACTGAAGTTGACCATTTGCCTTCTCTACCACAGTCTTTGCATGCTAGTTCCATGTCATATTGCTTGGCAACATTACACACAGATTTTAAATGACATGACAGTGTCAAGTGGACACAACTGGTCCTGTATCCTAACATTAAGGGTTTTTTCTTCATGCTCATCTGCATTCTCACATTTTTCTGTATTTAAAGCCAGCTGTTGTTCATCACACAAAGTAGAAATTTAGTCTTAAGTGATCTTGAATCATCCTACAGTCACTCATCTTTGACACCTTCCCACACACCACAGACACAACTGCAGATTGCTGCCCACCCTTTCCAGACATTTATCTTTATAGAAGATAATAGCCGTCCTATCACACTTACCTATGCCATTCCTGATGATACCCTTGTCTCTGATGCACGCTCGCTGACAAGGGTAACATATTGGGTTCTATTATTCCAGAAGTCTTCAAGCCGCTCACATGTCTGGGAACTTATTCTGTGTGCCCGTACCTTCATTAACAGTGTGCAGTGGGGCACCATGTCAAATACTTTTAGAAATTTGAAAATATGGAATCTGCCTGTTGCCCTTCATCCATAGTTCACAGTATATCATGTGAGGAAGGGACGAACTGAGCATAACACAAGCAGTGCTTTGTAAAACAGTGATGATTCATGAATATAAGCTTTTTGGTCTCTACAAAATTTATTACATTTAAACTGGAATTGTACTAGAATTCCTCAACAAATCAATGTTAAGGATATTGGTCTGTTATTTTGTAGGACCTTTCTTTTACACTTCTTGTAGACAGAAGTCACCTGTGCTTTTTTTTCCAGTTGCTTGGGATGCGCTGAGTGGGAAATTTACGAAAAATCCAAGCTAAGTAAGTGGCTAGTACCTTAAAGTACTCTTTGTATAACCAAATTGGGATTCCATCCAGACCTATAAACTTAAGTGGTTTCAACTCTATCAGTTGTTTCTGAATGCCAGGGTTGCTTATTAGTATGTTTCCCATATGGGACTCTATGCCAGGGTCAAACGACGGTATGTTTGTACAATTTTCCTGCAACCATTTCTTAAATGTGAACATTTAAAACTTCGGTTGTTGTTTTGCTATCTTCAACTGCCACATGAGACTGGTCAATGAGTGACTGGAAGGAAGGCTTAGACTAGCTTTAGAGAGCTTAAATAGGACCAGATTTTTTTGCTGATATATTACAGTCGTATTTGTTGTATCCCTCAAGCATGAACCAAGTATGCAACAGCCTTTCTTTGTCAGTATTTTCTGCAGTTTGTTGCTAAACTACTGGGGGTTCTTTTCCACCCTTAATCCACTTACTAGGACATATTTGTCCAGAGCATGACTTACAATTTGTTTAAACTTTGCCCATTACTCATCTATGTGGCACAGAAAGTGCTGCCACAGAAACCTTTGGTCGAATTCAAAATCTATGAAACAAGCATTAACGTAATGTAACATCCATCATACTGGAACTAAATGATTGCAGTTCATGTCTGCGTGAGCTGCTAACAACTGCTTATCTGCTCTTTCTAGCAAAAAGACTCTCGTAACCGCCTTGACTGATTGTTAACTTTTTCAATGACGGTTGCTATGATACACTGTACTATTTAACCCAGAACGATAAAAGACTTGTGATTATTTCTGATTCCAAAAACATTCTTAGTACCATAGAGAACGGGAATTGGCTAACAAAGCAATGAACTTATCAGCGTAGTTCGTGAAATAACAGAATGCTTTCAAATAAAGAAATATATTTATTTACTTTGGATTAAAGCTCGTGCAAGCATTTTGTATAACAAAACTGTAGACGAGTTGGCCAAGGCAGGTGCTTTTATCTGGAACCTTTTTAGATATCCAGTTACCTTTCACTGCTTTATTACATAGAGTTAAAATGGAAATCAGATTCCATTAGGAAGGGGAATGGAAAATATCATCAGTGAATAAATGAAAATATTATAGTTGGGTACAACCCCATGTATCCTGCATACTGTGGTTTTACGATTTATCTGTACACCACAGAGCTACTTTTACACTGCAAAAGGATGAGATTTAACCAAGGCAGTTCTCTGTATCATTATTTGGTCTACAACTTAGGAATTCAGGCACCTGTGACTGCAGCAACTCTGATGTGAGTGGCGTTAATCATTTAATCTTCACCTGCCAAACATACAATCCACATAGAGAAAAATTCCTCTCAGAAGTTTACAGTCACAGGATTCCATTCCCAACAAATATTACTAGTAATTTGATAAGGAATAATAGAGCAGTGGTTCAATGTCTGACAAAATTAATTTTAGTGAGTAATTTCAAAATCTGACCACAGAACTATGGATAAGGTGCAATCACCATTGTTTATATTTTAAAGAGTAGTGACTTTTTAAACTTTGCTATTTTCCCCTTAGTGCTTAAAAATTAAGTTTTCTATTGTTTACCCAATAGGGAAGAAACAAATTTTAGTTACGTTAATGAAATATGTTCATGTCTAACTTAAATGAAATTCTGATTTTAACTGATAGCGGCTAAGTAGTGTACTCCTGCTGAAGGCAAAACACACACACACACACACACACACACACTCTCTCTCTCTCTCTCTCTCTCTCTCTCTCTCTCTCTCTCTCTCTCTCTCTCTCTCTCTCTCTCTCTCTAAATCAAGTGCTGTAAATTCGAACATGCCAACCCTGCCTCCTTCAACTTTGCTGTCACTTTCAGTAACACTATGGCTGCAAGATTTGCTGTTGCTTGGTACAGAGAGTTATAGTGTTTTAACGTAAACCTCTCAGCCTTGCTATCATTTTGCTCACTATTTAAAATAAATGATCTTTTCACTGTTATGAAGTGTGCATGGATTCATATTCTTAACATGGCAGAGATGCAAGCCTCAAGAAACAACTAATGGACAAAGTCACTAACAACACTGAAACATTATCAAAACAGAACAAAAGTTTGTGAACTAACAGGACCTCCATAGTAATACACATTTTTGAGTGGGTTTGTTCTTGTTATTTGTACATAGAAAAACATTTAAAATGTGGAAATATCACACTGCAGAGGAAAAAAAGATTTCCCACCATGGAAGCAAGTGTAACTTTGATATAATGAATGCATAAAAAATGTTGTTATAACATTTGTTGCTCTCGCCAGCTGGAATCATCTGCCTTCCAGTCTAACCTAAACCTCAGGCTGCACTTCAGATCAGTCAATGTCACTATCTTCATATTTCAGATAGCTTTTCGATGTGAGATACACACCGACTTTGCCAACCCCCTAGCAAACCCATCACCTTCCAGCTTTATTTAGGCCTTAGACTACGCAACACATCAGTTTGCCACCACAACCACCATTTAAAAAAGTGCAAAGTGGAACATCAGTATTGCAATATTCAATATACTCGCTATATCGGCTACACCTATATTACAGGTCTAGTGTGCAACTTAGTCTAAGATACACTCAATCTAAGGTACCATCCACAATAATTAAAATACATGTTGTTAAAAACCATGAACAAAAGTACAGCTGAATCATAAAAACAAAAATGTGCAAGTGTCAATTGGCCATACACTGCCCAGTAGAAGAAAGCATCCAGCTTGGAATTACAGTCTGACAAGCATATCTAATCTGTTACAGCTTATAGTTAACTGAAGTAAAAGCCTGTTGTCTCAGGAGGAGCTAAATTCCATAGGACTGTTGTGTTGTGTCAAAAGACATAAAACGGAGGTCGCACTTAAAGGTTTTTGGTGTTCCTCTTCTGACATGCTACGTGAGAATGGAATGGTCAGGAAATAGTCTAAAAGTGGCTAGATGTGAATGCTTTACCATATACTTCTGCATGAATTTCAGAGTAATCCTGTAGCTGTGCCTAGTTCGTTAATAAAATTATTTCTGGCACTCAGTCTCTTACGTATGACGTACAAGACCTACAAAAACTTAGTCAAACCAAAACAATCTATAATGATTACGGTTTTTGCTGTGTTCCCCCTGTAATTCTTGCCATTCAAAATCCATTACAAGCTTCAGCTTTCCTTAGTACTTTCCACTCTTTCACATGTCTGTCACTCACCTGAACATTTGCTCCTCCCATAGGAAGATTTTAAAACTCCCTGCTTTCAGCTGATTTAACACTGACTGTTGTTGGCTCAACCTCCTTCTTCCTCTCCATAACAGGATTTTGTAAGTTGCTCAGCATCTCAAATGCTACATAACTTACTGCTGAGTTCACCATAATACAGAACTTGACAACTCTTTTCAGATGCAAAATTCCAAGCTTACTGCCAGACTGCTTTTCCATAGTAAGGCCACCCCACTACAAAACTTCAGCTCTGATTTTAACTTTAATTTGCAAGTATATTGTTCATGAGAGAGTTACGTTTGTAACTTTTGAATTTGTCTAACTCGGTAACCACTTCAGTATGCTGCCCTTTAGCAACTTAGGAAACTTTTGGAACATATTTTCGTATTGCCGTTGTGGTACAGCCTTGACAGACCAAGTGAGTTGCACAATAACTCGAGATCCTTGCACTTACATTCAAGTGATTCAAATCCCCTTCAGGCCCATTACATCTATGTTTTTCATGGTTTCCCTAAAGAACGTCTACACAAATACCAGTCTGATTCCTTTGGAAAGGAAACGGCCTATTTCCCCTCAATTTGAGTTTGTGTACCCTCTTAATGACCTGCGGGATATTAAATCCTAGTCTCTCTATCTCTTTCCCAACACCTTCCGGGGAAAATGCTGCAGCTTTTCTGTTAAATTTACCCTCACAAATTCCATCTCTTAAAAGCATTTTCAACATTTTTTCCAAAAGACTCCCCAGTACTGTTGTACCACAAATCTGATACCAAGAAGTCGACCATTAACTGGCAAAAGCCCCCTACCCAATATACATGATTAAAGGAGTACTCTGATAAAACAAAAGCCTCAGCTACTGTACGCTAGATTAGATTAGATTAGATTAGATTTACTTTCATTCCAATTGATCCATAGTGAGGAGGTCCTCCAGGATGTGGAACATGTCAGAAAAACAACAATACATGACAAATATTTAAACTAAAACAAATAAGCTAATGTACCATTCCACAGGTCCCAAGTGGAATGATCGTCATTTTTTAATGAACACTAAGAGTCATTTTACAAATACTATTGCACTGAATTTAAAATAAAAAAGTTTTATATTTATTTATAAGGTAAGAAACATGTAATACAACTACTGTAATACTTATTTACAATGAACACATTACTGCACTGAAATGGTGCAGAAGTTAGATTATACTTACACACACACACACACACACACACACACACACACACACACACACAAATTTTCAGTGAACACATTACTGCACTGAAATTGTGCAGAAGTTATGTTGTACTTATATACAAATCAGTTGGTTTTCCTCAGAAATTCATCAATGGAGTAGAAGGAGTTGGCCACCAATAAATCCTTTAGGCTTCTCTTAAACTGAATTTCATTGGTTGTTAAGCTTTTTATGGCTGCTGGCAAGTTATTGAAAATGTGTGTTCCTGAATAATGCACACCTTTTTGTACAAGACTAAGTGACTTTAAATCCTTGTGAAGATTATTCTTATTTCTAGTATTGATTCCATGAATTGAGCTGTTGGTTTGAAAAAGTGATATATTTTTAATGACAAATTTCATTAAGGAATAAATATATTGGGAAGCTGTAGTTAGTATCCCTAGTTCCCTAAACAGGCTTCTGCAGGATGTTCTTGAGTTCACACCACATATAATTCTTACTGCACGTTTTTGTGCCCGGAAAACTTTAGCTTGGCTATATTCATGATATACCAGAATTGAAGCTATATGTGGCGTTATCCTATGCCGTGCTGTTTCCTCCTCACAAATGAAAGCAGCAATTGTTGATGACTATACTTTGATGGAAAAAAAAAATCCATGTATGCTTGTATCTTTTTAATTGCAGTGCTGTCAAACTTAAATGTTAAATCTTAACCTTGATTTTGATATTTATTTCATTGTATATATGCCCCATAGCCTCTGCTTTCTCCTTCAGAATGTTGTGCTTATTAACCTTACTGTTATGTCTGTGATTGATATAATTCAAAAAATTCAGTCCTGCAGATTGTTCACTTGTTATTATTAGATATATGTATAAAATTATAATGTGTTCTAACTTAACACTTTAATTAGGAAATGAGAAGGAAAAGTGACAAGCTGAAGGAAAAAGATAGAGAGAGTCCAGAAAAGAAAACAGTCCGGCGCTCATCTCGGAGGCATTCTAAGAGGAGAAAACACTCCCATTCCTCTTCACCAGAAGCGGAAGACTCTGGTGCAGATGATAGTGAGTCTCAATGCAGGAGTAGATCATTGAAACCAGATGAGAAACAAGAGGATAATACAGTTTCTAATGAATTAAATGAAACAATTAAGTCTGGCCAAAAGAAGACGGATCCAGGCAAAAATACAGAAAAAAACTTGACAGGCTGTGAAGAGGATTGGAAAGAAGACACTGCATTTTGGTCCGAAGACAACCCACAGGTTTGTGAGAACATAAATTCACATGTTCAGTTAATAATGCAGCAACAATAATTGAATTTTGGATTAAGGAGGTATGACTGAACATTACATTGCCTTTTGCAGGGATTGCTTCCTAAAGAGACTACAGAACCAATTCAGAAACAGTTACCCACCACAGAAGTGATGGACACAGATGAAGGTTCACAGTCTCTGCCTGAGACTGGGAGAGGTGTTGTTTTAGAACCAAAGACAAGAAGAACAAAACGGTAAACATGTTCAATTGAAATGAGGAATTCACTGTAAAAATTTTGACATAACAGTAGTAATAACAAAAACATTTTAGCTGCCTCTACAAGGAAGCTTGTTGTTGGCATCCATTCTGATATTTTTGATATGCGTGCTCTTGCTCAACACTGTGGGAATGGAGATATTTTCAGTTACACAGAAATGTACCTGAAATAGTGAGCAGTATTCTACTGCATTGATGTGTGTCATCACACCATTCATTCTGGAATATCCAATGACAGTACATGCTTCAAGGTCAAATATCAACCACCTCACTTTAGCTCAGCAGTTCGTCATCGTCAACGAGCTATTCGTGACCCCAACATTGCTCTTGTGAAGAAAAGTAATTTCACAAAGTCCTCGGTGATTTTTGTTTTGTGGGATTAGGCTGTGGTAGCTTACGTAGGCCACGGCCTTAGGCCCATTAAAAATGTATGGGCAGAAACAGCACAGACCGTGTGAGAAAACTGGGAAAGGGTTAATGAAAATTAGAGATTCTTTGCACACCTAACTGAGTGCCTTCCACTGAGGATGCCGATGTTCACTGAAATGTAAGGTCTTCAGACAGATATTAAATGGTTAAGAAACACACACTCTGCCCATTTGAGGTCCAGAATAAATATGAGGAACCAAGAACTGTTCATTTTGTGAAATAAATTAATGCAGTAAAACAAAAAATATTCCTGAAGATAGGATTCAGTCCGAATTGTGCTATCTCGCATCCATATCTAATGACCTAGTTGTCAGTGGGATGTTAAACCCTAATCTTAGTTTCTTCTTGCAGTTATCAGATTGTCAACTATGTCTCTAAACTTCAGAATTATTACACACAGTTTTGTGATATTCAGCTATTTCTTATTATTGTTCTACTTGTTACTCCATCTCACAATTTCAAGTGCCTTTTCCATGAGTAAAATCCTAAGAATGGCACAGAGCAGATTTTCTCATGTTCTTGGAGGATGCGAGCTGAATGGCAGAGAGAGATAACTCTGTCAGTGACACTCGCAATTACATGTATTATTTACTTTTGCGAACAGTACTGCACACTGTGTAATACAGTTGATTCGTGCATAAACTGACTATAACAATTCTAATTTCTGCCACTGCCACTTTTTATGAAGTCACATGCACCTATGCACTTTTATTGTAATAAATTTAGGATTGAAAGTTTTACACATATCTAATTTTTGCCAGGTTCTGTGCTATGATTGTAAATTTTTTTTGCAGGATACGTAGAAGGTCTACTGCCAGTGGCTGTGAGGATGGAGAACCTGCTGCAGACAGAGCAACATGTGACGAAATTGCAGCCAGTTCTGCAGTTGAGAGTGAAGAACAGAGAGGAAGAACTGAAAGTGAATCTGACAATGGGACTGAAGTGACAGTTAGTAAAAGGGATAGAGTGGCTTCAGACTGTGCTCAGGGAAGTAATGTATCAGAAGCAAAGGGGAGTGAAGTTAAATTGAATGACAACTCTAGTGAACAGGGTAGAAGAAATTCCATGGACAATAGATCAGAGCAGGAAGATCCTGCTGAAGAGAAACTATCTGTTGGATTAAATTCTGAGGTAGTAAAAAAAGAAAAAACTATAGAAGAAAAGATTGCAGATATGTGCAATGATTCTTCGTGTGATAAGTCAGAAACAGACTGCGACAACAACTCTCGGAAAGATATTTCTGAGGGCATGACTAAAGAAAAGGTATTGGAACTTCTAGGTGATGACAGTTCTGCAGTGCAAAGCAGTTTGAAGTTAGAAAGTGACAGAGAAACATCAGATGAAAGTACTGTACAACAAGATGCAATCAAAGATGACAGTAGTGCATCACGAGCGTCTTCAGAGACACCTTCCAAGGAAAGTGCTGTTCCAAGGAGACGCAGCAGCAGTGATTCGGCAGATTTTCAGTCAAATAGGGAGGAGGGTGGACGTGACTCATCAGAAGGAGTGAAAATGGAATCGTCTGATGAAAAAAATGCTCTTCTTAAGGAAACTGTCTCATCATCTGATAAACAGCAGCCTGAGGCAGACGATTCTGCCAAGGAAACCGACTCGGTGCATGAGAAAAACTCACAGAAGACTGATAAGCATGTGGAGAAGCTCCATGAGGCAGGTAATTCATCTGCAAAAAATGAGAGTGGCTCATCTGATCAACCGAAAACAGAAGAGGTGAAAGTGAAACCAAAGAGAATAAAATTGTGTCGGACAAGTAGAGATACGAACAGCTACAGTGCAGCCAGTAAAGACACCAGAAGCCACAGCCCTGATTCACACGAGAACCAAAGGCCTGTAAAGTTGAACAGGAAAAGCCGTAGTCCAGAGCCATCACAGAAGAGTCGCAGAAGGGAAAGTGACTCACAAGAACCTCGCAGTCCGGGTCAACGTTACGAAAGAATTATTTTAAGGAGATCATTGTAAGTTTACCATCACCAGTCAATTTGGGAACAGATGTGATTATACTGTTTTCTGATTTATTTTAAGCTGTTTAAGTTATTGTCGCTCATTTCACGTTTAGAGGTCTCGTTAACAATGTAGGAGAAGATAGATTGCTACCTACCATAAGGGTGACATGTTTGCAAACTTGCAGACAGGCACAATTAAAAGACGCTTAAACAAAACTTACAACCACAGCCCTCATCAGCAAAAGAGAAGCACCCACCATTCAGACACACAAGCAAGCACAGCTCATGTACAAGGTTGCCAGTTCCTGCAGCTCGGGCCAAATGCAACTGTTGTATGGGATGGAAGCAGCAATCTGGAAGGGGCAGGGAATGGGAAGGGATAGTAGTGTATGGGTTGGGAGGAAAGAGGAACACTGTCTGGTGGTGTGTGCAGGGGCTAGAATGCCAACAGGCAAAGCTTCAGAATTTTGTGTGCTGGGAGGTGGGGGGAAAAGGAAAGGAGCAGGGTAAAGATGCAGAGGGCAACAAACAAAGAGGTTGGAGACAAGAGTGGGGAGGAAGTGACATGACAGAGGGGATGGAAACTGCTGGGTGGAGGGTATGGGGACCGTATGTTGAGGCCGGGATTAATGCGGCAGCAGAGAATGTGTTGTAAGGATAACCCCCACCTGCACAGAGGATACAGATGGCTCAGGTAGTGAAGCAGCCATTGAAATCCAGTATATTATGTTCAGATGCATGTTGTGCCACAGGGTGGTCTACGTTGCTCATGGCTACAGATTGGCAGTGCTCGTTCTTCCTGGTGGACAGCTGGTTATTAATCATGCCAATATAAAAAGCTGTGCAGTGATTGCAGCAGACCTGGTAAATGGCATGGCTGCTTTCATGGGTGGCTCAGCCCCTGATGGTGTAGGATAATCCTGTGGCAGGACTGGAATAGGAAGTGTTAGGTTGGTGGGCTGGCAGGTCTTCCAGTTAGGTCTTCCACAGGGATATGATTCTTGTGACATGGGGCTGGGAGTGAATGTGGCATAGAGATAGACTAGAGTGTTTAGGAGATTAGGTGGGCAACAGAACACCACTTTAGGAGGGGTGGTAAGGATCTCAGGTAGGATGTCCCTCATTTCAGGGCATGACGATAAGTACTCAAAAGGCATGGCGATGGATGTGGTTAAGTTGTTCAAGTCATGGGTGGTACTGGGTGAGGAAGGTGGGTCACTCTTTTATGTCTGGTTCTTGTGGGTAAGGGGAGGATTAGGAATTTAAGGGAAAATGGCATGGGAGATTTGTTTGCGGACTAGGTCTGGGGGATAATAACTGTCTTTGAAGCCCTTGGTGAGACCCTCAGATTGCTGGGCAAGGGAGTTCTTGTCACTGCAGATACTCCATCCCCGCATGGCCAGGCTTTGTGGGAAGGAGTTTTTGGTGTGACAGGGATAACAGCTGTCAAAATGCAGGTACTCTTAGTGGTAGGTGGGTTTAATGTGGACAGAGATGCAGATGGAGCCATCAGACAGGGCTCTCCAACATCTACAATCTAACTGCCAACATCAAAGTACCAATGACATTTTGTCATTTACACTCCACAACCCCAACCCCTTTACCTCCTGGATCCCTGCTCACCACAGTTGACACCACATCCCTGTTACCACACCTCCCCCCCAGGGGCTCGTTACTCTTTGGTTCTTGGCTACCACCACGAGGCCCCAGCCTTTGCAGCATCTTTTCCCTTCTGCATTGCATGTGTATCCTCTTGCTATTCTTTTTCGCCTCCCTTGGGGAACATGTCTGGGGTGTTATTGGGAATGTTCCACATTGTCCGTTGCTAACATAAGAACAGTCTCTCCACTTTTTTTTCTCGTGCCCTTTTCCTTTCTTCATTCACCTTCTCATATCCTTCCTCCGCTTCGGCATTTGAGGCTCCTAATTTTCTTCTTCTTCTTCTTCTTCTTCTTCTTCTTCTTCTTCTTCTTCTTCCCTGTGCTGCACTCCTGAACGCAGGCCCATGTGTCTGACAGGTGACTGGGTAAGGCGTAATTCCCAGCACTGCATTGACAGGTACGGTTCGCACATAGCCCCTAGTACAGGCCAGGCCCAGAGAGGGGTGATTGCCTGAGCCGCTACCTTCCCAAATTGCCGATTGGTCCGTCAGTCAGGTGTTTGGGGGTTGTGACCTGAGACGTGAAGAGTGACCTACGATGGGTGCACCCCCTTGTGAAGGGGGCCTCCAGTTGGAAGGAGCACACCATTGGAGACAATGCAATCGTGGGGCATTTTCTTGCCATGAACCAATTGTCTTCACAATTAATATCTACGAAATGTAAACAGAATGAGGCTAATGTTTCAAAGACCCTTCCAGCTGCACCACGGTTCTTTGTGGTTTCAAGTACTGAAGACTGTCAGTCCTTCGCAACAGTAAATCCGTTTATTATTCAGAAAGGTGTTGTTGCAATTGCCGTCCCTATGAAATCATGCTCTCATTTACAGAATGACGCTTTGCTTTTGGAGGCTACTACTCGAGCACAACTGTTTACCTCTTTACTTCTCCTCAGCTGCCGCGTTTGCGCCAAGACCCATAGAATTCTGAGCTCTTCCCGAGGTGTTATTTACACTAGGCTGCTCGACAGTCTTACAGACGCCGAATTCCAAACATACCTCTCCTATCGGCGTGTTATTGCCGTCCATCGGGTGGTGAAAAAGGTAGATGCCTCCTTAGTGCCCACACGCACTCTTTTGCTCATCTTTGATAGAGTGGTGTTTCCATCCAAGATCAAAGCAGGCTACGAAGTTATCACAGTCCAACCATACATTCCGAACCCCATGCACTGCAACCAGTGTCATCGTTTCAACCACCCTAGTGTCTTGTCGACACCTGGTGAAATGTGTTACCCGTGGTATGGATGTGCATGAGGGCGATTGTCGGCCTCCTTCTCACCCCTGTATCAACTGCAATGGCGACTCCTGCCTCCTCTCGAAATTGCTCCGTGTATCTTGATTGAGCGGGCTATCCAGGAAATTCGGGTAAAGGAAAAAGTGCCATACCGAATCGCCGCAAGTTATTGGCTAGTCGCAAACCCTGCATTCTACTGTCTGTTCTTGCTACATCTCACTTCATGAAGGACATGGCCATGCAGACATGACCTCAAATTCTGCTCTGAGGTTGTGAAATCGCCTAGTGTCATGGTAGCATCACCATCCCTTCATCCAGCTGTGCAAGAAGCCATCGGACTTTCACCTCATGGGGCGAAGTTATCAGCTACACAACTGGCAGGCCGGAAAGGACAGAAGCAATACTCCCGTGAAGACTTCCTACATCCCTCCAGCCAACCAACCAACCTGACTCTTCCTCTGCTAACTAGAAGTTTGTTATTGGCATTGTTTTGGTCTGAGCTTTACGTGAGTCTTCACAACTGGGTTAGGAAGATGTGGGCCAGCCACAGATCTAATACTGTTCTTGGGCATGGCATTAATGGTGGTGCAGTACCCTGTAATGCAACATTCTACTGCCAGTGGTTGACTAAGTTGCTATATGCTGTAGAACAACCCATCATTTCCACAGCCAGACATGTGATGGGAGTCTACCATACATCTGGTCAGGGGAATATAAATAGTCCCTACTTGTCCAGTAGCAGCATTCCTTTGGCACATTCCTTTGCCTGACACTTCGGCCAGTATCTGGGAAGTCCCGAGTTAAAACGTGGGGCACCTGCATATTTCAATCAGTCGCCGGAGGCCACAGGCCTACACCAGCCTTGGTCCTGTAGCATGACACTGTTGCACCATAAGCCATTGTGGCCAACAAACTACAAAGCCAACACCTATAAACAACCATCTTTTTCCTTATTGTGCTCTCCAAAACCACTAAATCCCCTTTCATCACTTGAACTATACATCCAGCTCTTCAATCTGAGAAATTTGACAGCGTTTGCCCAACCCTATTGTAAGCAAAGTAAAACCAATGTTGTGGGGTGACCAGTTCTGACTGTAGAGTTGCATGTACAGGAAACTCTGGTATTGGTTTTCCAGCGCAATGACAAGTCTGGGGTCAAGAATTCTTTTTCGACAGGAACATTATTCATTATTCGATGCCTCCCACACAATACTTTGACAAATGCAGCTCATATGCTGATCATGGTTAGTACGCAGTGTGTTGAAATCCCAAGCAGCGGAAATCTGAGGCAACAGATGATGTCATTGTACATACTTGTCAACGATGTAGCGTGTTGACTCTCACCTCACAATGCCAATGGCTGGTGTAGGCCACAATCCACAACAGCTGGAAGAAAATTGTAGGCACAACCCATGTTGCACATGGGACTCCAGAGGCTGATCTGTGTATATGTACATATTCCACTAGCCACTGTATAGTACCACATACCACCACCAGTCTTTTCTTTCCTATTCCACTCACAAATGGAGCGAGGGAAAAATGACTGTCAACATGCCAAATGTTCATCGGCAGCAGTAGAATTGTTCTGCAGTCAGTGGCAAATCCCTGTTCTCTAGACTTTCTCAACTGTGTTTCACAAAAGAAACCTTGTGTTTCCTCCAAGGATTCGCAATTGAGTTCGTTAAGCATCTCCTTAATGCTCATGTGTTGATCAAACCTACCGATAACAAATGTTACAGCATTATTCTCAATTGCTTTGATATTTTCCTTTAAAGTGGCCTGGTGGGGATCCCGAACACATCAGCAATTCTCAAGAATGGGTCTCACAAATGTTCCATATGTGGTCTCCTGTACAAATGATCTACACTATCCTTAAATTCTCCCAATAAAAAGATAGCATGAAGCATCACATCAGTAATGCTGTATTCTTCCATTACAGGATTCTTTTTTCTACTCACCTGTGTTAGCTTAAATTTTCTACATTTAGATAAATCTGCCCTTCATCATACCAAATAGAAATTCTGTCAGTTATCCTGTACCCTACTACAGTCACTCAGTGGCGATACTTTACCCATATGTTACATCATCATCAGCAGACAATCACAGATTGCTGCTCATCCTATATGTCAGATCATTTATGTACATGGAGAATAAGAGTGGTCTATCCCACTTTCCTGGGACATTCTTGAACATACTGTTTTTCTCTGCTGAATACTCGCCATCGTGGACATCATATCCTTCTGTTACTTGAGAAGTTTTCAAACCACTAGCACATCTTGGATCTTAGTTCGTATGCTCAATACGCATTAAGAGTCTGCAGATGGGCATCGTGTCAAATGCTTTTCAGGTGTCTAGGAATATGGAATCTGCCTATTGTCCTTCATCCTTGGTTTGCAAGATATTGTGCAAGAAAAGGGGATGTTTGGTTTACATGCTAATTTGTGGACAGAAGCTTAGATGTCTCAAGAAAATTTATTATTTTTGGACTTAGAGTATGTTGAAGAATTCTGGAACATACTGATCTAAAAGATATGAGCCTGTAATTTTGCAGGTCCATTCTTTTACCCTTCTGTATAGAAGTCACCTGCACTTTTTTTCCAGTCACTCGGGACTTTATGCTGGGTAAGAGATTCATTACAAATGCGAGCTAAGTAAGGGACCAATGCCATAGAGTACTTGTTCTCCATATTTGAGACTGTGCAATGGTCAAATGATGGTATGTTTGTATGATCCTTCTATGTGAATGATTTTTTAAACGTCAGATTAAAACTTCAGTTTTCTTTTTGCTGTTGTCCATTCCCACACCAGAATGGATGACGAGTTACTGGACAGAAACCTTCAAATGGCTTAGTGATTTCATATAGGACCAGAATTTTCTCAGGTTCTTGGCTAAACACTTCACAAAGGTACGACAGTGAAAGTTGTTTGGTTTGCACATTGATCTTTTTCCAGATTCAAAAATTTGTACCAACTTCTGCCTTTTGACATTTACACATTCTTTTTTTACCTGAGACTGCAAAACACTGTGCTTACTCAATTTTATTACTAAACCATGGTGGGTCTTTTCCACCCTTCACCCACTTACTTGGCTCATACTTCTCCAGAGTGCAATTTAAATTTGCCATTAATTCTTGTACATTCACTATCGTGGCACTAAATGATATCTATTCTCTGTCTAAGTAGGATGCTAACTATTCCTTATCTGCTCTTTCCAGCATAAGTACTGTCCTAGCTTTAGTGGCAGATTTATTAACTTTAGTAAGCATCATCACAATATCATGATCACTAATCATGTGTCTATGGTGACACAGTCGGTAAGGTCAGGTCTGTCTGGCTGTAAGGTCTGAATTATTTCAGTTTTGCGTGGGCTATAGAATTTACTGCTAAAGACATTTTTGGGAAACATGTTTAGAACTACTTCACAAGACTGTCTGGCCATACCACCTGCAGTGAATCCATAGACATCCCAGTCTATACTTCATAAAATTACTTAATTGGATAGATAACAGATCTACTTGTCAGTCACAACAGTGTTATGTGTGTGTGTGTTCTGCCGATGCTTGGTGAGTAGATTTTTTTATCCACCCAATTAAATGATTTTATCAATAGTTGATTGCTTTTGTTGTTGCATACCTGGTAGGTTAATGTCAATTCCAACAAATATTGCATGATCAGGGCATTTCTGCACTACTGAACATAACTTTCTTTGAATGTCTCTGCAAGTCCATCTTTATGCAGAAGGTTGCTTGCTTGACATTGGCTGTTCAATATAGAATGTCAGAACAGCTTCAGTGGTCTAAATTTCCTGTTGTCATTTTACTTGAACCACTTTCAACACTACATTACACCATCTTCAGGCCCCTGTGTGAGGACAACAATGATAACAGTGTGTGAAATCTATAACAGAAAGGGTGATGTAAGTATTATATACAGTGGCAATAGTTAGTAACATATAACGATATCAATCTGTACAGGGAGTAACATCAAAATTAAAGGTAAATTAAGGAATAAAATACTACAATAACTGGAAATTCAGAGGGCTGAACGTATTTTAATTAGACATTTTTCAAAAAGAGTTGGCCGATAAAAATGATTAATTTAAGTCATTCTAGGTCAGTTATTCATGAACAGATATCTTAACAGTTAGAATCAATTTCAACCTCTATAGAGACAATATTTTTGTTGACTGCAATGAATATTCCCCCTCCTATGGCATCTAACCAGTCTTTACGATGTGCATTCGCTGGACAATCTTGCCTCAGCAGATCCTATATGAAGTCCAGAATTGTCGGCGCTGGTTGGAGACTCACAGATCTGTTCCACCCAGTCACTGACACTGCTCGTTGAGGCTGGAGTAGCTTAGCTGTAAAATCAAGAGAGACTGGACCAGTCAAATGCACAACGTCAAAGGAATGCTTTTATTGGTGAGCTGGAAGCATTCCTACCCTCTACAACCATATGTGTAGGCTCCCATCGTGCACTCAGCTGTTAGAACCCCATGTTGTGCTACACAACATAGCAGCCCAGTCAACCTACAGCAGCAGAATGCCGCATTATAGGGTACTGCACCAGCACTGTTGTAGTGCCCGGCTGCCAAATATACGTATTCGTCCGTACTCTGCAAACCACCGTTAGGTGCAAGGCAGAGGGTAAGTCCCATTGTACCAGTTATTAGGGTTTACATTTGGAGTGCAGGAATGATGATTGTTTGAATGCCTCTGTGCGTGCAGTAATTATTGTAATTTTATCGTCATGTTGCTTATGTAAGCAATACATAGGGGATTGTAGTATATTCTTAGAATCATCATTTAAAGCCACTTCATGAAACTATGTTAATGGACTTTCTCGGGATAGTTTACATTTATCGCCAAGAGCCTTCCAGTTCAGTTTCTTCAATATCTTTGTGACACACTGCCATGGATCAAAAGAACCTGTGACCATTCTGTATATGTTCAGTATCCCCTGTTAGTCTTATTCGGTAAGGGTCCCACACACTTGAGCAGTATTTCAGAACTGGTCGCATGAGTGATTTGTAAGCAATCTTCTTTATACACTGATTGCACTTCCCCATTATTCCAGCAGTAAGCGGAAGTGCACCACCTGCCTTACCTACAACTGAGCCTATGTGATCATTCCCTTTCATATCCCTACAATGTTGTTACATCCACATATCTGAACGAGGTGGCCAATTCCAACAGTGGCTCATTGATACTGTACTCATAGTATTCTGTGCTCATTTGTTTGATGACGTGCACAGTTACATTTCTGGACAATTAAACGAAGTTGCCAATCTTTGCTCCACTTGGTGAAACCTTATCTTAGAGTTCTGATTGCAGCTTCTTTCAGATAGTACTTCATTATAGATAACTGCATCATCTGCAAAAAGCCTGATTTTACTATTAACAACATCTGTGAGATCATTAATGCACCACAAGGCAAGGGTCCGAACACATTTCCCTGGGGCACACCCGAAGTATTTCTACATCTCTTGATGACTCTCCATCGAAGATAACATGTTGTGTTCTCCCTACCAAAAAGTCCTCAATCCAGTCACAAATTTCACTTGACACCCCTTACGATCTGAGTCAAATGCTTTTCAGAAATTAAGAAATACTACATCTACCTAACTGCCTTGATTAATCCGTCGGGAACCACCCCACATGAACGATGTTCACTTGCAAAGGTCTATCCGAAGTTCAGGCCACAACAGTATCATTTGATTGATACGTAATATCTGTTGAGATTTTGATGACATGTGAACCCTCAATTGCCTACACTATTCAAGAGTGGAGCAGTCAATAAATAATCTGAAAATGGTTTTGTGAACACACTGGCAGACACTTAAATATAAATTGCTGAGTAGTTGTAGATGCAGGAAGAACTACTACTCTTTTATGAATGCAACATTTGCTCCATATTTGATTCAGTATCTATTGTACTAAGTAAAACTGCAAGGTAAATTCAGAAACATTAAAAAGGGGAAGGAAATGGTTCATGCCTAGTCAGTTTTTTCCCCGCCGTGTGCAAGAAATGGTGTATTGCATAAACTAATAATAGAATATGATGCTTTGTATGGTTTTCCAATATCGTACTTTAGCTGCTATAGAGAAGTAGGACATCATCTGCTTTGTGGCAATTAATTGTTTGTTTGACCTTTATTACAGGCGTACCATGTGGTGCGCTTCTGGATATTTCTCTGTGAGGGTGTCTGCATGTGAAGTATCTCTATTTGTTATCCAGTCTCATCACACATTTCATTTTATATAACTACTATTATTGTTGTTATTATTTGCAGTTCAGAAAAATCTGTTTCAAGAATTGAAGGGGACACAGGAACCGTTTCCCGTGCCAAAACTGATATTGCAACAGATTGCAAGGATAATAAGGTAATCAAAGTGTTACTTGTTCCCTCAGTACCACTTCAGCTGATCTTTTGAGTTGAAGCCATTCAATGCTTTTATTATAAATACATCTTTTTAATTTTGTTTCAGGAGAATGAGAAGCTGGTCTCAAATAAAGGTGAGTGGGTGTACCAGCAAAACAAGCAAGAACTACAACATTTAGAGTTTAATTGTCAATATGTTCTACTTAATTGTTGATATTTTCTACATTTTGAAACTGTTTTGAAGCTGTTCTCTTTTTAGTAACTATTATTTTGCAAAAATATTTCGATCTTTCCTGAATTGGTCATGTGCTTTAAAAACGATAGCATTTACGTATTTGTATTTCTTACTGTGTAAAATCCAGGATGGAATGTAACAATATTCTGAAGAGGATAATTGCTACCCACAATACAGTGGAGATGCTGAGTTGCAGATAGTCACAAAATAAGCTTGTGGCCAACAAGGCCTCACACACACACACACACACACACACACACACACACACACGACTGCAGTCTCTGAAGCCATGCCGAAAGCTTATATTGTGAGTCTTTTTGTTGTGCCTATCTGCAACTCAGCATCTCCGTTTTCAGAATATTGTACTTCTTACTTGATACATTATCCATTTACTTAAAGCCTTACTTGATACATTATCCATTTACTTAAAGCTACATTTCAAAACACTATAAAAGTTCCAAATACCGGATAAATTTAAATGTGAAACAAATGTGCTTTTGTACAATTATTCATCCAAGTTTCACTGATGTTGATTTGAATTTATTAGTGTTTTTGCATCGTGTGTCTTGCCACATTCCAGTGCACCAATCATGCACTCCTTTTAAAGTAAGACCTGCTATGTACTCCCAAACATTATATAATTACAAAACATTCGTACAGGCATTTACGTTCCAGTGTCCATTGTTTTATGATATGTTTCATATTTGGTTGTGTGTGTATGATTGATAAATGCATTGGTCATCATCAAGTTCCATGTAATGTGAAATGTAAACAAATACAAGAACAGTATTATAAATGAATGAAGCAACAGCAGAAACTGAAGAAATTTGTTTTTTCATTTGACCTCGTATTCAGGAAGTAAAATACAGTTTGAGCTACAATGCATTGATTAAATGTTGGGGAAAAAAGGGTAGACTGTGAAGACCAAATGCAGTGCCTGTCTGACAGCCGAACAGTTGTTGCAATGTGGGGTTTTCAGTTTGTGGTGTTCATTGTCATACTTAATCTTAGCCTTCATGATGTAGATTTCATTATGCTGCTCCCCTCGCACACAGCCTTACCCCATATTCACCACCTCTCCTGCATGATTTGTAAAACTCACATAGTCTGTGTTGTTTGTGTGTAACATATTTAAATGATGTAGAACAATGGTGGAAATTAGCAGTTCAGTTTAAATAGCTTTTCTACCATATGTTTCATAAAATACTGTAAAATATAATATTTCTTATTCTAGGTCGTGATCTTTCTTTCAATTATCCTTTGTGGTTTCTATTTTTCAACCTTATTCATGATGGGATGGATTTGTAATTCCAGATCTCATTATGTAAACATTTATTATTAATCTTTATTTCTACTTTCTTGAAATGGTGAGTCACTCGAATGGAATGAATTTAATTGGTCCTTTTATTCTTGATGGCATCATTTTTTAGTCAGAAATGCGATGTGTTATCTTTTAATTATATTTTTCCAACAAAATTTTATGATTTCACCCAGCAGATGCAGCAGCAGCAGCAGGCAGCATTTCTCGAAAAAGGCGTTGGGGTGCAAGTAAGACAAGCCGAGCCAATAAGAAGCCTGTACTTTCAATCTCATCAGATTCTCTCAAGGTAAATATTGTCTATACCTACAAGGAAGTATGCTGTAGTAGTCCGACATAGATGGCTAGGACCAGGCAGGCAGAAGCAGGGATGGTTGTTGCACTATTGCCTATTGGCAACAATTTCTGCTGTGCACTGAGATGTAACGAAATGTATAAATGGACAGCAGCTTTCTCCTTCCAGTTTGATGAAGCCATGTATTGTGTAATTGATCTGACCCACTTGCTCATGTAGTGTGTTACAATCAAAGACAGTGACTACTTGTTTAAAGTCTATCTAGAACAATTCGCTATATAACTCACTGTGGTCCTGTTTAAAGTTCATTATGACAATGATTTCAAAAGAAAGCTATGGCACTTGTATTGATTATCAGAGTCTACATCACAACAGATGCAAATGAATAATTTATCTGTTATTGTTTACATAATACTGTCATCTGAATTAAAAGTGGAAACATGCATACACAAAAATCAGCAAAAAGTATTTTTGCTATTCAAGTAATATATGTTATATTCCATCTTTTGAGACGGTAATAAGTTTTATTTAGACAAAACAATTTTTGCTTTATTTCAAAACATCTTCAGCAGTCACACAAAAATTTGGTTTTTCTTACAAATCTGTTTGTCGGTACTGTAAGCAGTGCCTGTGTTTTACATTACTACAATGAAACAGTTCTAAATTACGATTAATACTCACAATGTACTTTTTCATACTGCATTCCTAATGGTCTCCCACATATTTCTAAAAGATTGCACTTCACTGACACTGGATATACATACATTTTCATGTTGTGTGGAGGCATGTACACCACATGTAGTTGGTTTTTCTGTTGCTTTATGTGATTATCATTTGTCTTGTTATCTGTGGTTGGGGGGGGGGGGAGAGAGAGAGAGAGAGAGAGAAAGAGAGAGAGAGAGAGAGAGAGAGTACACATGTACATAGGTTTCAATATTTTGGTGTGGGTGTATATGTGAGATTCATGTTCTAACTTCAGTGCGTACACATTATTACATTGTTTTAGGTACTTTACTGCAATAGTGGGAGGGGGGGGGGGGGGCACCTGAGTGGGTATGCTGACTATTTTGGGTGATACTGTCTTTTTGGTGGCTAGATGGAGTTTTATTTATCTGCTATATGTTTCAGGTGTTACTGAGGGAGTTGATTAGGAAATGAGACACTTAATGTAGTAAACCAGTTTTGCTATTTGAGCAGCAAAATAACTGATGTGTATGGAGTGTAGGCCTGTATGAAATGAAACATGGACAATAAACAGTTTAGACAAGGAAAGACTAGAGGCTTTTGAAATGTGCTACGGAAGTATGTTGAATTTTAAATGGATAGATCATCTAACTAAAGAAAAGCTACTGAGTAGAATTGGGGAGAAATAAATTTGTGGCACAACGTGACTAGAAGTTGAGATCTATTGATAAGGACACATTGTGAGACATCAAGGGATCACCAGTGTAGCATTGGAGTGAAACGGGGGGTGGGATCATAGAGGGAGACCATTAGGTGAATGCAGTAAGCAGAAGGATGTAGGTTGCAATAGTTATTTGGAGATGAAGAGGCTTGTACAAGATAGACCAGCATGGAAAGCTAAATCAAATCAGTCTTTCGACTGAAGACCACAACAAAAACAACTTGTTTTATTTAAATAACTGATGATTGTTTGGTCGTTTAGCATGTCATTCTTTCTCTGATTGGCTATCGAGTTTGGAAGTTTTCTTACAGTGTCAGGTGATGTTTTTTGTTGCTTAGTCAGTACTACATTCATATTTGCTTCTATTGTGGTTGGTGGAAATGTTGAGTGGCTGGTATCATACTTCCAATTTTTTATTTTTTTTTTTTTTATTTTTTTTTTATTTTCTTTATATTATTTCAAATTGCCTGCTGGTCTGTCCTAAGTATAAAGCATCCCAGCTGTTGCACTTGAGTTGGTATATGTCAGATTTCTGATATTCCAAATTCTGTTTGTTGGATATGAAAGTAATCAGATTCAGCAACAAAAAACATTTCGTGACACTACAAGAAAATTTCGAGATTCAGTGGGCATTCACAGAAAAGAAACACATAATAAACAACCAAACACCAGCACCCAAACATCATTTAAACTAATCAAACATAGCAGAGAAATAACAATCCTCCTAGCTACCGCAGAAATAGTGTCACAAGAAAACAGTCAACATACCCACTCAGGATCATCCACTACCCTGTAGTAAAGCAGCTTTAACCCTTTTAGTGCCAGACATTTTCTCAAACGATCATGTTAAAAGTGCCATGCGATTTTACAGTAAAATGCAGACCTCTGCCATACTTGCAATAAAATCGAAACTAATGCATAAAGGAATGTAATTTTTTTTTAATTTTTAGGGAATGCTGCTGGCTACAGTAATATGTGCAATACACATTGTCAAAGAACATATTTTCAGAGAAAAAAAAATATTTTCATGATGGGGTTTATCGAAAAAAATTAAAACTTTGATTTCAGTTTACTCTGAGACCCATCAAATGATGATACTCAAAAATTTCAGGTATATATAGAATCTCTGTAGTTTCCTTAACAAAAACACCATAAAGGAATACAAATTTTTTTTATTTCACTAAGGAAAAAATCAAAAAGAACATAACATTACAAAAAAAAATTGTTTTGCTCTGAACGTGTTCTCAGTTCTTCAGTCATAAATCACTGACAAATGTGAAGTTGCAGTTATGACAACTACTTGCACACATGCTGACCAACACATGAAGGATGCAGTCCTTTCTTGCAACAAACACATACTGTTCGTGAATGCCGCTTCTTATCCTTCGTAGAACAAACACTACAGTAGCGTTCCTTTCTCCCTGGAAGAGTCTCTACACCATATACTGTTGGAGCAGGTACATTTATATCTATTGCACTTGTGGTTGCAGTCCTTGCCTGAAACCACTGTTTAGAAAGTTTGCAAATGACTATGCTGTTAAACTTCAGCCGTGTCAGTGGTTTGTCGCTGGGGTTTAGGCTTTCCTTATACAAAACATATGCATTCAGCAACATCCTGGCAATTATGCTGAACACTACCTTCTTCCACATCTTGACAGTCCTTCTCTCATCTAAATAGCAGTATGCCATCATATCAGATGAGTCAATGCCACCCATATACTTATTATATTCAAAAATAACATCCGGTTTCTTGACCGACTGTCTATTGCGAATTGTCTTTTCTGATGATGTAGCAGAGGATGATGTACTCACAAGGAGGACTGGATTTCTCTGTGATTTCTTCTGTCTGAAGCCACAGAGAAGTATAAAAGATTTCTTGAAAAACTTTAGCTGACCTACAGCATAATTCGACAGAAGACCACGTGGCAGGAATTTTCTGTTTCTTCTAATTGTTCCCGTTAGATAAGTGCCAACTGAATACAGCTTTTCTGCCAGAGGAATAGATGTAAAAAAGTTATCGCAAAACACATGGTAACCTTTTTGCATGTAGCTCCCAAGAGCTAGTAGTTTCATGACGACTACATATCCCAGGCCATTCTTTTTTATTTTGTTTTTGTCATCATCACTTTTTGCACCACGGTATGCATAAAACCCTAGGCAGTAATTTACGACTGAATCACACAGCATCCAAAATTTGACTACCCATCTGTGATGATGTTTATTGGGAAGGTACTGGATTAGCTGTGAGTGCGCCTTTGTCCCAACAAGACTTTCATCGACACTCAGTTGCTGGTGTGAAGTGTAGTAGCGACGGAAAGCATTGTTGGCAATATCCACCAACACTTGAAACTTGGCTGTTGGATCATATAATGGGTGACCAGGAGGGTGAAGTTTCGAGTTGTCTACAAAATGGAAAAACCGCAGCAACAACTGAAACCTGTTACATGAAAACATTTGTGAAAACCACGGTGTCAACAGGTTTGCATCAGTTGACCAATAACTAAAAATCGTCGGTTTTTTTTATCAGTCCCATATTCAAAATTACTGCTACAAAAGCCCTCATTTCTGCTACAGTTGTTGGTTGCCACTGTTTGATTCTCGAATTTGGCGATAAATGCGTTGACTGAATCACCTGGCGAGCGTATCTGTTAGTCTCTGTCACCATAATCGTAAAAAGCTGCAGTGAGAAGAACAAATTGAAAAAATCAATTGGTGTGGCGTTTGCTGGTGTATGTTTAGGGCCTGGTACGTCTGCATACACAAAGCTTGGAGGAGGTGGATTATCTGATGCCTCATCCATTACTTCAACAAAAGTATTTGCACTGCAATTTAGTTGTTTGGTCGTCGTCATTTGCTGACGCACAATCGTCACTTGAAGAAAACGACGAGTCCTCTTCTCCACCTGACATCTCATAATCTGATTCACATTCTGCAAATCCTGCAAATTCATCTTCACTTCCACTACTTATCATATTATTGTCTAAATCACTTGTATCGAACCGCAACTTCTTACTTGGCGACGCCATGCTGCCGCGAAATAGTCGGTAAATAAACACCACCAGAGAAGTTTATTTTACTCAAAATATCGCACTGACAACCGAAAAGAAGATCGATATGCTGTGCCTTCGACCTTCCTCCTGCGTCTTGGCTAGGAAATACTAACAACTTTGCCTTCAAGCGCGGAAAAAATGAGTGAGAAAGGCATCACGATCAGATCGTTACTGGCATTTTTCGCCGAAAATGTGGATCACGATCAGATCGTATTTGGCACTAAAAGGGTTAACTAAGTACTAATGTGCGCTCGCAGAAATTAGTAAACATGTCTCCCATACACACACACACACACACACACACACACACACACACATAGTCCTTAAATGGAGTTTTAGCCTAGATACATGGAAGGAGTGACCCAGAATTATATTTCCCACTTGTTAAGATGTTGTAAGAGCTGTTTAACTACACTGAAGAGCCAAAAAAACTGGTGCACCTGTCTAATATCGTGTAGGGCCCCCGCGAGCATGCAGAAGTGCCGCAACATGATGTGGCATGGACTCAACTAATGTCCAAAGTAGTGCTGGAGAGAATTGACACCATTAATCCGTAAGAGTATGACTGGGTGGAGATTCTTCAGAACAGCGTGTTGCAAGGCATCCTAGATATGCTCAATAATGTTCATGGCTGGGGAGTTTGGTGGCGAGCAGAAGTGTTTAAACTCAGAAGAGTGTTCTGGAGCCACTCTGTAGCAATTCTGGACAAGTGGGGTGTCACATTTTCCTGCTAGAATTGCCCAAGTCTGTCAGAATGCACAGTGGACATGAATGGATGCTGGTGATCAGACAGGATGCTTACATACGTGTCACCTGTCAGTATCTAGACGACCTGTCAGCCGTATCAGGTGTCCCTTGTCACTCCAACTGCACGTGCCCCACAGCATTACAGAGCCTCCACCAGCTTGAACAGTTCCCTGTTGACACACAGGGTCCATGGATTCGTGAAGCATGTCTCCATACATGCACACATCTATCCGCTCGACAAAATTTGAAATGAGACTCGTCCAACCAGGCAACATTTTTCCAGTCATCAGCAGTCGAGTGTCGGTGTTGACAGGCCCAGTGAGGCGTAAAGCTTTGTTGTGCAGTCGTCAAGGGTACGTGAGTGGGCCTTAAGCTCCAAAAGCCCATATTGATGATGTATTGTTAAATGGTTAACACGCTGACACTTGTTGATGCCCAGCATTGAAATCTGCAGTAGCAATTTGCCGAAGGGTTGCACGTCTGTCATGTTGAACGATTCTCTTCGGCCGTTGTTGGTTCCATTCTTACAGGATCTGTTTCTGGCCACAGCGATGTCAGAGATTTGATGTTTTACCGGATTCCTCATATTCACAGTACACTCTTGAAATGGTTGTATGGAAAAATCTCCACTTCATCGCTGCCTCTGAGAAGCTGTGTCCCATCACTCGTGCACCAACTATAACACCATGTTCAAACTTGATAACCTTCCATTTTAAAAGCAGTAACATATCTAACAACTGCGCCAGACACTTGTCTATATATAGGATTGCCGACGACAGTGGCATATTTTGCTTGTTTGCATATCTCTGTATTTGAATATGCATGCCTATACCAGTTTCTTTGGCACTTCTGTGTATAAACTAACGAATAATCTGAAATTTTAAATACAAAAAACACACACTTTTTTTAAAGACAGAAACAGGAAGAATTGTTTGTTTGGTCCTTCCTGCATATTATAGTGACAGAAGTTGTCACTCCAGTTGCTTAATGTTTGTTAGAATTGACTTGTCTATGTTAAACAAGGAAAAGTAGTTCCTGAAGGAAGATACACTCCTGGAAATGGAAAAAAGAACACATTGACACCGGTGTGTCAGACCCACCATACTTGCGGACACTGCGAGAGGGCTGTACAAGCAATGATCACACGCACGGCACAGCGGACACACCAGAAACCGCGGTGTTGGCTGTCGAATGGCGCTAGCTGCGCAGCATTTGTGCACCGCCGCCGTCAGTGTCAGCCAGTTTGCCGTGGCATACGGAGCTCCATCGCAGTCTTTAACACTGGTAGCATGCCGCGACAGCGTGGACGTGAACCGTATGTGCAGTTGACGGACTTTGAGCGAGGGCGTATAGTGGGCGTGCGGGAGGCCGAGTGGACGTACCGCCGAATTGCTCAACACGTGGGGCGTGAGGTCTCCACAGTACATCGATGTTGTCGCCAGTGGTCGGCGGAAGGTGCACGTGCCCGTCGACCTGGGACCGGACCGCAGCGACGCACGGATGCACGCCATGACCGTAGGATCCTACGCAGTGTCGTAGGGGACCGCACCGCCACTTCCCAGCAAATTAGGGACACTGTTGCTCCTGGGGTATCGGCGAGGACCATTCGCAACCGTCTCCATGAAGCTGGGCTACGGTCCCGCACACCGTTAGGCCGTCTTCCGCTCACGCCCCAACATCGTGCAGCCCGCCTCCAGTGGTGTCGCGACAGGCGTGAATGGAGGGACGAATGGAGACGTGTCGTCTTCAGCGATGAGAGTCGCTTCTGCCTTGGTGCCAATGATGGTCGTATGCGTGTTTGGCGCCGTGCAGGTGAGCGCCACAATCAGGACTGCATATGACCGAGGCACACAGGGCCAACACCCGGCATCATGGTGTGGGGAGCGATCTCCTACACTGGCCGTACACCACTGGTGATCGTCGAGGGGACACTGAACAGTGCACGGTACATCCAAACCGTCATCGAACCCATCGTTCTACCATTCCTAGACCGGCAAGGGAACTTGCTGTTCCAACAGGACAATGCACGTCCGCATGTATCCCGTGCCACCCAACGTGCTCTAGAAGGTGTAAGTCAACTACCCTGGCCAGCAAGATCTCCGGATCTGTCCCCCATTGAGCATGTTTGGGACTGGATGAAGCGTCGTCTCACGCGGTCTGCACGTCCAGCACGAACGCTGGTCCAACTGAGGCGCCAGGTGGAAATGGCATGGCAAGCCGTTCCACAGGACTACATCCAGCATCTCTACGATTTTTCGTCTCCATGGGAGAATAGCAGCCTGAATTGCTGCGAAAGGTGGATATACACTGTACTAGTGCCGACATTGTGCATGCTCTGTTGGCTGTGTCTATGTGCCTGTGGTTCTGTCAGTGTGATCATGTGATGTATCTGACCCCAGGAATGTGTCAATAAAGTTTCCCCTTCCTGGGACAATGAATTCACGGTGTTCTTATTTCAATTTCCAGGAGTGTATAAATTCCTTGCCCAGCAGCTGCAAAACTTCCATTGCAGCTGATGTACCACAGTCAGCATTTGCAAAACCATGTGCAGTAACACAATATGTTGTGTTTCACAATTCCAGCTGGCAACAAGCATATGCATAGCTGTAGAATGTAGAGTCTCATCACTGCCTGAATGAATGGAATTGACTTCAGGACAGCTGCTACATCATGTTTGGCTTTAAGATAGAGCATTCTGACACAGGCTGAAGGTGATGCATAGTTCAGTGAAAGGAACACAACATTTACACTCCTCAGATACAGTGTTTTCTTGCGATGTTCAGGGCTTAGGTTAATAATACTCACTATTTTCCTACCCATTGCTTCCATCGTAACATTTAAATGTCTGAGAAATCTTTACCAGATGCCTGGTGCCATGCAGGATTACTGTTGTATTCGTAGGTAGCCTTTTTATGTCGCCATTTACAGACAGTAGCGCTGTAATTCATTCTTCACTTTTTTTGCTTTCATGATATTTTTCTCCCATAACAGAATATGTAAATTTCAAAAAACACCAGTTTCATCTGCATTAGAAATTACCCTGGCTTGTAACCCTGTAGGAATCGTTTCTTCCAGTGATTTCCACTTTCTATATCTACAGCCTCACTCTTTCCACTTACACTCTGAAATAAGCGATTACTATGTTTTTTATAATGATCCAACCAGCTCGTGATGACAATCCCTGCTTTATTTCTTCGTTAATTGTCCTCGGTCTCAACATACTGGCCGAAAAAATAGGGGGTGGAGTGCAGTACTGTCTACTGTAAATGATGTAGCTGACGTGTGCACATTTGGCGTTTCACAGTTGTTTACTTTCACTTTTAACCCCCCCCCCCCCCCCCCCAATATACACTTTTAATATGGCCAGTGCACTGTTGTTTAACTTTCGATAAGCCTCATTAATAGGTTGCAGGAAAACCTCCACATACTGCTACAATAGTGCACTACTATTGAGCATCTACAAGCAGTAAAATCCCAACCACAAAGTTCACTGTTCTTGAAGAATAGAAAGGTACATATGGAGAGCAGGCACTGTCGTTGTTTTTACAGATGGCCTAATAGTGTAAGACTTATTTCATAGTTAAGTTGAAGCATTGTTGTTGTTCTAACCAACACAGGTTTCTCGTCTGAAACTTGTCTGTGGACTGACTGTCTTGGGATCAAAATTTGGGCCCTTATATATCCTCACAGTAATAGGTACTGAAACTACACATTGTTTGAAGTTAAATTTACAGAAATTACAATTAAAACTTAACTCTTTAAATTAACATCAGACTTCAAGGAGAATATAATAATTCCAATCCCAAAGAAAGCAGGTGTTGACAGATGTGAAAATTACCAAACTATCAGTTTAATAAGTCACATCTGCAAAATACTAACGCGAATTCTTTACCGACAAATGGAAAAACTAGTAGAAGCCGACCTTGGGGAAGATCAGTTTGGATTCCATAGAAATATTGGAACACGTGAGGCAATACTGACCCTACGACTTATCTTAGAAGCTAGATTAAGGAAAGGCAAACCTTTGTTTCTAGCATCCCCGATGTTATTCAATCTGTATATTGAGCAAGCAGTGAAGGAAACAAAAGAAAAATTTGGTGTAGGTATTAAAATCCATGGAGAAGAAATAAAAACTTTGAGGTTCGCCGATGACATTGTAATTCTGTCAGAGACAGCAAAGGACTTGGAAGAGCAGTTGAACAGAATGGATAGTGTCTTGAAAGGAGGGTATAAGATGAACATCAACAAAAGCAAAACGAGGGTAATGGAATGTAGTCGAATTAAATCCGGTGATGCTGAGGGAATTAGATTAGGAAATGAGACACTTAAAGTAGTAAAGGAGTTTTGCTATTTGGGGAGCAAAATAGTTGATGATGGTCAAAGTAGAGAGGATATAAAATGTAGACTGGCAATGGCAAGGAAAGCGTTTCTGAAGAAGAAAAATTTGTTAACATGGAGTATAGATTTAAATGTCAGGAAGTCATTTCTGAAAGTATTTGTTTGGAGTGTAGCCATGTATGGAAGTGAAACGTGGACGATAAATAGTTTAGACAAGAAGAGAATAGAAGCTTTCGAGATGTGGTGCTACAGAAGAATGCTGAAGATTAGATGGGTAGATCACATAACTAATGAGGAAGTACTGAATAGGATTGGGGAGAAGAGAAGTTTGTGGCACAATTTAACTAGAAGAAGGGATCGGTTGGTAGGACATGTTCTGAGGCATCAAGGGATCACCAATTTAGTATAGGAGGGCAGCGTGGAGGGTAAAAATCGTAGAGGTAGACCAAGAGATGAATACACTAAGCAGATTCAGAAGGATGTAGGTTGCGGTAGGTACTGGGAGATGAAGCAGCTTGCACAGGACAGAGTAGCATGGAGAGCTGCATCAAACCAGTCTCACGACTGAAGACTACAACAACAACAATACACTGTATGTAAATATTTTGTATGGGGATTTTTGTATTCCAATGTTTTTGACAACAACAATGTATGAAGTTGGATTGCAACTTTCCCTCATTCTGTTACAACAGTCGACTTATTTGGGAATGCGCTGCCGATCTTCTCTAGATAGCCGGCTTCTCAAATCTCTATAAACTACTTCTCTGAAGAATGATGCTAGTTAAAGGAATATATAAGACTCTCTCTTTACTCGTGAAATAAGTAGGTACTCTAAGAATACTTTTAGTTCACTGTCGGTATATTTCAACTTTCATAAAGAACAAATTGTCATTTCTCACATAAATATTTTACTTCTTGTAAGTCGCCCGTGTCGCCTCACATTAGACACAATTAAGATACATTTACTAAAGCGTTGGTTTAACAACTGTGGAAATCACAAACCAGTCTTGCCTCTAGCACGCCTGTGTTGAAAGTTACTAAAAATCATTTTTCAACTCCACTGTTTTTTTTTAACACAGAAGTCAAAGTTATAAAACGGCACCAAATAACACAGAGGTTCCTTGGGGCTGCTGTGTTCTTTCATTACAACGTCCTTGGCGCAACCGACAAGTACTTGTCGGTGCCGTTCGACTGCCGTGTCTACGGTCTTCTCACTACACACTTTGGACCTGCACACACAGACAGGCGATGCGCAGTAGATAGGCTATCTCACACTTATGTGTTTGAGACGGTAGAAGGCCGAGTGGTTCTAGAATTTACATGGAAATTCTCGAAACACTACACATCACCATCCTCTGATCGAACACACAATATTTTATACATAATCATTATGCGCATTAATATCACACATAATAACAATTCACATTTTAAGAGTATATATTTATTACGTAGGTTTGTATATAACTTTATCACATCGACAACATTCCCCCCCTTCCAATCGTAAATGCCAGGTGTTCGTGACACACCAGTAATCTAATTTCTGTTCTGTTGTAGTTTGGAGGAACTCTGGGGAACATGAGGGTGTTCCTTCTGATACTCGTAAACTTACATAAAACGTAATAATGTTAGTTGTGCACTCAGGTCTTTCAGTGCTCTGTCAAACTCTTCACGCCGTATCGTATCTCCCATTTCATCTACACCCTCTTCCATTTCCATAATATTGTCCTCAAGTACATCGCCCTTGTATAGACCCTCTATATACTCCTTCCACCTTTCTGCTTTCCCTTCTTTGCTTAGAACTGGGTTTCCATCTGAGCTCTTGATGTTCATACAAGTGGTTCTCTTATCTCCAAAGGTCTCTTTAATTTTCCTGTAGGCAGTATCCATCTTACCCCTAGTGAGATAAGCCTCTACATCCTTACATTTGTCCTCTAGCCATCCCTGCTTCACCATTTTGCACTTCCTGTCGCTCTCATTTTTGAGACATTTGTATTCCTTTTTGCCTGCTTAATTTACTGCATTTTTATATTTTCTCCTTTCATCAATTGAATTTAATATTTCTTCTGTTACCCAAGGATTTCTACTAGCCCTCGTCTTTTTACCTACTTGATCCTCTGCTGCTTTCACTACTTCATCCCTCAAAGCTACCCATTCTTCTTCTACTGTATTTCTTTCCCCCATTCCTGTCAGTTGCTCCCTTATGCTCTCCCTGAAACTCTGTTCAACCTCTGGTTCTTTTAGTTTATCCAGGTCCCATTTCCTTAAATTCCCACCTTTTTGCAGTTTCTTCAGTTTTAATCTACAGGTCATAACCAATAGATTGTGGTCAGAGTCCACATCTGCCCCTGGAAATGTCTTACAATTTAAAACCTGGTTCCTAAATCTCTGTCTTACCATTATATAATCTATCTGAAACCTGTCAGTATCTCCAGGCTTCTTCCATGTATACAGCCTTTTTTTATGATTCTTGAACCAAGTGTTAGCTATGATTAAGTTGTGCTCTGTGCAAAATTCTACCAGGCGGCTTCCTCTTTCATTTCTTAGCCCCAGTCCATATTCACCTACTACATTTCCTTCTCTCCCTTTTCCTACTACCGAATTCCAGTCATCCATGACTATTAAATTTTCGTCACCCTTCACTATCTGAATAATTTCTTTTATTTCATCATACATTTCTTCAATTTCTTCGTCATCTGCAGCGCTAGTTGGCATATAAACTTGTACTACTGTAGTAGGTGTGGGCTTCGTGTCTATCTTGGCCACAATAATGCATTCACTATGCTGTTTGTAGTAGCTTACCCGCATTCCTATTTTCCTATTCATTATTAAACCTACTCCTGCATTACCCCTATTTGATTTTGTGTTCATAACCCGTAGTCACCTGGCCAGAAGTCTTGTTCCTCCTGCCACCGAACTTCACTAATTCACAGTGTATTGTACATTTGCACAAAATATCCAGAGGTTATAGTTTTAATAGAAATTAGGCATATTCATGATAAGTGTTGTCCTTTTTGGTTAAGCAATGGTTGCATGCTAAGATCTGTATCACTTTATGCAAGCCCTGTCTTGCTTAAAAGAATTAATCCTCATGGGTAGCAAAAATTACCCATAACGATCAATTCTAACTTAATGTCTAAAAAAAAAGTTTAACACTAATGGCAAACTATAGTCATTACATCATAAATAATTGCAGTTCATAGTTCTCATAACATTATAGTAATTAGCACTAAAATTGACTGTAGTAGGAAAGTGTGGACTAGAAAAAATATTAAAATCAAGTGCACATTACACACCAAACATTACTGTCATAACTAGTCTGAAACTTGACTTTGGGTTTCTTTCCCATTTGCAAAATAGCGAAAACTCAAGATGTGCAACAGCATAGATTTACTAATCATTACGTTATAAAAAAAATAGTCACCATCACATAACTTAATTACAAATAAAATCAAAATTAAGGGGATTGAAGTTGTACCAAATCATTGCCCTATTTCTCTACTCAGCTCTGAGCATTACTCTCCTTCAACCAGAAAATTAAATCCTCACAAAATGTTATCAAATGGTTGACCTGACAGAATATTCACATCAGTCTATCACCACAGTTAATCAGCAAGCATACTGTTCTTCGTTCCAGTATTACCACTTTAAGCTCATAATTCCTCAGAACACCAATAGAAGTTTTGAGATAACTTATAGATCCAATGATGCAGCATTATATAACGTTTACGTCACTAAAATATTGCTCTTTCTGTTAAGCTATCATTCCAGCTGCAGTGTCATGAATTTAACAATATAAGCAGTACCAGATGTTGCCTAGTTCACAATTAGATCATCAATAGAATTACACCACATTTGTTTGTTAACAGGTATCTTTTTCATTAATCATGTCTGTCAGGTCCATTGTTTCACTTACCTTTCTCACTTAGTTAACCAGTGGAGTGCATTCTCAAAAAGTATCCCTACTGCGGAGACAGGCTCCCAACGATTAAATCCCTAACATTATTCATCATGTTATTATTACATTGTTGCTTCATTAACTAATAAATGAACATCATCTCTGCTTATCCAATGCAAAATTGATTCTACTGACAAACGCTCCACAGTAACAGATCCGTATGCTAAGGCAGACTTAACTCTCATTACCGATCCGACAAAATTATAACTTAGAAAAACTATTATTTCACTGTATTCCATCAAATTGCTTATGTTATTAGAAGAGGCTGTACCACGGTTCACTTCTATGGGCTGATAGTTGTCTCCATATACTGATTGCATTGAACACAAACACTTCTATTATACCACAATTAATATTAAGAACTCATATTTAAGATGGTTTTTTCTGCATATTGACTCTGCTGCTGCACCAATGAGCTGATCACTTCATATGTTAATTATCCTCTACATATGCTGACTCGTTTCATTTTCTGTTTGCCTAACCTCTTTCTTTGACATAAATTCTTTCACCATGGTACCAATTTACTTTCTTTCATCCTCTTATGATTCCATTACTTATCACTAACACAACATAATGTATATAGATAACACTAGAAAAACTTTCTGTAACATATTTCTATACTTCAGAATCCTATTGATTCACTGATAAACTACAGATAGGATAGGAGAAGAGTTTGACTGCCTCAGGGAATGTGAAAATTTAGACAGGCAGCTGACGTAAGCGTTATCACCACATAATGAATCCAACACAGAATGTTGAACCCCCAACTTGCTAATTGCACAAAAAATTATTCCCAAATATTACATCAATGCTAAGATTTTAAATTACCAATAAATTGCACTCGAACAGCTGCCCTATCAATCCTCTAGTTTTACACTCGTTGATAGCTTACCAGTAGCACCAATAATTTTTATTCCAGAAACATACATCACCACTATACCCTTCGTGTTCTTAATAGATTCAAAAAATGATTGTCCAATGTCATTCAAATCACTGCCACTATCCAGTAAACACTTTGATCCACTTCCTTTTTACTTACCATGTGACCTTGTTCATACAAAAAAATCCTCATTAATCTTTTGCCTGGAAGAAACTATCATCCAGCTTACCAAAAAATTATCAGATCCACTGTCACTTTCTCTATGCTTTAGATTTTGTACCTCTTCCACGTTTATCTCCATTTCAGTCAATTTTGAATCTACATTTTCATTTACTTTTTCCAGTTTTTCCTCTGCCACTACTGCACACTTGGTTTCTACCTCTGTTTCTAAATCATTTTATAATCTGACGATTCGTTTCTCAAGTTTAACCCTGTTATCAGCACACAATTTTCCTGGCAGCTTGGACTTCATCTTTACACTGTTTTTCAGAAGCTGCCGCCCTCCTCCTACACACACACACACACACACACACACACACACACACACACACACAGTTTCTTTCTCTCTTCTACACATTTACTACTCATCAGTGTTAATTTCTAATTGGTGTTATGTACTACTTTCTTTATCTTTTCATCACGATCTTTCCCTACTGCCTCAACCTTCATATTTAATTCTGAAAGATTAGAGCTAACTACCTTAATTTCCTTTTTAATTTCTTTCTTCAGTTCATCTTTTAAGCTAATCATGTCAGTTTTAATACTACTAATTTCTTCTTTCATATTAATTTCCATAGTATTCAAACTACTAATAATTTGCCTTAACATCACTTTCACTTTTCCGTCTGCCATACGCTTTCGCTCTTGCTGATTTTTACTACCAGGTTCCTCCTCTTTAAACTTAACGACCTCATGCACTTCATTACTGTTTTCATCCATTTCGCTGATATCGCCATACAATGTAGATGAAGCTTTTATCATTTCATCTACAATAGGATTTCCATCCCCATCATTCAAAGTTACATTCATGTCTGATTTATTTATAAGTACTATCCTCTACAGAACCAGCCCCACTTAGGACTTTCTGTTCACTTAAAAACTTGACCTCTACAGCTTTGTTCTCAGTCCCACTGCCTTGTTCGTTAAGGTCACTCATTATGTATCACTTAATATGAAATGGCTTTCGCTATGAAATTACCATGTTTTTTAAATGCTCATCTGCTGCTGCTGCAGTTGTCCTCCCGATTTGTCACCTGTTGCAAGTTGTAATTCTCTCGGCGAGGCATCCTGTTTATTTGTGGTCATTTTGTGTCACCTGCATGCTGATTGGCTGTCCCTGTGCTCAATGGCTGCTTCCATAGAACCCACTCACTGATTAGTTGCTGTTATACTGTGGCCATGAATCCCCAGAGCTGGTTGGCTGTAGGATCTCTTCTATTTAAATCCCTGTAAACTGCCCGAGTTCAAACTTCACTATCAGATTTCGTGAGTTCTAGTTTATTGTGCCTACACACAATAGTCCTTACCCGGAGCACCATATGTGACGAAGTTCCCTGCTTTATCTCTTTGTTAATTGTCTTCGGTGTTGACGAACTGGCTAAAAAATAGGGGGTTGAAGTGCAGTACTGTCTATTGTAAATGATGTAGCCGACATGTGCACATTTGCGTTTCACAGTTGTTTACTTTCACTTTTTACAACCCCCCATATACACTTTTAATATGGCCAGTGCACTATTGTTTAACTTTCGATAAGCCTCATTAATAGGTAGCAAGCAAACCACATACTGCTACAATAGTTTGCTATTGGTTTCTACAGATGGCCTAATAGTGTAAGACTTATTTCACAGTTAGTTGAAGTATTGTTGTTGTTCTAACCAGTGCAGGTTTCTCGTCTGAAACTCAGCTGTGGACTGACTGTCTTGGGATCAAAATTTGAGCCCTTATATATTATCACAGTAATAGGAACTGAAACTACACATTGTTTGAAATTAAATTTACAGAAATTACAATTAAAACTTAACTCTTTAAATTAACTGGCTACATCGAAAAATTGGTTCTTTTTAACAGTTTCTTCTTCTGAAAGGGTTAAGCTGAATTATTTGTTTAAATCATGAACTTAACTTGTTACACAAACAATGCTATTGACAAAACTGTTGATTACTTTGGAATTAATTAAGGGCTGGCTTTGCTAACATGTTTTCAAATAGTTCTTTTAAGAATACTATCAGTTTTTCCTCCAAATCTTTATAATTAGTACAGAATCTATATTTGTTTATACATCAACAATAGAATTTAAGTTATGAAACAATTACTGATTTCACCTTATAACAAAAGATACTAACTAGGCAAAGTCGAAATAAATTAGAAAATAAAGTACATACATAAAACTTAAGCACAAAATTACATCTGATGTTATATTCTTTAAAACTGAGGACCAACCTTTCTCTTTAATGAAAATGCAGATTATACTCGCTTATGTTTGTGGTAATTAGTCAGAAATTAAAAAAACGATTTAAGGAAGCAGATGGCAAAACAAGAGGGGAAGTAACAATATACCAGCTTGCTTCGTCACAAGCCATTCAACACACTGAAATTTTCAAGACCCATCTTCAAAGGGATTTCCCAAGCTTCTCTTGCAGCATGTTTCCACTTACAGGAATACCGCCACTTCTCATTCCTTCAAACCGTTTAAAAATAATAGGTTCCACATCTCTAAATGTTGACGTGATTGTTCTTTCTTTGCATCCAGGGGAATCACTAGCTTAGAATTTAACGTGTGGTGTGGGTGTTATTTGCCACATGATGAAGACGGTGCTAAATCGTAGTTCTTTGCCATGTCAGAAAATTTTATGTTGCAACTATCTTCAGTATTGTGGAGGATGATCATCAGTTTTCTACAGTTGCAGGCCATAACCCCACATATGTAAAACTGATAAATTTGACAATAACAGAGGCAACACTTTACGTCTCCCACTTTGTCATATCTACAAAACTGGAAGCAGAAAGTTCCTTTTATATGGTTTAAGTGGTTTAAGGAATTTTGCCACTTCATCTAACTGGGGTGAAATTACATTACATGTTCCACAGGATTCAATCATGGTTCCCCTCGTTTCCTTGATATATGTGAATGACCTCCCTTCTTATCTGAAACAAGAAGCTAAACTGACACTGTTTCCTGTGATAAAAGCATCATTATTAATCCAGTAAAAGAAACTCCATTAGAAGATGATACAAATAATGTCTTTGAAAAAACACGGTACATCCAATTTTTTGCTGCAAGGAGTACAGTTCCTACAGTAAATATAATACATCAACAGAAATGGCAAAATCCATGTTTTGGGTCTCCTAAAGCGACTAGGTTCAGTAACTTTTGCAGCCAGAATAATTGCTAGTTTTGAGGATACGGAAGCTAAGCTAACATACTTTCACTCAGATGTCATATGGGATAATATTTTGGGGTAACTTAACACTTAGGCAAAAATTATTCACTGCTCAAAAGAAGGCAGTTAGAATAATGTGTGGGGCTCATAGTCGCACATCTTGTAGGCATCTGTTTAAAACTCAGTTTTAATATCCTCACAGTATATGTTCTCAGTAATAAAATTTGTTCTCCGAAACATGTACCAGTTTAAAAACAACAGTGACATTCATGATTACAGTACCAGAAGACAGACAGGCTTCACTGTCCTCTTCTTAAACTGTCTATGGCACAGAAAGGGGTAAAAATATGCTGCTGTAAAAGGGCACGGCGGACTTCCTTCCCCATCCTTCCCTAATCCGATGAGACCGATGACCTCACTGTTTGGTCTCTTTCCCCAAACAACCCAACCCAAACCCTGCTGTAAAACTTATTGATAAATTACCACAAGAAATAAAATGTCTGACAGACAGCAGTAATAGTTCCAAAAACAATTTGAAGTCGTATCTCCTTGACAACTATTTCTATACCATAGATGAACTCTTGAACAGAAATAAATAAATCTATAGGTGTCATGTATACATTTTGTGCCATTTAAGACAGTGGGGTAGGTAATAAAAATTTTAAGCTTTTTTAAAAGAGAGAGAGAAAGATAACCTTGATTCATGTGTGTATTTCTTATGCATTTGTCTTCCGCATTCCACATGTAACGGTTACCATGAGATTGATGAGTGGAACACATAACTAACTAACTCAGTGAATGTGACATCAGATCATGTGAGTAATATTGCACTGTAGACAGGACACAAATTGATTTCTGATTCTTTCAATGCTTTTTCTGATATCGCCACAATGTAATTCAATCCAGGTACTTATCGACCGAAAGAATCGGTTTCCTTATACTGTCATCACACGACACAAAAGACGTTTGTGAAACCGAAAGAATTCAGCAACTCAATTGGATATGTAATAAATTTAGCAAAAACTGGATTTTAATTGTTAGTGTGTTCTGTATTCATTCCTTAAAAGCAGGCTTTTTGTTAAAGCAGTGTTCTTTAAAAGCAGGTAGGAATAACATTGTTCTTATGGAAGTTTCATCTGGGTCACGGAAAGATTTCTTAAAAGCGGGATTTCCTTAAATGCTGGCTCGTTAGTTTAGGGTTTTACTGTATGTGTGGAAGAAATTAGTAATGCAGTAGGAGGAAATAAATCATGAACAATCATTGTAATTTAATGCTGTTTAATTGTAGTAATGTAAAGCTTGAGGACTGTTAAGATGCTGACAAACAGATTTGCAAGAAAAACCAAATTGTTACATGACCACCAAAGATGCTCTGAAATAATGTAAACCATATTTTGGTCTAAACAAGACTATTACGATGTGAAAACGTAGAATATAAATTATATTACTTTTTTTTACTGCTGCTGCAGAAAAGATGAGCCCTTAGAAGTAAGACAAGTAGTTTTGCTGTTTGTTTGTATCACACCAGTGGTAACATTGTGCACGCTCACATGCACATGAATGCGCAGTGTCGTCCATCCGTCCCCCCCTCCCCACACACACGAACACGCGCGCGCGGACCACATGAAAAAACAGACACAGGACCTCACCGCAGTGATTGAGGCATTGAGTTCAAGGAAATGGAAAGATGTTAGTATTTTCCATCAGAGATTTTGAGCATGCTGTCCTACAATAGCTTTCGTTAAACTACAGCAGTTTAATGTAGAAAGATAGTTGTTTATTAGTAAATAATATTAAATTCACCATAACCCACCCTGTCTCGGCTAAATAATTCTTGAGTTTGTAATATGAATTATATAAGCAGTATGCCTTAACTGACTGTAAATATTTAGATTTTAGTTATCTCTATAATCTCATTGTTCAGTGTATGCACAATTTTATTCCCTTGTAGAAAGTGCTGTACGGTTAGAATTTACAGCAGTTTAAACATGTCATGGAACTCAGTTATTATTTCTACTTAATATGCTAATGGCCCTTCTTTGTAATTTGACCACTTGTGTACCCCGTTTTTTCTACCCCACAGAATAATGATTCCATCGCTAATTATTGAGTACGTATAGATATAGTATGCTTCTATGAATGAGTGTGTGTGTGTGTGTGTGTGTGTGTGTGTGTGTGTGTGTGTGTGTGTACATTTGACGAAGGACTTAATCCAATAGCTTATAATATCCAGCAGTCTTGTTTTTTTTTTTTCCCAATGTGCCTGTCTGTCACTCAACGTCTCCTCTGTATGGTGAATAGCAACCTATCCTTTCTATATTGTTGTAAATAACATGCTTCATTATTTTCAGTTTACTGTATATTACAAAATCACACAGCATTGTCGGTAATGATAACTGCACGTCATTTCTTTACCTACTGTTATCATCATCATTGTTGATTATATTTTGAAGTGTTCGAGGCTCGGAACACTCCCACAACAAAAAATAAGAGTGCAGTTCTGTCTCCATTTATTAATAAATAAATTGATAAAATAATTTTCCTCAACTTAACCCAAATGGTCTCCTTTGACTGATACTGAAACTCAACACTGAATGAGTCCAAAAATTGCAAAAACCTGAAAGAAAATCTTCGACTAAACAGTAAGTTCACTGAATGCTTAATAACAGTCCTTCTCTTCCTGGAACACACAAAAATATTCTCTGTGATGTGATCCAGTCCTCCTATTTGACTGAACACTGAGAAATTCTAATGCCGCAATTCCACTGGGAAGCTTAAGCCTTAACAGAATGAAACTTCCAACAAAACCATTATGATTTCAAAGTCCCTTCAGTCTCATTGGAAGCATCTGACAGTATCGAGTGATCAAATGATACCAACAGTTCCCACAAGCATGTTGACGAACTTGGTGGCGTTCACTGGTGGCGAAGGCAGCGTGTGGTCGGAAGCAGTGCTGGGTCCGTAACGGAAGACGCCAGATTACCGGCTACGACAGAACTGGCTAGCTCAGGGCCGGCTTGGGCCTAAATTCTCGCTGGGCGGAGGCATAATTGCATTTGATTGGCCGCATATGATGCAGTGGATGCAGCAAAAAGTCTGCAGTACGACCAATCCCTGTTGTAGTTGTGCGCGCCGCCTGTCCTCGTGTCTCATCTACAAGAAGGCCCTCGGCAGCAAATTTCTTGGCTCACTGGACTGTGCAATTGTTGAATCACAGAGGCTGTACTTGCAACAGACTGCCTGGGAGAGGTGTGGTGCAGGGTCGCATCAGCACCTGATGAATTCTATGACACACCATGTTTAATTACTGTTTCATAAAAATGAATTATGTCACAGGTTCATGGTAATCCAATATAGGTACTTGTTTATAAGTAGCTAGTCTCAGGGACTTGGTCAAAACAAATGAGACAGTAAACTAAAACATAAAGAGTTTGCAGTTTGCACTTCAGTGCACACAAGAATATTTCTCATGTAAATTTTTTTTTTTTTTCATATTACAGATGTGGGTTTCTAAGTTTTTCAGTTACAAGAAGTACAACCCTTGATTTTTCCATTTACTTTATTAGTCTGAAAAGTGTGAACTGTAATTACAGAACTTGATTCCTGGTGCCAAACCACTTTCTGCCGGAGAAGTTCAGCTGACTGAAGATGATAACTGTAAAGATACTAAAATTGAAGTGGAAGAAAGCTGGTCAGCAAAAGTTACAGAGGTAAAGGAATTGATGAGGCCACTTGCAGTGATGCCAGACACCAGCAGACCCACTACATCAGCAGCAGATGATCACAGTAAGTAAAGCTTGTACTTTTATTCTGGAATGAAATCTTTATGCTGATACGTTGTATCACCTACTGCACTTTATCTAAGTGGAATCACTGCTCTGTATTGTGAATTTTCAAAACGAGTATGTGTAAGTGACATCAGAGTTTCTACCTATAGTGTTTAAATAACGCAAGGGAATGCAGTGGGGTGACATTAACAACTGATCATATTTACACACACTCACACACACACACACACACACACACACACACACACACACACACAGTGTAAACACCAGCACCATCACACGACTAAAGATGACTGACACCAGAAGTTATCGGTAGTGAAAATTACTAAACACTAGGTGAAGTAGCATTAACTGTGTCCCTCTGTTTTTTGACCAGGGAAAGAGCAGGATTCCATGCAGAATTTAAGCAGAAACCTTCATCTCTATTTACGAAGTTACTCGAAGCAAACAATGGAAAATCCACGGTGGAATGTAACAATACGAGAGAAGGAAACTTGCTACTCACCAAATAGCGGAGATGCTGAGCCGCGATAGGCACAATAAAAAGATTCACACAAACATAGCTTTCGGCCATTAAGGACTTTGTCAGCAGTACACACACACACACACACACACACACACACACACTCTAACGCAAGTGCAACTTGGACACACATCTGCAGTCTCAGAGAGAGGGGTGTGTGTGTGTGTGTGTGTGTGTGTGTGTGTGTGTGTGTGTGTGTGTGTGTGTCTACTGCTGACAAATGCCTTAATGGCCGAAAACTATGCTTTTGTGTATCTTTTTATTAAGCCTATCGCGGCTCAGCATCTCCGCTATATGGTGAGTAGCAACTTTCCTTCTTTCGTATTGTTACAAAGTTACTTGCTAATTTAATGTTAACTGTTGCCCTAATAACACTTTTCCAATAGTTGGAAATGGGTGCCAGAGTCTCCATGTTGTTATATTCCATAGGATGACCAGTGCCAAGACAGTATCCTGCAATAGCCGATCTGCTCAACTGTTGTAAGCATGTGTGATGCTTAACGCTCAGTGCACTGGTCGTTCACGGTCCTGACAATGTGACCAATATATGACTTGCTAGAATGTGACAGAATGGAACCTAAAAGGATATTTATCCTAGACACAGGTCAGAAAGCACATTTCATATCATATTTCCACAAAATACAACTGAGTGTGTTGGAGATGCTCCCTGCATAAGGTATGGAGGCTGTAGACATCAGTGCCGACTCGGTGCACGGTTGGTTGATGGCACAACGCAGATCTGACGTGTGTCTCACTGTATCCATTCTGACAGAAGGTGACCTCAGGATGGGTTAACTCGGCTAACAAACTCTCAGGATCTGAAATACTGTAGGCCTTATGAACCAAGATGGAAAGTACCCCTCCACTCAGAGCCATTTGGTGACGACTATCGGTCTGCAGATACAAAAAGTCTTTCAAATTCTCACTGCTGTTACAACAAAAGTATCTTCTACATATCAGAAGGGAAAAAAAAGGTTTCAAAGCCAATGGCATATTTCTCGAAGTCTTCCATAAACAAATTTGCAATAATAGTTGACAACGGGCTTTCCACTGCAAACTCCGTCTATTTTCTCGTAGTACTAATCATTGAATAAAAAGGAAATGGAAGTCAATACACATTGAAATAGGTTCATTAATTCAACTCTGAAGCTAACCTTAGTGAGCCGTAACAAAACAGGCAGATGGACATGAATGAAGAGAGAGACCACATCAAAACTTACGAGAATATCAGTCATTCAGGCACATTCAAGAAATATGCCAAGTTTTTAATTGTTATCCACAATCTGATGAAGAGGACCCCCTCCTTTATGGATTTTCGGAAGGCAATATAAACTAGGGAGAACAGCACAATAGTTATTAATAAGAGTGGTCGTAGCTTCCTGCAACAAGGAAGTTGAGAGAATGACTAACAGTCTCCTGAACAAAAGTCCCTTGTCACAGGAGACTATCAAGAGGCTTAATAACCATTGTGCTGTTCCTCCTAGGGTCTATGGCCTTCCAAAGATCCACAATGGAGCGGACCGTTCTCATCCAGTTTTGAGTAATGTTGGTACTCTTGACTTATTGTGTAGCAAAACACTTTGCTACTTGGTTGAACCAACTAATTGGTTGATGTGAGCATCACATTGAAAACTTAGCGGATTTCTTACGTTGATTAAAGGGAGTGTGTTTGAATAACTCTGATATTAAAGTAAACAAAGATGAGGTGACTTACCGAACAAAAGCGCTGGCAGGTCGATAGACACACAAACAAACACAAACATACACACAAAATTCAAGCTTTCGCAACAAACTGTTGCCTCGTCAGGAAAGAGGAAAGGAGAGGGGAAGACGAAAGGAAGTGGGTTTTAAGGGAGAGGGTAAGGAGTCATTCCAATCCCGGGAGCGGAAAGACTTACCTTAGGGGGAAAAAAGGACAGGTATACACTCGCACACACGCACATATCCATCCATACATACAGACAGACACAAGCCTTGTGTCTGTATGTATGGATGGATATGTGCGTGTGTGCGAGTGTATACCTGTCCTTTTTTCCCCCTAAGGTAAGTCTTTCCGCTCCCGGGATTGGAATGACTCCTTACCCTCTCCCTTAAAACCCACTTCCTTTCGTCTTCCCCTCTCCTTCCCTCTTTCCTGACGAGGCAACAGTTTGTTGCGAAAGCTTGAATTTTGTGTGTATGTTTGTGTGTCTATCGACCTGCCAGCGCTTTTGTTCGGTAAGTCACCTCATCTTTGTTTTCTATATATAATTTTTCCCATGTGGAATGTTTCCTTCCATTATATTGATATTATAGTAAGTTTTAAAGTGTCCATCTCTTCACTCGTGTCCTCTGTCTGATTCGTTGTGGTTGATTGAAGTTAGGTTTGATGTTGAATTAACGAACCTATTTCCACGTCTGTTGACTTCTACCTCCCCCCCCCCCTCCACCCCCGCCCCTCCCAATGACCAGTGTTATGTGCAGACATATGGAACTGCTATGGGTAGCCCGTTGTCACCTATTATTGAAGATTTGTTTGTGGAAGACTTTGAGAAATATGCTTTGGAGTCATCGGCTTTGAAACCTGTGGGTTCCCCCCCTCCCCCCCTCATATATATTGTTGTTGGCGCCATGGCAGTGAGAATGTGAGAATTTGAACAACTTTTTAGAACACATGGACACAATCCACCCATATATTTGTTTCACAATGGAAGTGGAAAAGGATGGATGTTTTCCGTTCCTTGATTTGTCGGTCAGGAGATTGTTACATGCTGTTCACAGGAACCCTACATACACTGACTTGTATGTACAGGCTTATAGTTGTCACCATCCAGCTCAGTGTGAAGAGGTACTTCCTAACTTGGTTCACAGGGCCCACATCATTTCAGACTTTGACGAGTTTGTCAGCTGAGTTGACCGATATTGTAGTCATTTTCTGTCAGAATGGATACAGTGAAAGACACATCAGACTGTGTTGTACTATCGGCCAACCGTGCACCGGGTGATTGATGTTAATACCGAGTTGGTACCAAGTCTTCACCCTTTCTGTGTTACTCGGGGAGCATCTCCAACAAACTCAGTTGTATTTTGTGGAAATATGATCTGAAATATGTTTTCTGACTGCCATCTAAGATTAGTGTCCTTTTAGGTTCCATTAAGGATGATCTTGGTTTGTGTAAGGCAGGTGTCTGTCATGTTCCCTGAGCTTGTGGCAATTCATATATTGGGCAAACTATCAGGGTAGTGGAGTTGTGGTGTAATGAGCAGAAGTGTCACACACACTTAGCAGCAGCCAAGCCAATTGTCTTGGCACTGGTCATCCTATAGAATATAAAAACATGGAGACCCGCGCATGAACTTCCAGCTACTGAGATAGTGTTATTAGGGAACTAGTTGCAATTAAATTAGCAAGTGACCTTGTAAATAGAGAGGGAGTTTTTGCTTAAGTTCTCCATGGAATCCTGCTATCCCATGTCAATAAACAGAGGGACAGAGTTAGTGTCGCTTCACCTGTTGTTAAGTAATTTTCACTATTGGTAACTTCTGGTGTCAGTCATCTTTGTGTGGTGGTGCTAGTGTTTACAAGAGAGAGAGAGAGAGAGAGAGAGAGAGAGAGAGAGAGAGAGTGCTAGCTGCAGTTTTTTCTTGAAAAAGACTGGTCACCTGTCAAAATATCAGTGGTCATTTATGAAGTCTCCCAGCTGCACTTCCGTAAGTAGTTTCAGAAAGAGTATGTGTAAGTTCATTGCTTCATTAACTTAACTAAAATTTCATAGTAGTGTGTCCAGTAAAAGAGAAATCACAAAACAAAGTATGCCTGCCATACTTAATTATCAAGGCACTCATGGAAGATAGTTACATTTTATTTTAATATGCTAGTCAAAGAATCATTTAAAACAAGACCGAGCGAGGTGGCGCAGTGGCTAGCACACTGGACTCGCATTCGGGAGGACGACGGTTCAATCCCGCGTCCGGCCATCCTGATTTAGGTTTTCCGTGATTTCCCTAAATCACTCCAGGCAAATGCCGGGATGGTTCCTTTGAAAGGGCACGGCCGACTTCCTTCTCCATCCTTCCCTAACCCGATGAGACCGATGACCTCGCTGTTTGGTCTCTTCCCCCAAACCAACCAACCTTAAAACAAGACGCTCATCTTGACCTTACTTTGCACTGTGGTCTTCGATAATACTTAAGAGGTTTTGTACCTCTTGTATTTATAGACTCACTGTATTCCCTATATTCTTACTGTATTTGCATTCTGTCTCTTGTATTTGTCATGTTGTTGTTGTTGTGGTCTTCAGTCCTGAAACTGGTTTGATGCAGCTCTCCATGCTACTCTATCCTGTGCAAGCTCCTTCATCTCCCAGTACCTACTGCAACCTACATCCTTCTGAATTTGCTTAGTGTATTCATCTCTTGGTCTCACTCTACGATTTTTATTTTTTGTCATGTAATTTCTGTATTTCATAGTCTTTCACTGGATGTTGTGTGTATTTGATTGAATATCAAACCTCTTATTTCATACCTGATAAGCCCTATGATGCAGTTGCAACTGTCTTTCCTTATGTTTTCTCTTTAAATTGTTTCGCCCCTAGTTGCCATCCTAATGTAAGTTTTCTGTAATTTCCCTAAATCACATCAGGCAAATGCCGGGATGGTTCCTCAGAAAGGGCATGGCTGATTTCCTTCCTCATTCTTCCCTAATCCGATAGGACCGATGACCTCACTGTTTGGTCCCCTCCCCCAAACCAACCAACCAACCAAGTCTTCCTCTGTGAGCTTCTTGATAACGTCTGCCACATTTTTCTTTCTCTGCTTCAGTGGATTGAAATGTTATTCCTTTTAATGCAGATGTTACCTTTGGGAATAGATAAGTCACATGGTGCTAGGTCAGGCAAATAAAGTGTGTGCTCTAACACAGGTTGCTGTATTTCACTAGAAACCTCTTAGCAAACACTGCGGTAAGAGGTGGTTTAATGTCATGATGCTGAGCCCATGACTTGTTCTTCGCAGTTTGGGTTTCTTTTTAATTTCTCACGGAGCTGAGCAAGAACGTCAGTGTAATAAAGTCTGTTAATAGTTTTACCTTCGGGAAACCTGTGAAGATAAACAATCCAAAAAAAAAAAAAAAAAAAAAAAAAAAAAAAAAATATATATATATATATATCATCGCTTTGAATCTTGATTTGCTCGTTCGAGCTTTTCCCACTCTCAATGAAGTTGGGCACTTCCAATGCACGGATTGGTGCTTAGTTTTTAGATTATAAGTGAAAAAACAAGATTTGTCACATGTTATCTCTTTTTCATAGAAATTAGGATCGTTTTCTGTATTGTTCAAAGTGTCAGTGCAAACATTTTCACAGGCTTCTTTTTGTTTGATCGTGAGAATTTTTGGCACTAGTTTCACGTACACTTTTCTCATGTTAAATTGGTTACATAAAATTTGCCTTACATTCTTGATCAATTCCTACAGCTTCAGCAATCAATCAAAAATTCAACCGACAGTCAGATCATATCAGATTACCTATTTCGCAATATTTTCGTCCATTTTTTATGTTAAAGGGCATCCAGGTCGTGTGTCACCTTCCAGCGTCTTCTCAGTCATCTTGAAACGGCTGAACCTCTCACAAACTCACATATATGATAAACTGTCTTCGCCATGTACTTCTTTTAGATAGATAGGTTTCTTCCAAGTTTTGTGTGAAACTTCATGACTATTTGTTGAATATTATTACACTTGTAATTTTTCTGGGAAAACAAAGTAACAGCTCTTACACAAGTGAAGGCCACAGCCGTGCAGATTTGTCTAGAAACCAGAGATGCCGCATTCGACTGAGAAGACTTCATACGTCACAGCTATTGGTCATTCATCTTCGGGCATTACTCTGTGACAGCATCAGTCCCATTATTTTATAGCCATACGTTGTATTCACACTCTTTTCAAGGAAGGAAAAATGCAGCTGCATCGTATCATTAGTAAATGGTAAGACTATAGTGAATTTCACCATCTTTGCAAGGAACTGTGGCGTTGTGGACAGTCTCTCTTCAGTTATTTTCAAGTGTGTTTTGAACAGTTCAGTGTGTTACCCAAGCCCATTGAATGACTGGCTCCAGTTGTGCCTCGTTAATCATCTAATCAAAAGGTAGAAAGGGAAAATAGTCATCCAAGAATTATAGGAAATGGTTTCCATTTTTGGTTCTTAAGTTTGTGCAAGCATATTGTTATGTCATTTGAACTATTTGTTACACAGCAGTATTAATTTGATAGCAGTACATATTATACAAATATACATTTATTAATAAATATATGAAATACACATTTATTTATAAATATTTGAAATACACATTTATTTATAAATATTTGAATGAATTACTACCTGTCCGATTCACGCTAGTGCCTGTTTCTCTCCACATTGTCACGTTTTTCAGCACATTTTTGTAATCAGTATTGAGTATGTTGTGTTGTTGTGGTCTTCAGTCGTGAGACTGGTTTGATGCAGCTCTCCATGCTACTCTATCCTGTGCAAGCTTTTTCATCTCCCAGTACCTACTGCAACCTACATCCTTCTGAATCTGCTTAGTGTATTGATCTGTTGGTCTCCCTCTACGATTTTTACCCTCCACGCTGCCCTCCAATACTAAATTGGTGCCTCAGAACATGTCCTACCAACCGATCCCTTCTTCTGGTCAAGTTGTGCCACAAACTTCTCTTCTCCCCAATCCTATTCAATACTTCCTCATTAGTTATGTGATCTACCCATCTAATCTTCAGCATTCTTCTGTAGCACCACATTTCGAAAGCTTCTATTCTCTTCTTGTCCAAACTATTTATCGTCCATGTTTCACTTCCATACATGGTTACACTCCATACGAATACTTTCAGAAATGACTTCCTGACACTTAAATCAATACTGGATGTTAACAAATTTCTCTTCTTCAGAAACGCTTTCCTTGCCATTGCCAGCCTACATTTTATATCCTCTCTACTTCGACCATCATCAGTTATTTTGCTCCCCAAATAGCAAAACTCCTTTACTACTTTAAGTGCCTCATTTCCTAATCTAATTCCCTCAGCATCACCCGACTTAATTAGACTACATTCCATTATCCTTGTTTTGCTTTTGTTGATGTTCATCTTATATCCTCCTTTCAAGACACTGTCCATTCCATTCAACTGCTCTTCCAAGTCCTTTGCTGTCTCTGACAGAATTACAATGTCATCGGCGAACCTCAAAGTTTTTATTTCTTCTCCATGAATTTTAATACCTACTCCGAATTTTTCTTTTGTTTCCTTTACTGCTTGCTCAATATACAGATTGAACAACATCGGGGAGAGGCTACAACCCTGTCTTACTCCCTTCCCAACCACTGCTTCCCTTTCATGTCCCTCGACTCTTATAACTACCATCTGGTTTCTGTACAAATTGTAAATAGCCTTTCGCTCCCTGTATTTTACCCCTGCCACCTTTAGAATTTGAAAGAGAGTATTCCAGTCAACATTGTCAAAAGCTTTCTCTAAGTCTACAAATGCTAGAAACGTAGGTTTGCCTTTCCTTAATCTTTCTTCTAAGATAAGTTGTAAGGTCAGTATTGCCTCACGTGTTCCAGTGTTTCTACGGAATCCAAACTGATCTTCCACGAGGTTGGCTTCTACTAGTTTTTCCATTCGTCTGTAAAGAATTTGTGTTAGTATTTTGCAGCTGTGACTTATTAAGCTGATAGTTCGGTAATTTTCACATCTGTCAACACCTGCTTTCTTTGGGATTGGAATTATTACATTCTTCTTTAAGTCTGAGGGTATTTCGCCTGTTTCATACATCTTGCTCACCAGATGGTAGAGTTTTGTCAGGACTGGCTCTCCCACGGCCGTCAGTAGTTCCAATGGAATATTGTCTACTCCGGGGGCCTTGTTTCGACTCAGGTCTTTCAGTGTTCTGTCAAACTCTTCACGCAGTATCATATCTCCCATTTCATCTTCATCTACATCCTCTTCCATTTCCATAATATTGTCCTCAAGTACATCGCCCTTGTATAGACCCTCTATATACTCCTTCCACCTTTCTGCTTTCCCTTCTTTGCTTAGAACTGGGTTTCCATCTGAGCTCTTGATATTCATACAAGTCGTTCTCTTATCTCCAAAGGTCTCTTTAATTTTCCTGTAGGCGGTATCTATCTTACCCCTAGTGAGATAGGCCTCTACATCCTTACATTTGTCCTCTAGCCATCCCTGCTTAGCCATTTTGCACTTCCTGTCGATCTCATTTTTGAGACGTTTGTATTCCTTTTTGCCTGTTTCACTTACTGCATTTTTATATTTTCTCCTTTCATCAATTAAATTCAATATTTCTTCTGTTACCCAAGGATTTCTACTAGCCCTAGTCTTTTTACCTACTTGATCCTCTGCTGCCTTCACTACTTCATCCCTCAAAGCTACCCATTCTTCTTCTACTGTATTTATTTCCCCCATTCCTGTCAATTGCTCCCTTATGCTCTCCCTGAATCTCTGTACAACCTCTGGTTCTTTTAGTTTATCCAGGTCCCATCTCCTTAAATTCCCACCTTTTTGCAGTTTCTTCAGTTTTAATCTACAGGTCATAACCAATAGATTGTGGTCAGAGTCCACATCTGCCCCTGGAAATGTCTTACAATTTAAAACCTGGTTCCTAAATCTCTGTCTTACCATTATATAATCTATCTGATACCGTTTAGTATCTCCAGGGTTCTTCCATGTATACAACCTTCTTTCATGATTCTTAAACCAAGTGTTAGTTATGATTATGTTGTGCTCTGTGCAAAATTCGACCAGGCGGCTTCCTCTTTCATTTCTGTCCCCCAATCCATATTCACCTACTACGTTTCCTTCTCTCCCTTTTCCTACACTCGAATTCCAGTCACCCATGACTATTAAATTTTCGTCTCCCTTCACAATCTGAATAACTTCTTTTATTTCATCATACATTTCTTCAATTTCTTCATCATCTGCAGAGCTAGTTGGCATATAAACTTGTACTACTGTAGTAGGCGTGGGCTTCGTATCTATCTTGGCCACAATAATGCGTTCACTATGCTGTTTGTAGTAGCTTACCCGCATTCCTATTTTCCTATTATTATTAAACCTACTCCTGCATTACCCCTATTTGATTTTGTGTTTATAACCCTGTAGTCACCTGACCAGTAGTCTTGTTCCTCCTGCCACCAAACTTCACTAATTCCCACTATATCTAACTTTAACCTATCCATTTCCCTTTTTAAATTTTCTAACCTACCTGCCCGATTAAGGGATCTGACATTCCACGCTCCGATCCATAGAACGCCAGTTTTCTTTCTCCTGATAACGACATCCTCTTGAGTAGTCCCCGCCCGGAGATCCGAATGGGGGACTATTTTACCTCCGGAATATTTTACCCAAGAGGACGCCATCATCATGTAATCATACAGTAAAGCTGCATGCCCTCGGGAAAAATTACGGCTGTAGTTTCCCCTTGCTTTCAGCCGTTCGCAGTACCAGCACAGCAAGGCTGTTTTGGTTATTGTTACAAGGCCAGATCAGTCAATCATCCAGACTGTTGCCCTTGCAACTACTGAAAAGGCTGCTGCCCCTCTTCAGGAACCACACGTTTGTCTGGCCTCTCAACAGATACCCCTCCGTTGTGGTTGCACCTACGGTACGGCTATCTGTATCGCTGAGGCACGCAAGCCTCCCCACCAACGGCAAGGTCCATGGTTCATGGGGGGGGTATTGAGTATATTGTACAAAAATGCTTGCACACACCGAATCTAGTAATCTTTCAGTTTCTCACATTTCTACCACAGGTGAGAGCGGTCTCTCAACACCGGAGGGGTTTGGCAATCCTTATGATCTTTATGTCAGTTCTGCTCTCGCAGAACACGGGTGTAAAATGGCTGTCCTGTGGGAGGGAGGCAGGGCTTCTTTCCCTAAACCACTCTACACTCCTTGGGCCATTAAAATTATCATTTGTTTACAGTTGTGGCTACCAGCCACATTGTACTGGTTATAGTTCCCGCACCATAGTGACTGGAAAGAGAAACCAGTCAACGTATAGCAACCACACCGAAAGAGATCCTGTAAAGTGCAAATAAAGTTATTTTTGATCCTATTTCTACTTAAGTAGTTAGTATGCCCTATCTAGCATTTGCAAGTACGGGTCTCATTACCCACAAAATGGCTCTGCAATAAGCTAATGAGGACTTACACGTTACAGATTCAAAATCAGTGTTCTACAGATTTTGCAGTACAACTATGGTATCAGCACTGCTTTTGGCCAACAGCTGGTCAAAATAACGTGCTTTTGCTTGATTCCTGGTCTGCGTATAGATATCATACTCCTTTAGACAAAACTATCCCTCATGAAAAGTGTATGGCATGCAATTTATACCAATTTGAACCACTGGACAAATTCAGCCTCTGGATGTTTGTTCTTTCTGTGCCTATAAAACATATCATATCATCATCACACATCATCTGCAGTTGCTCCTTAAATGATAACCAGTTTAACGATAAGCTTCACAACGACAGTTTCGCATTCAGTTGCATGCCATCGCATTCCATCAGTTCTAATCACCCTGTTACACCAGTATGATTCTACATGCATTCTTTAAAGAGTGGGTACCTAGTTGAACCTCAGTACAATATGTAACTCCCAAAGAGTGCACTTTTCATCTTGATGGTGTGAATATTTGTGATCACTGTGGTGTGCCATTTTTTATTTGGTGTTCATGATGGAAGTTCATCATTTCCTTTGAACATTTCTTGAACGTTTTTGTGAAGTGTAATACATACACACTATAGAATATTGATATGTGCACCTCTAGGACACTCATTTTCTGTCACCCTCCTGATGAAGATGGTGAGTCATTAGCAGCTAATGTTTTTTCTGTCATAATTGTTAATGCAACACTTTCTAATGAACCTTGCTAGATATTGAACTTGTGACCTCACAGTCAAGGGGTTCCTAGTAATTATTTAAATATTCACCAAATATGCAGTGGTAATAAATGTCTACCCAGTTTTAGTGATAAGTAGGGACCAGATAAATTCGCGTTTTGCGAAATAGATGTGAATTCTACCTCAAAGTGCGAAAATGCAAAATTACTTAATACTAATACAGATTAAGTATTTTGTCAGAGATAGTTTGAAATAGCTTTATTTTCTGCATATAAATATAAAAAACGTAACCAATTTTCAGTTACTGGTATTATACATCATCTGGCAAAGCCGAATTTGGAAAGATAGTGTGTGTAAGAACCTGTTTGCAAAATAAAAAGTGTACAAAAGCAACGATGTGCCAATGTGCCCAATGATCTGGTGGCATGCCATGTGTGACGGTTGAAGAGTCTATTTAAGATACATGCCACATAATGCGATGTAGTACTCAGCCGTGAAACCTAACACATTATAACAAAGACCTGCCTAAAGCTCCAATGATTGTACAATGCTGACACTTTTAACATAGCAAATTCCCCCCAGGGCCACAGTCCCTTTTGTGTGTATGCTTGTGGCGCGCACGGGCCCCCAAGCTATTGCAGTCTCCTTCCTTTTTCCAGACTGCATTACCATCCCTGTCCCCCTCATTCCCTGTCCTTGCTCCTTTCTCCCTGCCCCCTCCTTTCCCTCTTAGTGGACTTCATGTCGACCTGGCTGTCCTCCCAGCGATGTTTTGGTATGTGCTATTGTTTAGTTTGCTGTTTCCATCTCCTTTTCGGCGTTTTTGGTCCCTTGGGGTTTGACCTCCATTTCCAACGTTTTCTGTTCAGTGTGAGCCATTTGGGGATGAACTCCCAACCTAGTTTCCATGGTGCAGGCTCATCTCCCCCTCCTCTCCCTTTTCCCCTTGCACCCTGGACCACTTCCTGCTAGGTCACCAGCACGGTAGGCAGTCCGTGTGGTGGGGTTGTTAAGTACCCACTTGACTGAGCCCCCTGACAACACAGGGATCACACTGCTAGTACCTGAGCTGTTAACGCTTCGTGTATGCCAAGGAGTTGATGCTCATCATTTTGGGGTATCAGAACTCCCGGGAATGGCCACCGTGTTAGACAGCCCTTGCTGTGGCTGGGTGGCGCCCATGGGGTGAGCCCCTGGTCGGAGTGAGTGGTACTAGGGCAGACGCTGTAGACATAAAGCAACAAAAGCTTCAACATCCTGGCCATTCTGTGGCCGTCTCTAAAAGTGATAGAAGACATGACACTCCTCCTTCGATAGTAAAATGTAGACTTTCACAGCCGGAAATATCATGTCCATTGTAATTATCCGGGCTGTTATGCCGTGGTCGGTTGATGAAATTTGTGGTGATTCCCAACATTTCGTCTCCGACTGCGGGAGACATCTTCAAGGGGGTCCGTAGCTTGATGGAAGGTCCAACACACACACTGGCTCGCTACTGACTGCCGCTAAATTCCGTGTCCCTGCGCCGCGGCGTGACGTCACGTGTTTTGAAAACGTCAGTGCAATTCCTGCTTCTACACTGGCTATTCGCAGTGTGGATTCTGTAACAGCTGAAGAAATCCGTATAGAAACAGTGAGAATATTAGCCAATGCAAAACCGCCGAAAAGTAATATAATTGTGGGTGAGAGAAGAGCTTTAAAACTCCTGAATGACGACGATAGTATTTTGGTTCTCCCAGCTGACAAAGGAAGTGCAACGGTGGTTATGGCTGTGGCCAACTGTCAGAGAAAAATTACTGATCTGCTGGATCTGCAAGCATATAGGAAGCTGAATAAGAACCCCACTAACAACGTTCTCAGAACTGTGTCACGGTTAATAAAAAAGTCCTCCATTGAAGAGAGTGTACAGAAAGGTCTCTGCAATTCGGTTGCTCTACCACCGAGGCTTGGTGGATTGCCCAAAATTCATAAAGAAAATGTACCTTTGACAGTTACTAAGTGCCATTGGTTCGCCCACCTACTCGTTAGCCAAGTTTTTGACTACGCTGTTAAAACCACATGTGGGCCGTTCGGACTCTTATATAAGGAATTCGACACATTTCATCAGCAGATTGAATGGCATAGTGGTCCAGCCATATTGGTCAGCTTCGATGTGGTATCACTGTTTACCATGGTTCCACTTAATGATGTATTGGAACAGCTGGATCGAATTTTTCCTGCCGATATTTTAGAACTGTTTAAGTGTTGTTTGACAACCACATACTTCAAGTGGAGTGAACAGTTTTATGAGCAAATGGATGGCGTGGCTATGGGAAGCCCCCAAGTCCCGTAATTGCAAGCTTCTTTATGGAGAAATTCGAAGAACAGGCCTTAGGTACTGCCAGCAAGAAACCAAATGTATGGTTCCGATACGTGGATGACACGTTTGTGCTGTAGAGACATGGTAGGGAGGAACTAAGCCGGTTCCACGAACATCTGAACAGTATAAACTCGAGAATTCAGTTTACAATGGAGGAGGAAGTAGACGGCAAATTACATTTCCTCAATGTGCTTGTTTTTAGAAACAAAAATGGTAGTTTGGGCCACTCAGTGTACCACAAACCCACGCACACGGACCGTTATTTGCACCGGGATTCGAACCACCACCCACAACAGAAGCGGGGTGTTATCAAGACGTTAGCGGACAGAGCTAGAAATATTTGTGAACCTGAGTTGCTCGACGCTGAGATGGAACATCTCCACAATGCACTAATAAAGAACGGATATTCGTCCGCCGAAATAAAACGTGCGTTGAGGCAGCCACGCAGAAATCATACTGACGTACAGGCTACTGCAAAATCTAAGGTTTTCCTGCTGTTTGTTAAAAATGTAACGGAAAGAATAGGGAGGATCTTGACGGAGCGGAATATTACCGTAACTTACAAGCCCACCAAGAAGATACAGGAATACCTTAAGCCTGCCAAGGACGCTCGCAAACCATTGGAAAAATCTGGAGTGTATAGGATCCCATGCAGCTGTGGTGATGTTTATGTGGGTACCACTAAAAGAACTGTTTCTAAACGTTTGGAAGAGCACAAGGGAAACTGTAGAAGAGGAGAAACGGAACGATCAGCTGTTGCGGAGCATGCTTTCCAGCCAGGGAACCACAATATTTGTTTCGAGGAGACGCAAGTACTAGCGGCCACGAGCGGATATTACGAAAGGCTCTACAGGGAGGCAATCGAAATCGCTAAACACCCAAATAATTTCAACCGAAAGGAGGAGGGCGTCAAACGGTATATGGTGTCAAACGGTATATGGATGCCAGTGTTAAAGATGATGTGTACCACCCGTCCACTACTGGGTGATGGCAACGGCGATCGACGGCGACGGACAGCGGCCAATTGCACTGACGTTTTCAAAACACGTGACGTCACGCCACGGCGCGAGGGCGCGCGGACACGGAATTTAGCGGCAGTCAGTAGCGAGCCAGTGTGTGTGTTGGACCTTCCTTCAAGCTCCGGACCCCTTGAAGATGTCTCCCGCAGTCGGAGACGAAACGTTGGGAATCACCACAGATTTCATCAACCGACCACAGCATAACAGCCCGGAAAATTACAATGGACATGACTCCTCCTTCGGCCTTCCCCTCCCTAGCCACCCCTTAGGAAGAGCGTCAAGCTCGCTGGCTTGGGTTGAAACCTTTCCCTCAGTACCTGGTGTGTACCAGGACGGATGGCGAAAGTTTTGCCACAACCTTTGTTTTTCATGGAGACGATTGAAGATAAGTATGGTGAAGTGGAATCCATGAGTAAAATGCAGTCTGGTTCTTTGCTCATAAAGACATCAGCTGCTGCCCAATCTGAAGCCCTGCGTGCTTGTGTGACCATCTTGGTGACATCCCAGTCTCCATCACACCCTACCAATCTTTGAACTCTGTACAGGGCATCATTTTCCACTGGGGTCTTTTTCTCCAAACTGACGAGGAGCTCTGTGCAAACCTCGAGTGGCGAGGAGTCTGATTTATCCGCCATGTACAGCGAGGCCCTAAAAACAATCGCACTGATACAGGCGCCTTTTTCCTGGCCTTCGAGGGGAATACCCTTCCAGACAAGGTAAAGGTGATGGTGTATCGGTGTGATGTAAAACCTTACATTCCACCACCAGTGAGATGCTTTAAATGCTTACGGTTTGGACATGTTTTCCCGCTGCACCAATGTTCCCCTCTGCTGTGACTGCAGGCGCCCCCTCCATGAGGGGAGTGCCTGTGCTCTCCCGCCAGTGGGCGTAAATTGTAATGCGCAGCTTCCTCCACACTCACCAGCATGCCCGGTGTATGTGAAAGAACAACGGATTCAAGATTACAAGACCATAGATCAACTTACCTACACTGAGGCTTGTCGAAGGTACGACTGGCTCCATCCCGTGCCTATACTTCTACTTTTGATTCAGTTACGTCCATTCTCTCTCCTACCCCCTCCTCTTCCCAGCCCTGCCCCTTTCTCCCCACACCTTCCTCCTCACCTTCACTCCCCCCTCCCCCTCCCCATCAGTACCCATACCCACCCCTTCAGGTGCTGCTCCCCCTCCCCCACTGGAGAAGTGCTCCCCTTTTTCGGCAGCTGCCGGTACTGGAGCTCCCTCCCAGGACTCTTCTTCCCAGCACCCCACTGAAAGGCGATCTGCAGCTCCACATCGGCCACGCAATCCATGGCTGGTGGGCGCCAAGATTGCCTGGTGTAATTCCGTGCCAGACCTTACTGCAGTCTGCCCTTCTCTTCCTTCACAAGAGAACCACCGTCTGTGGAGTGAGGGGGGGGTATTACCTACCCAGTGGCAGGAAAGCATTGTTATTCCAGTGTTGAAGCCTGGGAAGCCACTTCTTCGATTGGATAGCTACCATCCAATTAGCCTTGCCAATACCCTCTGCCAGCTCCTTGAATGCTTGGGGAGTCGGCAGCTGTTTTGGATCCTTGAATTCCATGACCTTTTGTCATCGACTCAAGGTGGTTTTTGCTGTGGCCGCTCTGCGGTGTAGAACTTGGTCCATCTGGAGTCCGCTATCTGGTCGGCTTTTGCCCATCGGCAACACCTCATTGCAGTCTTTGCATAAAACCTACATCACCACCTGGCGCCACCACCACATCCTCACCACCCTTCGCGAATGGGGCCTTCCTGGCACTCTGCCTGTTTTTATCCGTAACTTTCTTTCTCGTCGCTCTTTCTGGGTCTAAGTTGATTCCTCCTACAGCACTTCCCATGAGCAAGGAAATGAGGTTCCACAGGGTTCCATGCTGAGCGTACCTCTCTTTCTCGTCGCCATTAATGGACTGGGGGCGGCTGGTGGGTCAACAGTGTCCCCCTCTTTGTATGCTAATGATTTTTGTATCTAATTTGCTTCCTCCATCATGGGGGCTGCTGAACACCGTCTACAGGGGGCAGTTTACCAGGTGCAATCTTGGGCTCTCTCCCATGGCTTTCAGTTTTCGGTGGCCAAGATGTGTGTCGTGCATTTGTGCCGTCGCTGTACAGTCCATCCCCATCCGGACCTATTCCTCGATGGCCAGTCCCTTGAGGTGGTGGACATCCGTCACTTCTTGGGTCTGGTCTTCGATGTCCGGTTGACATGGCTCCCTAATCTTCACCAGCTAAAGAGGATGCGCTAGTTACATCTCAATGGTCTTAGATGTCTGTGCAGTACCACCTGGGGTGCAGACCGCTCTATTCTGTTGTGATTGTACAAAGCACTGATCCAGTCGCATTGGGACTAAGGAGTCCTGTCTATGGTCCTGCGACATTTTCGACATTGCAGATACTAGACCCTATCCACCATTGTGGGGTATGACTTGCAATTGGTGCCTTGCGGACCAGCCCCATGATTAGCCTTCTTGCAGAGGCGGGGATTCCACCGCTGCGAGTCTTGTGCCAACATCAGCTGATATCTTACACACTCCGCATTCGCTGCCCCCCCAAAGCACCCTAATTATGGTCTTTATCCAGACGTGGAGATCAATCTCCCGCAGCGGCGACCACGATGTGGGCTTACCATGGCTGCCTACATTCAGTCACTCTTTTCTGAACTCGAGCACTTCCCTTTACCACCTCTTTTCTCCGCAAACGCACATACTCCTCCGTGGTGTGTCTCTCGGCCACAGGTCTGTTTTGATCTCTCCACCAATTCAAAGGATTCTATCCCTCCGGAGGTCCTTTGTCACCAATTCTACTGCCTCCTCAGTTCATTCCAGGGTTCAGAAGTGATTTATACTGATGGCTCCATGGTTGCTAGTCACACTGGTTATGCTTACACCTATGCAAGACACATGGAACTTCATTCCTTGCCAGATGGGTGTAGTGTTTTTACTGCAGAATTGGTAGCCATCTTATGCACACTGGACCATGTCTGCTTCTGCTCAGGACTGTCCTTCACTATCTGTAGTGACACACACACACACACACACACACACACACACACACACACACACACGCCTCCCCCCCTCTCCCCCCCCTCCCCCCTCTCCCCCCCTCTCTCCCCTCTCTCCCCCCCCCTCCCCCTCTCCCCCCCTCTCTCCCCTCTCTCCCCCCTCTCCCCCCTCTCTCCCCCCTCTCCCCCTGTCCCCCCTCTCCCTCCCTCCCCCTCCCTCCCCCTCCCTCCCTCCCCTCTCTCTCTCTCTCTCTCTCTCTCTCTCTCTCTCTCTCTCTCTCTCTTTCTTTCTTTCTTTCTGAAGCACCAAAGAAACAGATATAGGCCCGTGTATACAAATACAGAGATATGTAAACAGGCAGAATATGGTGCTGCGGTCAGCATTGCCTATATAAGACAAGTGTCTTGTGCAGTTGTTAGACCAGTCACTGCTTCTACAATGGCAAGTTATCAAGATTTAAGTGAGTTTGAATGTGGTGTTATAGTCAGCACACGAGCATATCTGAGGTAGTGATGGAGTGGGGATTTCCCTGTATGACCATGTCACGAGTGTAAAATGAATATCTGGAATCTGGTAAAACATCAAATCTCTGACATTGCTGCAGCCGGAAAAAGATCCTGCGAGAACGTGACCAATGACGACTTAAGAGAATCATTCAGCGTGACAGAAGTGCAACCCTTCCGCAGATTGCTGCAAATTTCAATGCTGGGCCATCAACAAGTGTCAGCGTGCGAACCATTCAACGAAACGTCATCAGTATGGGCTTTTGAAGCCGAAGGCCCACTCGTGCACCCTTGATGACTGCGCAACACAAAGCTTTACGCTTCGCCTGGGCCTGTCAACACAGACATTCAACTGCTGATGACTGGAAACGTGTTGCCTGGTCAGACGAGTCTCATTTCAAATTGTAAGTGGATGGACATGTACATGTATGGAGAAAACCTCATGACTCCATGGACCCTGCGTGTCAACAGGGAAATGTTCAAGCTGGTGAAGGCTCTTTAATGATATGAGGCATGTGCAGTTGGAGTGACAAGGGACCCCTGATAAGTCTAGATATGACTAACAGGTGACACATACGTAAGCATCCTGTCCGATCACCTGCATCCATTCATGCCCCATTGTGCATTCTGACGGACTTGGGCAATTCCAGCAGGAAAATGTGACACCCCACGTGTCCAGAATTGCTACAGAGTTGCCCCAGTAACATTCTTAAGAGTTTAAACACTTCTGCTCGCCACCAAAATCCCCAGACATGATTGAGCATATCTGGGATGCCTTGCAACATGCTGTTCAGAAGAGATCTTCACTCCCTCGTACTCTTTTGGATTTATGGACAGCCCTGCAGGGTTCATAGTGTCAGTTCCCTCTAGCACTACTTCAGACATTAGTTGAGTCCATTCCATGTCATGCTTGCAGAGACTCTTCACGATATTAGGCAGGTGTAACAGTTTCTTTGGCTCTTCAGTGTATATTCCTTCAGAATATATTTGTTGTTAATTGTTTTTGTAGATTCCTTTTTTACAATATAGACGCAGTGTACTGTTCAAAATCTTTCTCTCCTTTCCTTATAATTCCATTAATCTCTGTATAACATACTTAAGTCGCTCAGGAGTGTCTAGATACACTACCTTAGTTTCCATTTTCCTGGATTTTCCCTTTCAAGGTGTCCTTATCAAGCCTAATCCATTCACATACATATTTAAATAAATTCGTATGCTATATTGTTCCATACTGGGTATTTAATTGGTTTGTATTGTCCTCAATTTTTGATATTATTTCCATTTTTCTCAAATATTATTGCAAGCCTGTTTGTTCTGTTACTTTTTCCAGTTCACATTTATTTGTTATGTTGCTGTTTCAAAGACATCTGACATTATGGCTATCTCATCAACAGAAGTTAAAGTGTATCTCCACAGCCTTCTTGTATGTCTCAGTACTGAGAGATTTAAACAGGTTCCAAACTTTACTTCTCTGTTTTGATTTCAAAGGGTGTAGAGATACATCCCTTAAATTTGAGTTTGGTTCATTTTAGTAACAGTTGCATTTATTATACCTAATAGTTTTTCATCAAGTTCTCAGTTCTGCTGGTATGTTAGTAGCACATCATAATTGATGGAGTCATGTGCCTTCTTAAAATATACAAAGGTAGAAACATATTGTCTTCCTCTTAGAATAGTCTTATTAACAATTTTAGATTTGTATTTGTTCCACTGATGACCAAAACTTTTTTAAATCTTCCTCAATGTTCTCTCAGTTTATGAAGCTTGATTTGTTGTTCTGATCACTTGAGGAGGGATAGTGACAATATCTTGTAAATTATGGATAGTGACAATATCTTGTAAATTATGGATAGTGACAATATCTTGTAAATTATGGATAGTGACAAGATCTTGTACATTAATGGTAGTAACGAGATACCACAATAGTTATTCACCCCTGGTATTTCCCCCCCCCCCCCCCCCCCCCCCTCCCCTTTTTTTTTTAGCGAAGAATGAATCGAGGGTAATTTTCATTTGTCTTGTAGTTCTTCTTTCCCCAATATGTAATTGTTTGTGTAAAACATTGAAACACTCCCTTATTAAACCCACTGTTATTGACTAGTGGATTACAGCCTAACAGTTTAGAATAGTTTGACCGTGTGCAACTGATAAAGGCTGATCGGTTAAAGTTTGCATTGGAGTCGTTTCGTGTCAAATCCAACAAAGCTAATTAGGATGTCAGGTAGTAATAATCAGTAAATACTTGTTGTTAATATTTTTATCTTTTGTTTAAACAGCACGAATGAGGCAGTTACTCCTGTTGTCTGTCAAAGTGATAATTGTTAACTCATCACAGTTCGCCTATTAATGTCATCACACGCCAGTATTCATGTGGCACTGAATACCCAATCCTCACTGCAATCCAAATCATGAGTGTCCGGCACGGTTGTCGCATAATCATGGTGCACAAATGAACACTTAAACACGTCAAACAAATCACTCAATTAACACCACTTCCATATTTGCTGGGGGTCAGGCCCACGGCATTGGGTGACACACACACAGCCATTAAACAGTTGTAAGTGTGGTCTAATTGGATTAGTTGGTGTATCACAGTCTAGAAGGGTCTTAAAGCATTAGCAAGGATTTCAGTTTTCTTTGTACGACATTGCTAAGTTCCAGAATAAAATTTAATTGAAAAATTTAAGTCTTTAACATGAGATACATTATCCTAGTTAATGTACAGGAGAAACAAACCACCACGACCCTGTAATTCTAGTAGTAACTCTCATTAATCCAGCCCTCGGTAGTCCGGTCTCATCCAAAAACACGTACACAGTGAATTATTGTGCACAGCAATGCTTAGTTAAATAATGCTTTATATACTGTGTTCGAAATTGTAGCTTTCTTTACAGTTCAGAATCATGTCTTGTAAAAGGAAACACTTTACGCTAGACCTCAAGCAGAAATTCGACATTTTAGATAAGTTAAATAGAGGTTCTTCGCAGAAAGCCATTGCTGCTGAGTTCAGTGTTGGACGAGCAACTATTTAGGACATCATAACGGAAGATGTTATTCAACAGTACCCAACACAAATGGATAGTGAGTTGGGAAAACGGAAGGTTTTGCAAAAGAGTGAGAATGAAGAACTGGATGTAGCTGTTCATAGATGGTTCATATAACAACGCAGTAAAGGAATTTCAGTCAGTGGCCCAATTATAAAGGACAAAGCAGCTGCATTTAACAAACAACTTGGTGATGGTAACTTGTTTGCAGCGAGTGAAGGTTGGCTATCAAACTGGAAAAAACGACATGGCATTCAGCAGCTGACAGTCACCGGGGAAAATCGCTCAGCTAATGATAAGTATGCTGAAGAGTCTATAAGCAAGATATGGTAGATAATAGAGGAAGATAATAGAGGAAGAATATTTAACTGCTGATGCTTTGTATAATGCTGACAAAACAGGACTCTTTTTACAAGATGCTTCCTTCAAAAACATTAGCTGCCAAAAACAAGAAGGAATCGCGTGGCTAAAAGCAATAGAAACAGCACTAACATTAATGGCATGTTGTAATGCAAATGGGAGTCATAAACTACCACTTATGGTGATTGGAAACTCCCAACAGCCATGTTGTTTTCAACACAATGACATAAATACTGTACCAGTGCAGTATTGCGCTCAGAAGAAAGTGTGGATGGACAGAAAAATATTCTCTCGGTGGTTCCGTGAAACATTTGTACCAGCAGTGAGGAAAGAGCTAAAGAAGAAAAAGCTTCCACTGAGAACTATCCTTATAACTGACAGTGCTCCCAGTCATCCTTCATATGTTTATCTAAAGTCCGATGGTATTGCACTCTTTCTCTCGCCCAATGTGACAGCTCTAATTCAGCCCATGGGCCAGGGAATTTTTGAATCAATTAAACGTCATTATCGACATTCACTTCTCGTCTCCTTGCTGAACAAAAGTGAAAACGACTCTATGGAGACTATGCGGAAGGCAATTAACTTACGTGATATTGTTTTCCAAGCAGTCGAAGCATGGGATAAAGTGGAGTGTGCTACCACAATGAAGAGCTGGAGAAAATTGTGGCCATGCATTGATGCCAAGTTAGATCCAGTAGTGAGTGGCAGCGATTAGCCAGTCAATTCAGTATTATCAATTACTTTGTTAACTGACATGTTCCACAACCTTTAGAGGAGGAGGAGGAGGAGAAATTGATGAAGATGTTACTAAGTGGCTGAATGAAGAAAACTGTGATATGGACCAAACTTTAACATATGAAGAAATAAGGAAAAGCGGCAAGAAAGTAATGATGAAAGTGATGAAGAAGAGGATACAGGACGGTCGAGCATGAAGATTTCTCACACTGCTGGTGCTGAAGTTCCCGAGGTCTTCCTCCTGAAGTACATTATGCAACAACCAGATGAAATGCTTGTAAAGTGGTTGCGTGATAAAGCAAGCCACCGTCACACGTCATCATTGCGACAGTTAAAAATTATACACTCAAGGACAAAGTTTTCTTGGAAAATTATTGTATTTTTGGGCTTAATAAAGTATATCCTCTGTGTTTTAAAATTGTATCCTTCGGTTTAATGAAGTACAGTACACTATATCCCCTATGTTTTCAAAATAAATAAAAAGAAAATAAATGAATTTCAGACACTCAATAAACCGGCACTTCCACTAATCCGACAACCATATGTGCCAGAAATGGACGGATTATCGAGTGTCTAGTGTAGTAGTAGTAGTAGTAGTAGTAGTAAATGCCCATCGAAAATTTTGATTTTACTCCTTATCAAGTATGTTTGATTTAGATTTCTGTTAGTAACAGTTGTGTTGTGTCCAAATAATTTTTTCTTCAAATGATTCCATTTAATGGATGACCACTGAATTACAAATTAACTTCTAAGAAAAATCACATTTCCTCTTGCATTCAATTATTTGATTTTATAAATTTGTACTTTTGAATTTTAAGTACGGGCATTATGGTATGATGATGGAAAAGTTACATGCAAATTAACAGTGTCATCAGAATCGATAGAATCATTGCAGTTGTCCCAGAAATGAAAGTTGGCATTCCTATCGAGAGCAGGCAACATGTTGTGATTTTTGGTGTCTGTTTGTTTGTCTGCTACTAATGAACCATTTGTTTTGAGAATGACTATTTTCCTGTCTGTCCTCCGGCTTTTTGCTGTGGATGCCCTTTTTATTGTATCTGAAGATTAACACAGCACTGGTTATGTTTTTTCAGATAGGTTTGCTGTGAGGAAGATCTCAATTGTGTCTGATGATGCCCGGACCTTGCAGCGTTCCCCCAGTCCTCCAAAAAACAAGGTGTCCGACATATTGTTTATAACCAATTTGGTACGGCCTTTCACAGTTCACCAACTGAAGGAATTGCTTGCAAGGACTGGCACTATTGTTGAAGATGGCTTCTGGATTGATAAAATTAAATCAAAATGTTTTGTGCAGGTAATATTGTGTTATTTTGATGCCTAACCTCATTAGTATTCTCTTCTTTCTTGCTTTAAGTGGGCAGTGTAGCAAACTTTAAAAGATTTAAATTCTGTTTGGATTTGTTGTTTGCTGAGAGTAGAGTGTACAAGTGATAGAAATACCTACTGATCACCTCCAGAGTGTCAGCCTAATTATGGTTGCTTATCGCCACTAGTACGTAGTGTGTTTAAACATAGATAGCAATAAAACATTTGACATTGAATTTAGCAGCTCAGAAAGTGTCCTAGAATTTCATGTTATGTTATTGGACTACGAAAGTGATTATTGTTCATCAGATTATTGGTGCTCACAGGTGCTCACTACTGATTGATATACAGTCAATACCGTTCATAATGACACCCCTTGTAGCAATGTATTGCCCATAACAGCAAATTCTGATGTCCTGTCTAAATCCTATGTAAGCATCTATTTAAATGTTGCTAAGTATGACTCGCTTATTGTGACTTATAAAACAAATTGTTTTTTACTGCATTTTCTGAGAAATATGTTGGCTATAGCATCCAATGTTCATTTTTGTTTGTCACATATTTGGGAACTACTAACAAAAATGTAATACTTATTTTCAAAATCTTGTTTTCTGTAGAATGTTGGTTTCAGATGAGGTATTAAAACAAATGACTCGTCAAACACGAATGGGTATGCACGCCTTAAATACAAAAAGCAAACAAAGATGACCAATTATCTGAAGCAAAACAGTATAATGTACTTAAGTTACTGTATTGCATTTTTAAAGTTAAAGCAACTGCTTAAAAAATTAAATACATATTGTCTTGCTGTGATGTAGAAAACGAAAAAATTAAATTCCAGTGGTGGTAATTTTTTTTTTAAGTACAGAAGTGGAATTACTCGTTTTGTCCTTATCTGTATTAGATACTTCCAATGAATTAGGTAAAGTACATCACATTTTTATAAAATTTTGAAGAGAAACACAGGAGAAAGTGTAGGCCTTTGTTTAATTGTGTATAGAATATTGCCTTTTCATTTCGGGACTTAAGATTAATTTTTGTAATACAGTAACTAGAACGGAGCTTGTGACATTTGCCTGCTTTATTTCTTCATTGATTGTCCTCGGTGTCGACGTACTTGCGTTGCTACACTGGGTGAAAAATGGGGTTTGTAATTTCGTTACTGACTTCTGTTAATAATGTAGCTGACAGGTGCACAGTTGCGTTTCACAATTCTTTACTTTAACTGTTCACAACCCCCCAATAATACACAGTTATATGGCCAGTGCACTATTGTTTAACTTTCGATAAGCCCCATTAATAGGTTGTAGGCAAACATGCACATACTGCTGCAATAGTTTACTGTTGAACATCTAAGAGCAGAAAAAGCCTAACGACACGGTTCAGTCTTTCAAATAAATTGTGGTACGTATTAAACAGGCACTGTCATTGTATTAAAACATGGTGTAATTGTGTTACACTTATTTCACAGTTAAGACGATGCATAGTTATTGATTTAACCAACACAGGTTTCTTGCTGAAAGTCGGCCATGGATTGACTGTCTCGGGACCAAAAATCGGGCCCTTATATATCCTCACAATAATGGGTATTGAAACTACACATTGTTCGAAGTTAAATTAACTGAATACATCGAAAAATTAGTTCTTTTTAACATTTTCTTCTACTACAAGATTGTTTGTTTAAATCATGAAATTAACAAATATTGTTACACAAACAATACTTCTGACAAAACTGTTAAATACTTTGGAACTAATTAAAAGCTTGCTTTGCTAACATGTTTTCGAATAGAGCCAAATAGATCATTTAAGCATACAATTAATTGTTCCTCCAAATATTTACAATTATTATAGAATTTATATTTGTTTATAAGTCAACAATAGAATTTAAGTTACGAAACAATTATTGATTTCACCCTGTAATGAAAGATATTAACTAGGAATCGTCAAAATAAATTAGAAAATCAACTACATACATAAAACTAAGCACGAAATTAGATCTGGTGTTACATTCTTTAAAACTGAGGGCCAACCTTACTCTTTTATGAAAATGCAGATTATACTCATGCATGCTAATGGTAAATAGTCGGATATGGAAAAATGAATTTTAAGGAGACAGATGGCAAAACAAGAGAACTAAAAATATCCCCGCTTGCTTCGTCACAAATTGTCATTCATGTCTGTTATACTATGAAACATGCTCAACATTTGCCTCATTCATTATCCAAGAACATGTTTGATGTTATTGAATAAGTTACATAGTTGCTATTTTCTTCACGTATTGGAAGATTTTTACATTTTACTAGCATTTTCTTGCTGTATGCAGGGCATAAACATAAGAAAAATTTCTCTTCAATCCCTTTCCACAAATACTTTTTGGACTGTTACTCTATGGCAGCCTGAAACTTACAGATATGCAAATTTTTTTCAAAAAACAAGGCAAAAACACAGTTCGTGCTACCACCGTCTATAATGACTGTAAACCGTCAGTCACTTTGACGCCATTATAACTGGTTTCAGTTTTATATATTTAGCTGTGTTGCTGCTAGCCACTCAAAGATTTCCATTCACAAACGAACTTGCAGTTACTCTGCAGAGAAAAATTTCTGAATGCAGGAGCTATGAGGAATAAAATATTACAGCAAATTTTTGTCAGTTTTCGTGTGTTTGATTATTCAGTACTCTTTAAAACGTCGTAACTCTCTGTTAGCGTTGTGATTTGTTTGATGTCAGTTATTTATTTATGGGAATGTCATTTTTGAACAACAAAAAGTTCATTCTTTGTATAAGGTCATTTGCAAAATCATATAATTATATAAATATGAGAACTTAAGCTGTCTTGAAAATTATGAGGAAGGTTGGATTTGCTAATGAGATGAGATGTTGTTTGTTACATAGTACGAAACAGAGGACCAAGCAAGGGAGACACGGCATGCGCTCCATGGTATAAGGTGGCCTGTCTCCAATCCAAAACAGTTGTGTGTAGATTTTGGACGAAGAGAAGATATGGAAGCAGCAAAGGCAGCGGGTGAAACTGACAGTGTTGTGCGCAAGACAGATCCGCTACAGGTGGAAAGAGTGCCTCCAGTCTCTCTGCCTGTGCAAGGCGGAAATATTCCACTTGTTGAGAACTGGGTTGCATCTCAGCAGCAGCGTGACAAAGAACGAGACAGAGAACGTGAAAGGGAGAGGGACAGGGGGCGAGTTAAGGAAAGGGGAGCTGCACCGCCAGAACAGAGGACACAGAAGGTGAGTTGTTTTGAAACTTCATTTCGCACAGATGCTAAGAGGGGCTGTTACCTTAAAAACAACTCTGCTTTTAATGTACCAATGTAGCTGATGTGTGGTTTCTGTTTAAAAATTATAACTACCTATACCTCCATAAAACTGAGTTTAAATGCCTTGCTCACTAATAAGTTCTCTACGAGTTAATCAAGGTAGAGTCCACACTAAACTCCTTTATTTCTGCAATGAAAACTTCCAAAAGGTGGTACTATATCGAAATGAAACAGCTGAGTTGTTGCAGAAGCTCCAAATATTATTTTTTATATTAAGGGAAGCTACATTTTCGAAAATTATTTACTACTTCGATGTGTCGATGCATGTTTAGTGGAGCTAATTGTAATATCTGCCCAGAGAACAACAACCTATGATAAATACGATAAATGAGTTGTGATGTGCTGGGTAGTTCATAAAGTAGTCCTGCGCCACTCAGAAACTGTTGTCCAGATAATTATAGAAATTATAACCTCTAAAAAAATTTGTTTTACACAGTCAGACATTCTGCACAGGAATCAGAAATATTGTCAGCAATTATGGGAAGGATAGATTGCTATTCACTGCAAACAGGCACAACAAAAAGACTGTTACACATTAAGCGTGTGGCCAAAGCCTTCATTAGAAAAGAAACCCCCTTTTGTATTCACACAAGTAAGCACACCTCACATTCACAGGACCACTAAAGTGCGCGTCATTTGCGACGGCGGCCGAGTTTAGGTTCGTTCTGCGCATCTGATGTCACAAAACACAGTCAGCCAATGAACAGAGAACGACGTTGCCAGAGCTCGGCTGCAGTGCAGAGCACGGACGAGTGTCTTCAGTTTTGGAAACGTTCAGTCATAAATAAAGTAATTGAACAAAAGCAATGTCTTGATAGCAGACTTTCTACAAAAGGTAGTTTGGAAAAAAACATTCTTTATTCCAATTACTTCATATTCTATTAATTAATTAAACCAAACAAGCAATAAGCCTCCTAATTCAGGCGATAGCAAGGAAATTCATTCTCACTAACCGTTTTTTCGTGATAAAGAACAGCAGTAATTGTTTATTTCCTATTGTACTTTGACGTGAGTAATTCATAGTCATAACAACAGTGTTTGTCGGTATTTTGCGTGGTGCTTTAAAGTCCTTCAGGAATTCCATTGAGTGATGAGCTGCGTTAGCGTAATGGTTAAGGTTCTTGGCTGCTAAGCAAAAGGTTCTGAGTTCGAACCTTGTTCGGTGCTTAATATTTTCTTTATTTAAAAACAATATCGAAGTGTCTTACTTCATGAAATTTATTCGTTTGAATGTAATTTTTTGAAATTTCTAGTGGCAACTAAAATCGACCATACGGAAAGTATATGCTGTGGACTTTTACCTCTGCGAACTCTTTTCGTGCAATGGTTTACTACATTTAATGCTGCTCAATAACTGCGTTGAACATCGAAACAATATTAAGTCATTTATGGGGGGAAGGTATCAGTCAAGAAGATGTGTAAAAATCAAATTTTTGGGCCAAATAGTTTTTGTGAAATAGAATGATAAGTGTGTCAACGCAGTCAGAACACCATGTGTCTGCACAGGCGAGCAGTACAGTGATGAGAAAATCACGCACAGTGCGGAATGCGGGGAGCACGCCTCTGTAGCAGCGAAAGGGTTAATGCGGGCGTGGTCTCTTTACTTCATAAACTGCGCGCTCCCCCCTAAACGTAAGTTTGCGAACTATACTATACTATATTATGGCGCTGCTTCTCTTGGCGCGTGCAACTGGCAACGCAGCAATCTCCTGCATCTGGGCAGGCATGCGCGAGCCACCAAGATAAAAGAATTGAACTATACCTATGGCTGCTCAGGCTAGACCACTGTCAAGATCAATTTAATCCTTATATAATGAATTTGTTAATGTTGCCTTGCTTCCTTATCAAATTTCTCTTCCTTCCTCCCCCACCCCCTCTTTTCTCTCTCTCTCTCCCTCTCTCTCTCTCCCTCTCTCTCTCTCCCTCTCCCTCTCTCCCTCTCCCTCTCCCTCTCCCTCTCCCTCTCTCTCTCCCCTTCCACATTTCCTCCTCCCTTCCTCTCTGTCCATCTCCTCCTTCCCCCCTCTGTATTTCTGTTTCCTCCCCCGCCTCCTTCACTTCCACCTCTCTCTAACCTTGAGACCTTGTTTATTATAACTGCAAAGAAAACCTTGATTGGCAGTTGAAGGTGCTTGAAAGTGAACGGGAAAGTGGTTGGTATCATTTTGTATACAGTATATGACAAAGAGGTCTCCAGCTTCTGGATCTGTGATGAAAACAGCTTCCATGACAGTATTTTGCAAAGTTTTAATTTGTGAAATGGTAGGACTGCAATGTTTAGGATGATTTTCTGTAGTCATATTCTAGTCGTAAGAATGGATCCACCAAAACGTAAAACTGCTTTTGGATGCGGAACACATGGAAGAAACATACAAAGAACATGTTTCTTGTTCATGACTCTGAAAACTATGACTGCATGCTTAATCACTGTGATAATTGTCCCATTGTCGAAGGACTGTCAGAATTATTAAAACGGAAATTAGCTTACAAAGATACTGATGATGAAATTGAGTTCAGCCAGTGGATAAACACGGGTCATCGGGCAGTATAAGTAAAGCAGTCTGCAACTGTTGGTGAATACATAGACTTATTGGTAACAAAATTACAGGCACTTATACCACACTCGTTTACATCTAAGTGTCAATCAAAATCTTTCAAAAAATTGAAAGAAAGTCTTAACTCTGGAAAAAGCAATTCTGTTAATGGACTTTGCTGAAAACTACAGTTTTGTAATTCTCAATTTCATTGAGAATTACCACTGGACGAGAATCAGCTGTAAATCCCACCCGTGTGTATTTGTGGTAAATGAAGAAAGTAAATTGGTAATGGTGAGCCACTGCTTTATTAGTGATGATATGGAACAGGACATAGAATTTGTAAATGATGTCCAGAAAGAAATGGTTAAGTGGCTGGCAGAGCATTACCCACAAGTGAAGGAAGTGCATTATTTTGCTGATGGATGCGCTGCTCAATATAAAAAGCTTTAAAAATTTGTTTGAGCACAAAAATGATTTTTCTATTGATGCTGAGCATTCCTTTTTTGCTACTAGCCATGGTAAATCCATGTACAATGGTTTGGGAAAAACTATAAAATATATATTGAGAAGAGCTAGTCTTCGACTAGCAGATGATGCACAAATAACATGTGCATCTGATGTTTAGGATTTCTGCAAAGCTAATATTGACATGTTTTTTTCACCTCTAAGGGAAAGTCAATGTAGATTTCCTTCACAAGAATCTCGAGAAGAGATTTTCAACAACCTGCATAATACCTGGTATCAGGAATTTTCACCATTACAAACCATTTTCTTGTGATTCTTTAGAGATTAGAAAATCTTTAGAGATTAGAAAATTAACTTCTTCTGAAAAGTCTTCCTTCGTTTTTTCATTCAATGAAAATGCCCACAGTGGACATGCCTTCGTCAGAAATGTTTGTGATGAAGATGACGTTTAAGTACTTTTTCTCCACCCACATGGACCAGCAGTGTCATTCTTTTGGCCTAAGAAGGAAGACTTGTTTTGTGCCTTTGAAAAGCATTTTATGTGATATTGGTGTACCTGAATCAACATTATTAGGCAGAATGTATTACTTTAATAAAAAAGATATGAAGTTAACAGAATGTAATTTGTCACAATGGATTAAAAACAGAGATGCTCTTAAGAAGTTTCATTGATAAGTTTCAGGATCTTCACTGCTGAACATGTAGATTTTAAATTAACATTAGTGTGGCTGAATAATCATTGTTTAAAGATTGTAATTTGACACCCTAAATAAAATTAACCCGTGTAATGAAAATGTTTCAATGAAATTTATAACTTTGGGCCCTTTACTTTCATGAGGCAGCCTTACTATAGATTGTCAGTGTACATAATCTGATTTCAATGATCTTCTGGACAATGATGGCATATATGTTAAATGATCATCCAGTATCTATCAAAACTCGGAGGGCTTTTTTTATAATCATTTTTGTTTGTACCACAACAGCTTAAGTTGATTTTCTATATTCCTATAATTCAAGAATAGTCATTAATTTTTTCCCGTCTGTGACATCTGGGGAAATATGACAGTGATGTGTTGAAAACAAGATACTTTCTGTTGTTATTATTACTTTTGTCTGAAGTAAAGCAATGCAAATAACAAGCTTCAGTTGCGGCATTTATGTTTGTAAAAAAATTTCCATTTTTTTCTCTCTAACTACATTAAGTGTGTCGAGAAATTTTGCATAGGCTATTGCAGCAGTGGGTGTCAGGTATTGCTATTTCAGGTTTATTTGTCTGTCCATTTGTAGAAAACCAATTAATAATTTTATTTTATTACAATGTGTACTGCCTTGGGGATTATTTTAAGACCAATCATAAGTTCCCACCAGGTTGGAGAACTGTGAGTATAGTATTTATGAATGTGTCTGTACTTTTCCGGAAATTGGAAAGTTACACACATTAATTTTTTTTGTATTCTTTGTAATTTTGCTGCTTAAATAATTAAATGTCTGTTAACTATGTGCATCTCTTACATTACAAAAAAAATTCCAAATCGAAAGCTTCATAAACACCTGAATCATGGCCATTTATGCAGGTAATTACTATTTTGTATTGACATTCTTGCAGAGTCCAGTTATCAGAATATCACCACATTTAAATTTGGATATTAATAATAATTTAAAAAAAAAAAAGTTGTAGCCTGAGAGCAAAAAGATTCTGCCCAAATTCTTATGTTATAAGTATAAGCAAAGTTTCATGAACATCCGAGATGATGGGTAACATGACCTGTGCGATTTGACATTCTATTGTAGTTAAAACTGACTGAAAAAGTAAATGAAATTGCACATATACACAGTACAATCGGTTCAGCATTGAGGCAATCATCCCACCGATGCATGAAGTTGAAGGTACGCATTTGGTGAAACAGTGTCCTGCTGTGTGAAGAAGTGTAACTACCTGTTCTACATCCTCATCCAACTGGATGAGGCCATTTTTAAGGGACCAAATGCATGATAATTACTTGGGTAGAGATTCCGAACTATAGGGTGGGTGCTCAAGCATCTCCCACCTGAGTTAGCACAATTTCTCCAGTACAACATTTGTGATATGCGGACGTGCGTTATCGTGAAGTAGCAGCATTGCTTGTCATATTTTTCCTGGATGTTTCACTTTAATTGCACTCCATAATCAATCAATTGAAATCAATAAGCAGTGGGCCCCGGTAATCAAAGAACAGGATGAGCAACACCTATTCAGCAGATTGCTGGACCTTGGAACTTCTTGGGATGAGGGGACGGGGAACGACACCATGGCATCGTCAATGCTTTAGATTCCAGTTCCCTATGGTGGCACTTTCATCACTTGCAAAAATGCGCTCAAGTAATGTGTTGCCTTCAGTACTGGAATGTATCAGGTGCTACAGGAAACAGCCATCCGGTTTCGTTCGGCATTCAACATAGTTATCCACTGGCACCAGACCTTATGGTGGCCTAAATCCTGCCATATAGTGTGTTGGACACTACCAAAGCTGATGTTGAGATTCTTTGCAAGTCCATGAGTGGTTGTGCTGGTCCACCCCAATTGCATCATGAACCACCCACTTGTTGTCCATAATGGATGAGGCTGGCCTCCCAGATTGACCAGCGTCGTTTCAAATCGCGACCAGTATGGAACTTGGCGCACCATTCCACATTGTTGGTTTTCGGCAGACATGCTGCCCTGTACACATTGTCATTCCTTGATGGATGTCCACTGGTGTTCATCTTTCTGCATTCAAGAAAAGAATAACTGCACTTTGGTCCTATTTGGACTCATTTTGTAATAACTTCGCCATAGTTCACATTTCCACACTTAACCACTTGCACATTGAAAAGACAAAAATGCCACACTTTTCCCTTGCCTACATGTCAGTGCTTATATACCCACATTGGAGTTAACACTGGGTTGTATATATGCTGCAGCAACACGCTCAAATGAAAATTGTTAACCTCTTACATATTTATATGCGGTATACTGTATATGCACAATAATCAGTTCATAATTTTTCCTGAATTTAAGGACAAAAACTGGGTGTGCGGATTAATTGTAATAAGATTGGTACTGCTCTGAATCCAGCAGTATATCCCGTTACACTATAACATTCTTGCGGCCTCAGTCTGTGACACGTCAGTAACACATTAGAAGTGAGGTATTAACAGTGTTAACTTTTTAATCGTGGCTACAAGTTCTCGTTATCGCTCATACACAGCTAAAGAAAAACCAAAAATTATTGAAGAAGCAGAGAGCATTGGAAACTATGCAACAGGAAGGTAGTATGATGTGAGCTGGGATTGTATTAGTGATGGGTGAAAAAACAAAAAATTACATCAAGAAATAAACTCTAATCACCAGGCATTTTGCAGCCGAAAAGCGAAGCATTCAGACCTCAAAAAATAGGCTTTGTGATTTTGTAGATGAGAAGCGACATTACAGATAAGCGGTGACTATCTTGTGGATGACTGGGTGACCCATGATCGGCAATGTCGCCCTGGTGTGCTGCTGAATGAATATGACATGTTGGTCCTGGGCAGTTTCCATGGACATATAATTGAGGAAGTGTGAGGAAGTTACAGAAAAGGAAAACTGACTTGGTCATTATCCCTAGAGGCCTAACACCTGTCCTGCAACCACTTGATGTGTGTGTAAATCGACCATTCAAAGCTGCATTTAAACAGCAGTGTACACAATGGAGAGCTGATGGAAACTACAAGTTCATGCCGAGTGGAAAATTCAAGTGGCTGGATTTGTCTCAGGTTTGTGATTGGGTGAAATGTGCTTGGGACTCGTTTCTGCTACCACTTGCAGAAAAATTCTTCAAAAAATGTGGTTTTGCAAATTCACTTGACAGAAGCAAGGACGACACTCTATGGGAAGGTGTCGACGACAATGATCATTCTTCTGCTAGTGATGACAAAAGTGAATAAAATCATTACATAAGTATTTTTTTAAATAAAACACAAAGTCCTCCCTCCCCCTTAAAATAATGGTGCATGGATTATACGTGGATATACAGTATTTTAAAATAATATGTAGCCTGTGTCTGGCCAAGCATTTATTAGAGTATTATGCAAATATTTGAAGTATGTGGGTCATGAACTTTTCGAGATTTTTGGTAATAAAGTTTGCCTCTGTGTGTGTGTGTGTGTGTGTGTGTGTGTGTGTGTGAGAGAGAGAGAGAGAATTAAAAAAAAAAGTATAGTCTATGTCTGTCCAAATGTTTATTAAGGTATCGTGTAAAAATCTAAAAGTCAATCGGTGCATAACTTCTCTAGATGTTTGCTAGCAGTATTTCCCATTTATATATATATTGAGATAGTGCACGAGTTTGTAGCGTTTTTCCATAAGTTTAGGAAACAGAACAGATACACATAACAGAGACTTTAGTCATCAATAGTATATTCACCTTCAGTATTTACAACAGTCTGCCAACCGTGGGGCAACATTTACACTGAAGAACCAAAGAAACTAGTGTACTTGCCTGCATGTAGGGCCCCCGCTAGCACGCAGAAGTGCCGCAACACGACATGGCATGGACTCGACTAATGTCTGAAGTAGTGGGAGGGAATTGACATCATGAATCCTGCAGGGCTGTCCATAAATTTGAAGAGTGCAAGGCTGTGGAGATCTCTTCTAAACAGCATGTTACAAGGCATCCCAGATGTAGTCAGTAATGTTCATGTTTGGGGAGTTTGGTGGCGAGTAGAAGTGTTTAAACTCAGAAGTGTGTTTCTGGAGCCACACTATAGCAATTCTGAACATTTGGGGTGTCGCATTTTCCTGTTAGAATTGCCCAAGTCTGTGGGAATGCACGCTGGAGATGTGAATGGAAGCAGGTGATAAGACAGAAGGCTTACGTACGTGTTACATGTCAGAGTCATACATAGACGTATCGGGTCCCTCATAACTCCAATTGTGCATTCCCCATAACATTACAGTGCCTCCTCCAACTTTAACAGTCCCCTGCTGACATACAAAGTCCATGGATTCACGAGGTTGTCTCTGTACCTGTACATGTCCATCCGCTTCATACAATTTGAAACGGGACTTGTCCGACGAGGCAACATGTTTTCAGTCATCAACAGTCCAATGTCTGTGTTGACAGGCCCAGGCTATGTGTAAAGCTTTGTGTCATGCAGTCATCAAGGGTTCACGAGTGGGCCTTTGGCTCCCAAAGCCCATATTGATGTTTCGTTGAATGGTTCGCACACTGACATGTGTTGATGGTCCAGCATTGAAACCTGCAGCAGTTTGCTGAAGGGTTTCACATCTGTTATGTTGAGCCATTCTCTTCAGTCGCCGTTGGTCACGTTCTTGCAGGATCTTTTTCTGGCTGCAGCGATGTCGGAGATTTGATGTTTTACCTGATTCCTGATATTCACGGTACACTCATGAAATGGTCGTACAGGAAATTCCCCACTTCATCACTACCTCAAAGATTCTGTTTTCCGTCACTTGTACAACGACTATAACGCGACGCTCAAACTCACTTATAACTTGATAACTTAACATTGTAGTAGCAGTAACCAGTCTAACAACAGTGCCCGACACTTGTCATATATAGGTGTTGCCGACTGCAGTGCCATATTCTGTCTGTTCACATGTCTGTACTTGAATACGCATACCTATACCAGTTTCTTTGGCACTTCAGTGTAGATTCCTTGACTGTGGAAATCAATTGGGTTTTTAAGTGAAGAACTCTTCGAGCCATGTTCAGAATGCATTTTCATCTGGAAAGGAAGTTCCTTGAAGGTTGTTCGCTGGAGAGTGGAATAGCTGAAAATCTAGGACGCAAAATCAGGTGAATAAGGGGGATGCAGAATGACTTCACAACCTGGCTCCTGTACACAGTTTTTTGTCAGTCTAGCACAATGCGGACGATCTTTATTGTAGAGCAGCATCACTTCACGCAGTCTCTAGTCATCCTCCTTGGATTGCACCTGCAAGACATCTCAGTTGTTGATAGTAAAATGCCAGCAGTGATGGTTATAGTTCGGGTAAGCAATTCATAGTACACCACACCATTACTGTTTCCCCTAGATGCATAAATATTATCTTATTTGGATGCGCACCAGTCTTTGTACGGGAAGTTGCTGCTTTGTTTGGGCTCAACCATTCCTTTCTTTTCGTTATGTTAGCATAGAGACGCCATTTCTCATCATCAGGAACGTTACAGGATAGGTATGGTTAGTGTTGCTCATGAGCCAGTTGATGACAAGCGAAGCAAAGACACACAGTCCTGGTTCAGTATTAATAGTGTTCTGCCAAATTTATTCAAAAGAAAACTATCTCTCATAAGAAAAGTTCATGTTAGTCTTCAGTGAGACATTTTACACACGCGCGTGCGCGCGCGCGCACACACACACACACACACACACACACACACACACACACACTGAAGCTACATCTACATCTACATTTATACTCCGCAAGCCACCCAACGGTGTGTGGCGGAGGGCACTTTACGTGCCACTGTTATTACCTCCCTTTCCTGTTCCAGTCGCGTATGGTTCGCGGGAAGAACGACTGTCTGAAAGCCTCCGTGCGCGCTCTAATCTCTCTAATTTTACATTCGTGATCTCCTCGGGAGGTATAAGTAGGGGGAAGCAATACATTCGATACCTCATCCAGAAACGCACCCTCTCGAAACCTGGCGAGCAAGCTACACCGCGATGCAGAGCGCCTCTCTTGCAGAGTCTGCCACTTGAGTTTATTAAACATCTCCGTAACGCTATCACGGTTACCAAATAACCCTGTGACGAAACGCGCCGCTCTTCTTTGGATCTTCTCTATCTCCTCCATCAAACCGATCTGGTACGGATCCCACACTGATGTTTCTATATTTAATTTGTGAATATACACCAAAATAAAAACTTTCTTAATGATCTATTTTTGTAACTTCTATTTCGTTATAGTATCTTAAAATTTTCTGTTCTAGACCTGGGCACTCAGGCTAGACGTAAATTGGCAAATCTGAAGCCACGTATAGCATTTTGTGTGTGTGTGTGTGTGTGTAAACTTACACTTCTAAGTGGAATCTTTCATTTATTAAGCGCTCTATAAACATTAAATGTTATTTCAGGTTCCTCCTGCTGTTAGAGAGTGGGATCTTGGTAAGATCGGGCAAATGTCTCCTGAAAGAGATAGCAGATCAGAAGAAAGAACCAAAGACAGGGAACGAAAATCTCGCAAAGATAAGCCACATAGGAGCAGGAGCACATCTCCTTCTGACATATCTGGTAGATTGACCTTTTTAATTATGTAGTGGATCAGGCTATGCATTTCAGTTTGTGATGTGGGTGACTGTGTAGAAACTAACTTGAATTTTCATGATTTCCAGCTAGAAAAAGTAAGAAAAAAGAGGATGATGCACCAGCAAAACTTTTGGACGATTTGTTCAGGAAGACAAAAACAGCACCATGTATATATTGGCTGCCTCTTACTGCAGAACAGGTTGGTAATGTCTTTTGTTAAATGTGTCCTCATCATCTTGTAGGGCTGGAGGAAAATAGTTTTTAAATGACAACCGAGGTTTCAGTTAGTTAAGAAAAGCAAGAAACAGCCTGTACTTCCAGAATTCTTCATATAGAGTAAAACAAAAATAACCACTCGTAGTGATTTCTCACATGTGCATAGTCATAGTGATGTGTCGGTGGCAATAAGCTTGTAATTGTTGATTCGTTTTTTCGAAAATCCACATTGTTGTACTAACCTACCACAGTGTCACATGCACTATCTGATCAGAAATATCTGGACATCCCTATGTAATGTGGAATTGACCATTAGCTGTCTTGAGGCAGGCCCACCAGTATAAAAATTGGCAGGCAGTATTGTGTTGTCAGTAGAGAAGCAGTAACGGCAAAAGGGGTCAGCCAGGAGAGTTCAATGATGTTGACCTTTGAATAGTCATTGTGAGTTACCTGAGTAACATATCTGTCAGTAACATTTAAACCCTTCTAAAATTGCCTAAGTTTACTGACAGTGATGTGTTTGTGAAGTGAAGTGGAACATGAAGGAACAACCACAGTTAAATAAATGCCCATTGGCCGAGCAGCTGCTCATAAGCCACACATTTCTGTAGTCAGCGTTAAGCGACACTTGATGCGATGTAAAGAGTAATGTCAGTGAACAGTGGATCGCTGGAAAAAAAGTCATTTGGAGTGATGAATCGCACTATACCGTGTGACAATCTGGTTGAATGGTTGGGTTTGCCAAATACCTGCCATTGTGTAATGTCAGCAACGAAGTATGGGTGAGGTGGAGTTACAGTATGGGGTTATTTTTCATGGTTAATGTGTGGTTCCCTGTTATGCTTAAGAAAATCCTAAATGCAGAAGGAAATGAAAACATTTGACAGCATTGTGTACTGTGTATGGTAGTGAAACTGTTCAGAAACAATGGCTGATAGCATCAGCATGACAGTGCACCCTGCAGTCCTGAAATGGACTGACCTGCACAGAGTACCAACCACTTCGCTCCAGACCCAAGTGTGCAGCATCACTGCCTTCTGTGGTTTGCGCCCTTGAGGAAGAATGGGCTTCCATTCCTCCACAGACATTCCGGAACTTCGCTGAAAGTGTCCCCAGCAGAGTTCCAGGTGTTAGAAGTGAAGGAGGGACATAACCCACATTAATGTTCAATAATAGGTGTCTGGTTGTTTAGGATCAGGTAATGTATAAACATGATATACCAGAAATACACTTTGTGGCATTTTAATCAGGTGGTACATTATGTATTAACATCTTTAATGTCTATTTATTACATTCAGTTCGTACATTTGTTCCAATTTAGGCTGTTAAAAATAAAATAAGACTTTATGTTGAATTATCCTCATTTTCTATTAATGTAATTTACGTTGATTGATCTGTGAATTGAATTGTATGGGAAAATAGGTCTTGTGTACAGAGTATTTTTTCTTTGATTTGTCCTAGTTGTGCTTGCATCATGGATATATTGTGTAGTGTGTCCTTCCTTAATACCCGTCTTTTCCCCAGAAAATATATCAGGATTTATTGTGTCATTTGTTTAATCATTTCATCACACCACATAAATTGAACTAAAACTACTTGTACGCTAACTATTTCATAGTAGTATTACTGTAAAACCAAAAACACCTAAAAATAAATATTTGTCATCAGAGAACATTTCTAATACCAGGAGAAAAATTCATGGAATCTGTGGAAGAGTCAGAATTGTCCTTCTGACGTCTCTCTTTAATTTAATGTTTTCAAGTTCCCCTTCACTCTGTTTGACAGAAAACTATTGTTTCACATTATTTCTAGGTTGCTTGTGCTGTTCTTCGTGTCAGTTATTGGCAATATTTGAAATAGATGGATATTTTTCATGTGGCCTTTTTTGCGCAAGTAAATGATAATTTTAGAAAAATTGAACAGATGAGGCACAACTTTGCAGTTCCTTCTCCTTTTAATGTCTGGTGCAAACTGGGGGTGTTAAAAGTTTAACGTGTGTATCTGTCTGTGGCATCGTAGCTCTCAAATGAAAGCTCCGATTTCAATGCAATTTTTTTATTTGATAGCTGGGTAATGGTTCTTGGCTGTGTTCCATGAAGCAGTCATTTAAATTTCATCAACTAAATACAAAAAAAATGTTTTCCACCCGTGCACTCTTTTGATATACACTACATAATACATAGGAGCTACATCAAGATACGTAGTACCAGATAGCAGAGGTCAAAAAGATCTAAATAAACATCCACGAGAACATATATTTTATCTTTTACAGTTACAAACAATGGTTTTTGTCTTTTGAAGTTGCCCGTTTCAGCACCTACAAAGCAGAAAAAGGGTATTGCTACTCAACTGTAAAAGATAAACATATGATAGTCTTTTTTTTTGTAGCTCTTTTTGGGGTCTACAGTTCAACACTAATCAGGTGATTTTTGTCCCAATAGTTTAGGCAGCCTTTTGCAAGAGGGGGCAAAGGCAACCCATTTCCTTTCAACTTGGTTTAGAATTACTGCCACTGCTTATTGCTGATGTTACCTAAATTAACCAAATATGTACTAAAAACATAACGTGTGAATTAAAAAAAGAAACACACCAATTGTGCATAAGTGACAATTGGTAAAATACTATTGTAGTGAAATGTATTTTAATTGCTAATAGTAGCTCAAAACTGCACATGTGATATTGCATTGCCAAAATCTTGTATCTTTAATGCTATTTATCAAAATACATATCTTGTCAGTATACGCAGATTTCGGGGAGGCAAGATCTCGTATCGCAATTTTGTGTTTTCGTCCAAGAAAGTATTTGTGTGAATGCGGGAATAGTGTGTCGATCATACCATGTCTTCCAGTAAAATATAAAGTTTAGAAATCATGAAATAGAACTTAAATTTAAAATTTAAAAAAACACAGTAAAACCGCCAAAAAGTAAAGAAAAAAATTTAAAAAATGTGATGTCCCTTTAAGTTTAATGTAAGTAGTAATATTCTGAGCTAAGCGTCGTTGCATCGCGGGGACAACTAAGTAAATAAAATAAACTGAATACATCAAAAAATGATGAAGTATGAAATGTAAATACAAATAAGCTACTTAAGCAATATAGGTAAATACCAAAACAACAAATCAAGTCATTTGAGTCTAAATATTAATTAATGTACTCCAAAAATTTTTCAATATAGATACAACCTTCAACTATGCCTGCCCTGATGCAACTGTTCATTTGGGTCACTGCACTTCGTCACACCTTGTCCGCCGCATAACATGCACTACACAACTCGCAGTTTACTGAAGAATTTCTTTTATTTTGAACCCTCAACACAAACAGAAGAGTGTTGGTCTTTGCAGCCTCCATTGGAAGAGTGTGCGACAATTTACAAAAATGGAAAATTGATTTGGTCCTATCCCTAATATTACAAGGAGTTTTCAAGAAAAATATTTTTTTTCTTCAACATGTGGGAAAAACAGAACCAGTGACATATTTGGATTGGAAAAAAATATAGGAACATTCTCAGAGTTTATAGATTCATTTGTTACCTGTTTTATCCTGAAAACAAAAAGTATTCAGAGATAAAAATATAAAATATAGTGAGTTGTGTGAAACTGTTCCGCCTGTGTAATGAACAATTTCGTCACTGATGAATTTGCGTTCTGTTGGATCTACTAAAAACTTCCAGCAAGAAAGTTGTTAAACTATATAATTAATTCTGGTAACATATGAGACATTACTATTGCATCATGTTATGACAGTGCACGATTACTTGTATGCCACTGCCAGGACTTTAGTTCCGACAGCTTGTCCGAATATGACCGAGAATATCCCTACCTCCAAAATTCTTTTTCATTTGCAGCTGTGAAAGAACCTTTGGCACTGCACCCATCACCGATATATGCTACACAAAAGTAACATCTTCAGCCCACTATTTCCATTGAAGTCTAGCAAAATATATTTATTCATATGGTTTTGTGAAACCCAGGTTTATCGAATTATACTACAAGACTGTTGTCCTCAGTATGCAGTAAGTGGATTTTACACAAAAACCTCACTCTTTCCGCAGTAGTGTGTCTGCATTGCATTAAATTTTTTTGTCCATCATTACACTTTCTGAACAGAAAATGGAGTGGAAAAGATTAAGAACATAATTATTTAACGGAGATTGCCCTGTACTTTTCTGTCCACTGGATGCTCTCCTCTGTCGTCATAGCCAAGTACATTTCTACACACTAAATTTTTGTTAAAATTGTCAAATTCTGTAAATTTCCATTTTTGTTTGTATCCCTTTCTTAGAGGATCAAAGTATGTGATCACGTAATACGGAATACAGTCAATTCAGAATTAACATTAGGTTTTGCTATCAATTTATGAATTTGCACAAAATTTACATTACGGTTTCTTCACTGTTGGCCAGACCAGAAAAAAAAACTTCACTACTTTCAATACTACAATCTTAGTTTATTTTCCGATGTCTTCTTGCCCTTTATGCACTAGAGCTGTTGATAAGATACTGATACATCAATATCTTTTTCCAAAAAATATTGATATATACCGGCGATAATTTTTTTACCGGTATATCAATATCGAAATGGCAATATTGAGTGCCTATATTTTTATGTTATTCTATTAAAAAAAATTTCAAAAAATATTTGAAGTAGTTCTTCTGAAATTGTAGTTGAACATAATTTGACTTTCACCATGTGAAGGAGTCTTACTATTTTTTGAGCTTCCATCGCGTCCAGTCTTTCTCTATGACTGTGTGAAGCAAGGGTAGATGGCACAAAGTAGTAATTGTACCGGGGGGGGGTGTAAATGATAGAACAAAATGTCTGATATGAAGAAATAGCACAACAGTTGCGTTAAAAAATAATTTTTAACCCAACTAGTGTGCTATGATTCTTCAAAAACAGTTGTTGAAACTGATGAACAAAAATCTAAATGTTAAGATTAGTCTTACCAGTAGGCAGAGACATGTGAGGAGAAATGCTGATGTAAGCAGCACTCAGTGCTACCAACAGAAACTGCAATGTTTAACTCAACCACACAATTTTGACATTACGGCTTGCTAGGTAGCTGGCATTTGCAGAAATGAAAATATGGGGAAATGTTCCAGACAAATGCGATATGTGACGAAAGTGAACGATGGATCCATCGACACCTTTTATTGTGCAACTCGCCTGCAGTTACCATTGTTAGCAAAGTGGTTATTGCCAGCCATGAACGTGCATCATTTTACTTTGTTCTTGCTGCTAGCTTGTTGACTTCTTGCTGCTATCTTTTGATGTACAGAATATTTAATAGTAAGTCACTACCTAAATATACAGCTCTAAAATTGGCACTTATTTACAATGTGCAGCTGAAAACTTTTTTTGGCTGCTAAGTCAATATTTTTTTTGTCAATAATTTTTTTCAGTATATCAAGGGCCGATAATGATATTTATTTAAATATCGATATATAGGATTCGCAATATTTTCAAAAATATTGCGCACGCCGGCCAGCTGGGAGCCTTCCTCCTCCATTACCCTCACTACAAAACTAAAGTCAGTGCACTTTTCTACAGCAGACTGAAACCACTCGTGAACAAATCAGATCACACGGGAACACTGGAAATGGGGTTAAAATTGATGCTGCTAATTTGAATTTCCATCATTTATTTTACTCGGGAGCTGTAGTAGTCCAGACTATCCATGACACCCTCCTCCACCTAAAAAGTGCTGGGAAGGAGGTGTCTTTCTGCTGGCTGGCAGGGTATATGGATATTATGGAATATGAAAGGGTGGATGCAGCAGCCGAGGACGCATGTTGTGATCCTCAGATACCCCCCCCCCCCCCCCCCCTGCATGCTATCACATCGCTGTTGAGGTACAGAATCATGTGTCAATGGGAAGAAGTGTGGCTGGAGCTGATGGCAATAAACTGCATCTAGTAAAGCCCACGACTAGGCCATGTTGTATCTCCTTCCAGCCACGCAGGTGGGGTGAAGTCCTTCTGAAGCAGGACACAGACCTATGATTCATAGCTTCCATCCATACCATGTACACCTACATCAAGAATTTCGAGGGAATGATTCCCAGAATCGTGTGCAGTTCTGTCAGCGGGCACAACAGCAAATCCTCTCCAACCCAAACTTCTTTCCAATGTTTTATTTACCGATGAATGCTCCTTCTCAAACAAAGGACAGGTAAATACAAGGAAGCGAGGGGACTCTCCTGTGTGCGCCCCCTCCCCTCCTTTTTTTAAGATGGTCAGCCAGTCACATCTCCATCTAGTTATTTTAGCTCTTATTCTGCATTACGTGTGTTTTTCATTACAGTTTTAACACATTTCAGGGATTTTACATAACCTTAATGGATGTCAGATAGTGTGCTTGTCAGGGTGACCATGAATAAGGTTGGGAGAATGAGTGTAGTTTCATAGGTTTAGTCTTCAGTGATGAAATTTTTAGCCTAGTAGAAGCTGTTCCTGTTTTACACACAGTGCTTTGTACAGGTTGTCCCATTTATCTTGACCACCATAAATAACTGTTTGTCCAGATGCAAATTACAAAATTTTTCAAGCAAATGTTCTTTAGCCATCAGGGGGACATCAAGCAGCATGATTGCCTTCATTGTAGTTCCCCCCACCCCCTCCCCAGATACGACTTTTTTGAATGGCACCCTGTATTTTTTATTGAAAAGGTCTTGCAAGCTGAAGTTAATAAAAAATAATAATGGAATGTAGTCAAATTAAAGGAAATGAGACACTTAAAAGTAGTGGATAAGTTTTGCCAATTGAGCAGCAAAATAACTGACTATGGCCAAAATAGAGAAATTTAAAATGCAGAATGGCAATAGCAAGAACATCATTTCTGTAAAAAAGGAAATCGGTAACATTCAAACATAAAGAAATGAAACGTGGATGATAATCAATGGTGACAAGAAGTGAATAAAAGTTTTTGAAATGTACTACAGAAAGATATTGCAGATTCAGGGTTGGTTGCACATGCATTATCTCCGATGGCTATCGAGAGCACTAGTTTTGACCTATTTGACTGGAGATTGTGCCTCTGGTAAGTAGTAGTGCTGACAGCTGCTTTGTTGTCAGACATTGTTCTTTAATAACAAGTTAAGATGTTCCAGCTTGGATTTCAGTTGGTCATACGCAAGTTCTTGGCTCTCTTAATAATGTTCTAGGCAGCTAGCTGTGCTAGGTGATGAAATAACTGATCCTTCAGTGCCTGTACCTTTTTGGATGCAGGGAGGGGGGGGACTTGGATTTTTACACTAACTTGAATAATTGAATTTAATGTGCTTGAAGCATTATAGAGGGGAATGTATTTATGTGTGTGTTATTAAAATGTAAACGTTCAGAGAGAGAGGGATAGAGAAAGTGAGTCAGTTTTTTTTAGAGGTAAGATTTAAATTCATATTTGACGTCTAAAGTGTTTTTACTTTAAAAAAGAAAATTACCAGCATGGTGTTAGAGAGCTGCATAGTAACATAAACATAAATATTGGTTTCTGTATACGTTTGGAAAATATTATGCAAAAAAACTGTGCACAGAGTTGTTTGTCACTAAACATTCTAAATCATAGAAATGAAAATCTTCGACTGTACGCTTCCATGCAAATGTTGTGCTACACAGTGGTGTACAGTAAATTCCTTATTTCACCAAATTTGTTGCTAACTGAATTTGGATTTCTTATGCTAGTCATTTCCTGAAGGATATTCCTCGACACTAGATATTTAAAAATTGAATCCAACCTACTGAAAACTAGTAACTCAAACTCTCTTAAATTATTTTATTCAATATCTTCAGAATAGCATGTGTTGACCAAAGCCTCATTAGAGTTCATTTCACATACAGTGAAAAACTTTTCCTCCATTTGAAAGAAGAGGGCACTACATTCTCACAATTTAGTACTGCATTTACCTTAGTATACGATGGGCCCGAGTATAAGACAACCCCCTTTTTTAATAGGCTCCTAGAGAAAAATTTATTACCGTCATGTTTTGACTAATCAAGATTACGAACTGTTTTATTGACAAAGTACACACATCAAAAAAAGTTTTGCATCACTTCGGTTCCGAGAGTTCCGGAACCTGTACAGAAAATTTGAAGAGACATCAACATAAACATCATTTCCGTCCTTTTTATTGCTCATGGAAACCATACATTTCATGTTGTACCATCATACAGCAAGACCTTCTGAGGTGGTGGCCCAAATTGCTATAATACCCAGTAGCACGTCCTCTTGCATTGATGCATGCCTGTATTCGTCGTGGCATACTATCCACAAGTTCATCAAGGCACTGTTAGTCCAAATTGTCCCTTTCCTCAAAGGCGATTTGCCATAGATCCCTCAAGAGTGGTTGGTGGGTCACACTATCCATAAACAGCCCTTGTCATTGTATCCCAGGCACAATGATCGAAGCATAAGAAATTAATTAAAATTTGTGCTGCGGCCAGGACTCGAACCCGGGTCTTCTTGCTTGCTAGGCAGAAATGCTAACCATTACACCACTGCAGTACAATGGTCAACATTGTTGCATGAACTACCCAAGTTGAGTGCCCTTCCCTCTTCTGCTTTGATCATTATCGTAGATAATGAAGAGACTTAAATGTCTCAGGGAAACATTTAATTATAAGATCTATAATATCTCCTATGGTACAGGACTTTCCCATTACATCCAACGCTGGGGTGCTATTCCAATGTCGGAGAGCCCTGGCAGTAGTGACAATGTAAGGGAAAATGAGCAGAAGATAGGTTACACTATCGGTCGGAGGATGGCATTCACATATCGTACAGCCGTTACAGTAATTTCCATGACCACCAGCGGCATACGTCGGCCCCACATAATCTACCCCAAAACAACAGGGAACCTCTACCTTGCTGTACTTACTGGAAATTGTGTCCAAGGCGTTCAGCCTGACCGGGTTGCCTCCAAACACATCTCCGACGGTTGTCTGGTTGAAGGCAGATGTGACACTCATCGGTGAAGAGAACTGTCAATCCTGAGCGGTTCATTTGGCATGTTGTTGAGCCCATCTGTATCGCACTGCGTTGTGTCGTGGTTGCAAAGATGGACCTCGTCATTTACATCGGGAGTGAAGTTGCGCATCATGCAGCCTATTGTGCATAGTTTGAGTCATAACACGATGTCCTGTGGCTTCACGGAAAGCCTTATTCAACATGGTGGCATTGCTGTCAGGGTTCCTCCAAGCCATAATACGTAGGTAGCAGTCATCCACTGCAGTAGTAGTCCTTGGGTGGCCTGAGCGAGGCATGTCATCAACAGTTTCTGTCTCTCTGTATCTCCTCCATGTCCGAACAACATCACTTCGAGATGCCTGGGCACTTCCCTTGTTGAGAGCCCTTCCTGGTACAAAATAGCAATGTGGACGCAATCGAACCGTCTAGGCATGGTTGAACTACAGACAACATGAGCTGTGTACCTCCTTCCTGGTAGAATGACTGGAACTGATTGGTTGTCGGATCCCCTCCGTCTAATAGGTGCTGCTCCTGCATGGTTGTTTACATCTTTGGGTGGGTTGTATGACATCTCTGAACAGTCAAAGGGACTGTGTCTGTGATAAGACATCCACAGTTAACATCTTATCATCAGGAGTTCTGGGAATCGGGGTGCTGAAAAACTTTTTTTGATGTGCGTATCTGCCTAAAGCGTTAGCATTATACCTATTCTAAACTCAGATCAATTATTGATTGCCTTCATTTTTGTAATGCAAGGAGAAATAAAATAAACAAAAGACTTAGTTTACATTAATTTTTATCTTCACAACCTATTTTGCTTACTAATCCAGTCGTCCGAAGTGCCACTACTGCTGTGAAATTTATATATATAATTGTTCTCGCAAATATTTGGCTGTTCCTTCTGATTATTTTGTGATTTCTGAGGTTGTGGTTACAGTGGGGCCGGAGGGCACAGCTGTTTTTTGCCAAATACATGTCACATTTCACTTTTATCCTGATGTGAAAATGATACAATGTTTCTTGCTTACAAACATGTTGCCTGCCCACCGCTCTCCCATCGTCTGTGTAGAACCAACAGCTTACATTCCCATCATACCTCAGTCAGCATTGACAACAGTGCTGCAGGAAAGACGTTAAGTACGCCACTGACCCCTATGTAAACTTTTACCATATCTTGCAGAAAAGCATACTTTTCTTGTGTATTTGTCTAATTTTGAATTAAGGCAAACTGCAGTTTAAACATGGCAAATGTTCATAAAAAGCCAAAGTACGCACTGTAGATTCCCTTTGCTTAAAAAGTGTCATAAATGTTTGTATATGATATCCACACATGTATGAGAACTTTTATTGCAAGCTTGTTCAAATAAAATGACAGTTTATAAGATCTTAGGATTTGATGCTATTTCCTCTAGTGTTTCACAAAATTTTTAAATTTCAAGCAGAGCAGCAGTAGATTGTTGTGGTGGGTAGTTTATAGTTTCTTGTGTATCCCTTGCACTAGCGCCATGCGAATAAAATGTCACGTGGTTGTTCGAGCGAGGTCAATACTGTATCAATTGCTTCAGCGTATAGGGAAGTCACGATGCTGTTTGAGCGCGAGTATCATTTGCCCGACCTACCCTTCCAAACTCTTCAAAATATATCTGCATGTGACATCAGTATAGGCAAAGTTTCATTAGTAAATGTAAAATTACCCCTATATGAATCTATTAAACAACCGAAATATGTTGGACTCAGCAGCAATAGTTTAATCTGTGAATATAAGACAACCCTGTGTTTCTCGACTGATAGTTTTGGAAAAAGCCTCATCTTATAATAAATACGGTACATGGTATACAATCTCAGTTGCACTTAACAATTTATTGACGACCAATTTTGGAAGGCGCTTCTCGCCATTTTGCATCTATTACATTTCATGAATTTTAAAAACGGCTTCATGCAAAATCAAACACGGAAAATCCAGGATGGAATGTAACAGTGTTATGAAAAGGATAGTTGCTACTGACCATATAGTGGAGATTTGAGTCGCGACTCAGCATTTCCGCTATATGGGGAGTAGCAACTATCCTTTTCATAATTTTGTTACTTGTCTTCATATGCCTTAATACATTTAGGCCACTTGAGGTGATAATAGCCTATTATTAATGGGAAGTATACATTGCAATGACCACTGTGTTAATTCGTGGCAAATGTTCATTGTAGTGTATATCCGTAAAGAGCAGAAAAATATCCTCTTGCATCAAAGACAGCACAATTGGTAGAACACTGCCCATAGAAGGTGAGGATGACAGTTCTAATCCAGATCTGGCACACTGTTTAAACTTGTCTCGTGTCCGTTAGGCTTCTCCTTTTCTTCTGCCTCTTTAATCATAGACACAGTAAGATCTTCACTTCCTTTCTATGAGATGAGAGCAGTGTAATGCAGGAGAGTTGTGTGCAGTGTTGCCACATTTTGGGAATTAAGTAGATTTCACTGTGCAACCAATACTAATCATTATATTCTGATATTCAATTTTGACTCAAGTCTAGTCTATTTTTTTCTTGTTGTTGCAGTTCCTGTTTAGAAGTTCCCATCGTACACACACTTGTCAGTCTGACATCCTGATAAAAAAAAATTACAAAATAGAATTCGTGTCAGATATCAAGATAGCATACTCTCATCTCCAGATGGATACTAGGTGGTACATGAGCATATTTACAGACAGAACTTTTATGACGTTTCAGTATGTCTATGTGCTACCTAGCATTCACCTCTTACTAACTTCTTTAGTTAGAATCTGTTTCTTTTGAATTTTTGTTGCACTAGAGACTACAATATTGAGCGTTCAAAACAGTCAGCGGAGGAGGAAATAGCCCAAGTGTAGGAAATCATCTTGTAGCTATTTAATCTTTATTGCTCTTGTTTAACGGTGATGGTTCTTGGTCGTTAGAGTGCTAAATAAGACTGAGTCTGTTCAAAACCCAATAATGGCAATAAATAATATCACAGAGGGAAGGATTGACAGTACTTTAGTCACTGACTCCATATGGAACAAAACAAGTAATGGCATATGTATGTCCTGCATTGTGAATCCCCACTGTAACCATCTGTGGTGAGAACGTGTTCCTTACTACTTTGCTTATAATTGGTTTCATAAGTGAGGGAGTGTATCTGATCGCCTCCTTTGCTTCTATAATATTTCAAGCAGCTGCCTTGATGTTTTCCTGTTGACTAAAACTGTCCTGCTTAGGATCAAGGTTTCAGATTGTATCTTCGATCAGTAATGTCTTAAACAAACAAAAAAGACTTAAAATATGTCATTAGGTTATCGACTGCCAGTTCAAAGATTTATTCTTCATATTGGTCTTAAGATTTCTAGGAACTGAATATCATTTGACTTCAGATTGCTTTATGTGAGTAATACTAAGTTGCTACATCAGTAGAGCATCACATTAAGCCAGGCTCAAGTGCCCACCCTTACGCAGGTGTGGGCAAACAGCTGATGAGCTGGCAGTCAGGGAGGAGGGTAGCATATGTGATCGTAAGTGGCCACAGACGCTGGGTAGGAAAATGGCTCAGCAAGCTACAGAACAAGACCTGAACAATTTGCAGTAGCGTCCACATGGTGGATAGACTACCGCGTGCAGCTGCCTTGCGATGTCCAAACCCTATGGGGCAAAGTTGGAACAGTCTCCATTAAACTACAGGTTCCTACATGGTGGAAGAGTGAGCAGATTTTCAAGTTGGAATACTGTGTTCTCCAATGAATTGAACCATGCCCTAGAAAAGAACTGATTTCCTTTCTTTTGTGATAACTAATTTGTGCAAGTTATTACTTCCTGTTTTTCTTTCTTCCTGATGTATAAGATGATATTCTGCTAGATTTTCCTGAGTCAGGTATAAATGATTAGTCAACAAAAAAGCAGATCACAGATCCTTCATGGCATACTGCTAACAATTTTGTCTCTTATTAACAAGACATAACACATCGATTTCATTTTACTCCTATCTTTGATACTGTTTGTACATACAATGACCAAAAAAAATGGTATTTCAGATAGTGGTGAAGGAAGAAATGAGGCGCAAGCACATGGCGGAACACGAGCGCCGTATGGCAGAAATGCGGAAAGCAGAACGTGAAAGGGAGAGGGAACGTGCACGAGCTCAGCAGAGGCCCCACCGCCGAAGTGGTGGTGGAGCTGGTGACAGAGACAGAGACAGGGAGAGGGACCGCCGGTCTGGACGGCGACGCTCTGCCAGTGGTTCACCTAAGAAATAAAGAGTGAGGCGCTGTCTGGTGACACAGACAGCCAGCAGGAGAACTGGCATGACTAAGTCTTGGCAGATATAGGTCTCCCAGGCCACAACACGGGGCCCACTCGCGCTCGTCTGGAGGGTCCCCAATGGTCGGTTATCACGTAAAAAGTGTTTCTCAAATCATTGTTTACATCTTCATAAATTCTTGATAATTGTTTTGCTTTATGATACATTCTAATTCCATCTTTTGGTATGTCAGCATATTAGTATTTTTTGCTTTATCTTAGCTACAAAGTTAGTTTCTGAAATGATGTTTTCATCATATTCTTCAGTCACAGATAGACAGGCCTTTGATGCGTGTGTTTTTAAACCAATCTTCTATTCTTAGTTATAGGTCGTGTCAGTATCTTTGTTGTAAATACAATAGACCATAACATTTCAAAGTTAGTACTGGTTTTGCTCACATTTGCACGAGTATTGAGTAAGATAATTTTTCAGATGACTTATTTGACTGCTTAAACTGACGAATGACTGGTTGACCTCTTGACTTATCCTGGGATATGCTTTCCACTGCCTGTTGTATTATTGAAGAAGTTTCAGCATTTTATTTTCAGGTTCAACGAAGAATTGGTGATGAGAATTATGATCTCGCGGGTGCTGATTACTTTTTGTCTTATTAGGGGACACAGCAATCAGCCCCCTCTAAGATCTTGGGGGGATGGTGTATGGGCCCAGTCCTTTGGGTGTCTGTGCTGACAAGATTAGTAAAGGATAAACATCGGACGTGTGTTCCACGCTGTAATGGTCTCAGAAGACAGCAGCGAAAAATCGTCGGGAAATGGAAAGAATTTTACCTGTTGCTTCTCCGGCAGTAACAATTCTCCATCAGTTTGAAGATAGGCAACTCAAACGTTATCAAAGTTTAGAAGATATGTGGTGTCACTGTGGCAAGAAGTGATTTGCTTAATATGTTTGAAAGAAGATATTCATCATTGAAATGTTGCTGTGGCTATAGACCATGAGGTGACAGATGTGTGCAGATTCTAACAAGGCACTTCTTTTGAGCATCTCTTCAATCTGTATAGCTTCTTGTGTTGCCACAGTGCAAATATAGTGCCTAAAATTCTAACAGCTACTTCTTTGGTAATCTTTGAGACTGTGTCAAAATGCAAATGTTAGGAAGCATCATCAGGTACCTTATCTTCTTGTAAATAAATTTGTCAAAAGCACAACATGTTAGTTGTGTTGATACAAATATTTGTTTTAATCTTTTGATCTCTAAAAAATATTGGAACATTTTACTCTCCTAGCTAAAAATTAAAAAAAAAAAGTTTTAGCTCCAGCGGTTATAAAAAGTGGGTGCACTTTCGCCTAATAACACCAATATAGTGAAACAATACAATTCAAAAATATTGTGTAAATCAACAGTGCTTGTTTTGTAAATGTATATATATGTTTGTGGGGGAAAAAATTCAGCATCATGGCAATACCTTGTCTTATAAACATTTAATTGTGCCTTTGATGATGAATGAAAAATATGCATTTCAGTTACAAATTTATTTGTATTGCAAATTATTACATGGATTGTCAAGCAGATTGAATTTTAATACAAAAGAATATTATTTTGCAATTACTTGATTTTTCTTTGTAAGGCAAGCAGTTAGTCCTTCTGCAAATTCTCCATTTTTTGCTTCCAGTCTTACAGCCTGTTCCATGTCTGTCAGTGCATCCTCAAACTTTCCTGCACGTACATCAAAATAAAATTAATGAAATTCTTATATTAACATGTACAATGAGAATATCATATTATGGTTCACTAATGGGTGCAAGAAAAAATGAAAATCCAAATTATGTATTGTGTGTGTGCCACATGTTTCATTTATAACAGTGTGTGCCTATTACTTTTTTCCAATTACTCTTTTGTCTTAAGATGAAGTTATCTATGAGCTGTACTTTGATAGCAGTTAAATGGGATGGCACCAAAACATACAAAGATCTTAAGTTATTTTGTTGTAAAATTGTTCCATTTTCTCATCATATACATGCTAACTTGCAGAGTATCTTTGCTAGCCTTCCAGTTACCTAAATCTGAAAACCTGTCATAGTATTCATAGGTTTTCCACTAAGGGTATTTAAAACAAGTGATTGTATGCAAATGACTAATTCACTGCTGTCTTAAAGTTAGCAGTTAAGCTATTTGGTATAAAAGCTGCATTAACAGAATCTGACAGAGCAGACAGGTGACAGGATTTTGAGGCTAATTTTAATCAAGGTTTTGGATGGTTATCATAAAATTAGGGTACCAAATATGTAATAGCAACCAATGCCTAACTCTGACAGACATAAATAGCACAGAAAACATTCAGGGATATGAAATGACAATAAAGCATGTTAGAAGAACCATCTCCAACAAACTGTGTGCTTATTTCATTAGTTCCTGGAAAGAAGCATTTTCCACTATAATTATTATATGCTGACCACTTAATTACATTTATTTGTAATACTGTAGGAAAACTCACTACTTTGTCAAAATTTCCAGGTTTTTCAATATTGTTGGGGGCTTCTGTTTGGGGATCTCCTGCATAGGAGACATCATCAAAGAAAATCCGAATAGACATGTTACACTAAATTAGTGATAGCCTATTTCAAACATCTTTTTTGCTAATGGTGTCACCTCAGCAGGAGAGAAAATTTTGCCTTAATACAGTTCTACTAGTGCTGTCGAGTAGCTCCAAAAACATGGAATAGTAAACGCACAAATGGTGAGGAGGGTGGACTCGTGCCTGGATGAAATTATATTTTGCCAACATTGTTTCAGCTATGCTGCAGGAGTTAGCCATACCAGGATGGTATCCTGATCCCTCCCCATGCAATTTCCGTATTTTTAGTGCCCTGAAGAAAGACATTTGTGGCTGTCGATGTGCTTTGAATGAAGAGGTGCATGCCTGGGTACAATCCTGGTCCTGTAAGCAACTTCAAACCTTTTTATGTGAAGACACACTGACCTTGTCTCACAGTTGGAGAAAGTATTAACAGATATGGCAATTACTTTTTTCATCTGCCTCATTTTCATTTGACTGCCCCTTATAATTACTCTTCTGCACATATACATGCAACCTCTACCAATCTGTGTAACTGTAGCACAAGGTTGCTGTCCCACTCACACATTATTCCATTCTTGATCCCCAGTATGTGGTAGTATTTCAATTACATGAACTTCTAAACCTTTTAATTAATGTTTATGGTAAGTCCATGACCCCATGCCTGGCCACAAAACAGAATTGACTATCTCCGTTTACCAGGTACTATCTAAGTCTGGAAGTACTGCTTCTTTAATTCTCAAAAAGGACAGTTTTCATTGTTTGTGGCATGTTCTGTTTCTGAGTAATCTCTATAATGGCCAACTTGGGAGGGCGGTGGAGCTGTGTCTGACATTTACTCTCTTTACACATCTCCTTGATTGCAGTTAAGTGTCTCGCAAATGTATGGTTTATGAGCCATCTTAGGCACAGTCACTTTTTATGATACAATCATTACTAGTTTCAGCCCACAATGCCACCTTCAGATGTTATGGTGGACAAATGTTCATGTGATGGCAAACTGATCACAATACAAAAATCAGCAAGTGTACATCCCCCCCCCCCCCCTTACTCTCTGCACTGGATGTGCAGATCTGTAAAGACAATTCTTTATTAGTAAAAATCATAAAATTGTTGAAGTTATAAAATTTTTGTCTGTTGTTTTTAGAATAAAAAAGTAGAATACAGGTCATTGAAGTAGTAAAACCATATTTAAAACAGAGTAAGGGCTTTGTTATAAAACGGAAACAGGAGTGATCAGTTTGGAACAATTTCCAATAGCTGATTGCACTGCTCTTCAGGCTGCAAGTCATTCACATCAGTGACCATAATCTCAGAAGAGATTATCCAGCTGACAAGATCGACATTCCACTGCAGATCACTGCCTCCACCTTTGTTGATTGGGTCTGGATGGGAATATTTTAATAAATCAAACGCAGAAATAATGCTTAAAATGTGATCTTTAATTACCAATTTTCACTTTTCCACATAATCACCAGCCAATTGGATACATTTCTGCCAACGATGAACAAGTTTTCTGAAGCTGTCACGGAAGAAGTCAAAACTTTCCGCAACCACAGTCTCTGTTCTTTCAACGTCTTCATCAGAAGCATAATGATGTCCCCGCAAATCGTCTTTCATTATCAGGAACAGGCAGAAGTCAAACAGTGCTAAATTCCTGGCAAATTTCAAGTCAGTGCACTTTCATTTTAGGAGTCAGCATCCGGGGTACCCATCGTGCACAGATCTTCAGATAGCCAAGCAAATCAATAATGTGACCCACACATTCCTGCGAAATGCCAATTGTGCTTGCACTTTCTGTCTGAGTCAATCTGTCAACATTTTGCTTGTGAAACTGTGTGGTTGCTGTCACAGCAACGCTTAGTCACGCAGGTCAGATGTTCAAGCATCAACATATCAACAGTGTCATCATAAACTGCTTTCATTCTCCCTTTGGGGTGACACCTTCTGCTGTCAAGAATTCAATGACTCCACATTGCTTAAATCGCACTGACTGACCATCTGCAGTGTTCCATACATTACACTACAACAATACAACTGTTCAACGCTAAGGCTTCCCGTCAACTGGAGCTGTAGAGAAGATGCTACGGAACAAGCCAGTACCTGCCGCATACTAGTGCTGCCAACTGTTAGAGTGTTACAAATGTGGAGGCATTACTTTTCAGTCATCCCTCAGAATATCATGATTTCTGGTAATATGTTCAGTTTCACACTGCATGAACATTAGTTCACAGAGTACTGCCCACCTGAAGACAGCGCCGCCATTGTGTGCTAAACCCAGTAATGATTGTATCAGAAAAATGATTTGTGTCAAAAATCAAATAAAGCTCATAAATCAGTCACTTATATCCTTCAACAGAATGTTTCTTCTTTTCCAGTGTACTTTGCCACATTGGCAGGGGATGCAGTAGACTTGTCTCGTGGAGGCCCAAATCAAATCACACAGATGCCACTAAAGCCAAGGTCTTGAGTGATGGGTGGAACACTATTTGATGATGTGCCACCCTAGGATCCTGCTGATCTTATTCATTGTATTGCCTGCATATGAAGTGTGGCTCAGTCTCCTGCTCATCTTGCTCTCAAGTTAGCATTACCTTCCACAAAATGTGAGTTGTATTTGCATGTTGTGACAACCATTGCTTTTAAATGGGATTTTCAAGTATTTGAGCTCTTTCTGGTAAGCCCTGTGTTTCAGTTTAAGTTGGGCTCTGCAATGGATGGTTTGGCAGAGCTGTGTGTGACAAATGCTCGTGACACTTATCCTCAAAGAAAGGTTACAAGCAGACTTCATGAACATATTCAAAAGAAATGTTTATAACAACCAGCAAGTACATAGCACTTTCCAACAGCCAGCAACAAGAAGAGACACCAAGACAATAGCATTCATGGGCAGTGTTATAAATGAGGTCAGCAGGATACTAGGAATGCATAACATCAAGTGTGTTCCAAGCATGTCCACAACCTTACTTTACGAAGGGGCACAAAAAAAATAAAAATAAATAAAGCTATATATTTTCAAATTGTTTACAAAACAATCTTATCTCCTTCAAAATACCCTCCATTACAACTAACATGTTTGTCCCACTGTTCAAAACCTTTTGTGTAGCCATCCTCAAAATGGTTGATAGCTTTTTTTTTTTTTCTCCTTGACTTCAGTGTTGTCAAATCATTGTCCTTTCATGCCCCTTTCCACGTGTTGAAATAAGAAAAAGTTGCATGGAGCCAGGTCAGGTGAGTAAGATGCTTGGGTCACCAGAATCATGCCATTTTTAGCCAAAAACTAACAGATGGTTGTGTGTGTGTGCAGGTGTGGTGTTGTGGAAGAACCAGTCTCCTGTCTGCCACAAATCTGGTCTTTTTTGTTGAACACAGAGCTCCAAGATAACCCACTAATCTCTAACAGTTGATCAATTGTCCGACAGTGTGAACACAAGCTCTCGAAGTTTGTCAATTCGGGTAGTTGATGGATGTCCAGAATTAGGTTTGTCATCAATCGACATGTTGCCATTTTTGAATCCAGCAAACTACTCGTACACTTGAGTTTTTCCCATAGCACCACCTTGGTAAGCTGTTTTCGACATTAAAACAGTTTCAGCAGCATTTCTTATGAGGAGAAAATAAATTTTCATAACTGCATGTTGTTCACTTAAACTTGGCATAATAGAAAACAGAACAAGAACAAAAGAGCACTGCAAATGAACAGAACAAACCAGGTCTACAACACAGGCAGCTCTGAACTGGCAATGAGTTGCACTGTACACGCCTAGCAGCAGAAATGTGTGCTGCACAAGCTCCACCCACAGCAGTGTTATTTCGGTGTTTTTTTACCCTTCGTATATTAGGATCTGTGAGAGAATCTGGGCCTCTGCAAATCAAGTTCACTGCATCCTCTGCCAATGCGGCAAAGTGTCTAGACGATATTCAGCATTGAAGAGAGCGACGGAGTGTGAAAGTCGTACTGGACTCCACCAAATCAGCCATTTCTGAGCATTTTAAAAAACTGGACACACTATAGACTATGTAAACAATACTTTCTAAATACAGGGTGTACATAAAAGTCCGGGAACACACTCAATTATTTATTGAACAAGAACTAAACATTGTACAGATGTCATACATATTACATTTTGAAGAGAAACACTGAAAGTTTTTTTACAAACATTTCGAGTTCATGGGATAAATGGCATACCGATTTCTTTGGACTCCTTACAAATCTCTCTCGTATGCACACCACTTTCACTTCACTCACACTGGGATTTGCCGGGCACAAGCAACCTGTCGCAACGAATTTGTTGTGCCAGTGGTTGGTGGCTTCTTACCATACTTGGTTCTAAACATCCATTGAACAGCTGTAGCACACTTGTTTTTGTCGAGCTCCAACACTCACAAAGCTCGCTCCACACCTCAACTCACCATGTTTGCGACTAGCATTGACTATCAGCAAATTACCAAACTACCTATGCTGTGGCAGTATACATGGAGGAGGAGGAGGGGCGGGGGGGGGGGGGGGTGTTCTCTTCAAAATGACACGTATAATATCTGTACAATGTTTGGTTCATGTGCAATTAATAATTGAAAGTGTTCCTGGATTTTATGAACACCCTGTATGTGTGCTTAAAGAAAAAGCCCAAATCTGACTTGAGTGTTACCTAATAAACATGGACATCTTAGCATAATGATTCCTTTGCTTGGCATAAAGAGCACAGTGTGTGAACTTTCAGCAACTGAGTCTTTGACCATGGCACCCATTGCCTAAAGGTGAGGGCATCAATAAGAAATAGAAAACAATGCCCCAGTGAACCAGTACATTCTTCATCAACAGTTATGTGAAAATGGCATCAAGTCCCATTGTTGAAAATGTGTGCAGAGAGCCAATTATTAAACTGGGTAGAACACACCTGAAAAGAACTTATATATATCTAAATTCACCAGTAGAACAAAGTCAGACCAAATGTGACATCTGAAATGCTTTAAACATGTAAAGGTATTAAGGCAAAAATAAAACACTTTAGAGCATCAGTGAGAGCACACACTTTAAGAGGTAGTATGCATGTTAAATGGTTTGTGTAGAGAATCATCGCCAACACATACATTTTCTCAAAATGGTGCTTAGGACATGCGGAGAATTTCCCACACTGTCTTTGCATCAGCAAGAAATAAACAGTACAATTGGTCATACAAAACGTGATTCCAAACCCAAGCCTCCTTCAGACAATAAATACAGTGCCCTTTGAGACCAGATGTGGAAAACAATTTCTGGAGTATTTCACAATACCCAAATATTTTGCGAAAGTAGAAAGTATAAAAATGTTCCATTATTTCTTTTCTTTTATTCAATGCTCAAAGTGGTGATGACATTGAATGACTTTTAGAAACTTTATCATTGACTGCTTTGTTCATTCATTTCCGATAAGGTGATGGTGCATGCATTAATATACAGACTTTCAATTTTACTTGTATTGTTGGTCATTGTGGCAGCTAATGTAATTAACTGTTCACTACAGAATAAAATCTAAAGCTACACACACTGCAAGCCACTGTGTGGTGTATGGCAGAGGGTACCATGTACAAATGGAGCGAGCAGAGGAGGACTACCAATATGCCTCTATATGAGGACTAATTTCAGTTACCTTTTCTACAGTGTTGTTATACAAAATGTATGTTGGCAGCAGTAGAATCTTTCTGCAGTCATCTGCAAATGCCCATTCTCTAAATACTCTCAGTAGTGTTTTACAAAAAGAATGTGTTTCATCCAGGGATTCCCATTTGAGTTGATGAAGCACCTCCATTTCTACTTGTTGATCAACCGTATTAGCCACAAACATAGCGACATGCCTCTGAATTGTTTTGACATCTTGCTTGATGGGGACCCCAAACACTTTTGCTGTACTTGAGAATGCGTCACAAGCAGCCTATATACGGTCTCCTTTGCAAATGAACTACACTTTCATAAAACTCTCCCAATAAACCAAAGTCGACCATTCTTCTCTACTAGTCTTTATGTGCTCATTCCACTTCACATCACTTTGCAGCATTATGCCTAGATATGTAATAGATACGACAGTGAGCAGCACACATCTCATTGAAACATTATGCAGTTGTTTTTCCTACTCATCTGCATCAGCTCACATTTTTCTACATTTAGAGCTAGCTGCTATTCATCACACCACATAGAAACTTTGTGTAAGCCATCCTGCATCCTCCTACAGTCACTCAACGATGATACTTTCCTGTATACTACTACGTCATCAGCAAAGAGTCGCAGATTGCTGTTCATCCTGTCTGACACAGAAGCTGAGAAGAGAAATCACAACAACTGTCATATGTTCATAAAGCAGGAAAATTAGATTGAGGAAAACCAATAACAGACACAATTGCTGACCATTACTTACTTCAGGGGTAAAAGGTATAGTACTTGGGTGTTTATCAGCATTACTACATAATATAAAATTTCAAATTAAACTTCTTACCAATATTGACAAACAAATGTTAACGGATTGTAAATACATTTAACAACACAAGTCAGCAAATTTTGACTTTTTGTTTGGAGGTTGCATAAAAATATGAATTCCTAACCAATTGATTGTGCTGATCACGAATGTGAAGCCCGTTTCTTTACAGTGCTTCAGCTTTTCTTACCATCATCGACATCTTTACCCAATGAAAGGAAGATGGAAGTGAAATGGTAAAAGGAAAAAAGGTAACTTGGACAAAGCAAATATGGTAATTTGGATGCTTTCCAAGTGGAGATATTGCCTCTCTTTACATTTGCCCGTGAATGAATGCTTGTGCCCTTCCTCCTGCGTGTCACTTCTTCATGTGTGATTCGCCACCGGCATTCAGACATCATATTTATTCGCCAACAACCTTGATAATGTTCCAGAGTTTTACGTTCCTAGTGGAAGCATTCACCATGTTCCTCTGGCATTTAGCTCAATTGTTCTGAAAATTGTCTATGTACGACATTAGAAAATTTAGTTTTAGGGAGATCTTGCAACCTGTCTGCTTAAATGAACTGTAAGATAACCTTTCACTATTTCCTTGTAATCGGGCTGCTTATTGTGGCCCATGGAAATGATGCACATTTTTTAAACTTCCCCAAGCTTGCCATTTTATTTCTATCATTGTAATTTCAAAGTGTTCATCAGACATCAATTTACATACATCCAATCGAACAAATATCCTTCCTTTCAACTATGCAGCCGACAGATTTGAGAATTGACATACAGGTAAGCAGCCGACAAATTTGAGAATTGGCATACAGGTATTGGAAACAGCTTCCTGTTTTATCCAGTGCTTTCACGTACATCCTCTCAGGCCCCACTCTCCTGCTTCAATGGTCACGATATGCACTGCTGCTCAATTGATTGAGAGAGTATGGGACCAAATGGTGAGGTCATCAGTCCCACATAAGAAAGAGGGTATGCTAAAAGTGGATGGATTCAGTCAGAAGAGTCACATTATAAAAGAATGAACATTAAACACACACAGTAAAAGCATTAAAGGTGAGACAAAATCTAAAAACCGGAAAAAAAAGGGGGGGCGGTCATGGGGTCACAGACCGTGAAGACTGCAAAAGGAGTCCCAACCACAACTAACCTGCCCCTGGTCCAAGACTAAAGGAGAACCTTATATCTGGTATGGCCAATATGTAAACAGCATAAAACAGTGGACTCCTTCTGAGAGGGGTGGAAAGAAGTGCCCCAAACTGTAGTAGACTCCTTGATGGTGCGGAGTTTATTACTGTGCGCAGTAGTGCTACAGATGGCATTCCACTGTTTGGCAAAGAGCAATTTGACGTAGATCCACATGGGATAAGTATCTGCTTCTCTAGCCAAACCAATTCATTCCCTAGGATTCCCACATGACTTGGGACCTAGAGAAAGACGACTGAATAGGCAGCATGCTCAAGAGCAGAGAGAAGGTCATGGATGGCAGAGACCAAGGGGTGATGAGAGTAGCATCGATCAATAGCCTGCAGGCTGCTCATGGAGTCGGAACAAATTAAAACACTATGGAGGGAGGCCTGAGAAACAAAAAGGAGGGCCCTGTGAATGGCTAGAAGCTCTGATGTAAATACACTACGTGATCCTGGCAACAAATGGTGCTCGAAGCCGGTAGGAGACATGAAAGCGTATCCCACCTTATCAGTAGTCTTAGAACCATCATGTGTAAAAGATGGTGGCACCCTGGAACTCTGCAAGGATGGCACATACAAGATGCCGAAAAACCATAGAAGCAACAGAGACCTTAGGACTCTGGAAGAGATCGGTCCTAATCCGTGGGGGTGGGGGGGAAGGCGGGGGGGGGGGGGGGTTTATGGGAGGAAAGACACGGGGTGCAGTCCAGTGAGTGCAGATGGAGATCCCGGCAGCAGAGAGTACTGAGACATTGTTGTGGTCTTCAGTCCTGAGACTGGTTTGATGCAGCTCTCCATGCTACTCTATCCTGTGCAAGCTTCTTCATCTCCCAGTACCTACTGCAACCTACATCCTTCTGAATCTGCTTAGTGTATTGATCTCTTGGTCTCCCTCTACGATTTTTACCCTCCACGCTGCCCTCCAATGCTAAATTTGTGATCCCTTGATGCCTCAAAACATGTCCTACCAACCGATCCCTTCTTCTAGTCAAGTTGTGCCACAAACTTCTCTTCTCCCCAATCCTATTCAATACCTCCTCATTAGTTATGTGATCTACCCACCTTATCTTCAGCATTCTTCTGTAGCACCACATTTCGAAAGCTTCTATTCTCTTCTTCTCCGAACTTGTTATCGTCTATGTTTCACTTCCATACATGGCTACACTCCATACAAATACTTTCAGAAACGATTTCCTGACACTTAAATCTATACTTGATGTTAACAAATTTCTCTTCTTCAGAAACGATTTCCTTGCCATTGCCAGTCTACATTTTATATCCTCTCTACTTCGACCATCATCAGTTATTCTACTCCCTAAATAGCAAAACTCCTTTACTACTTTAAGTGTCTCATTTCCTTAATCTAATCCCCTCAGTATCACCCGATTTAATTTGACTACATTCCATTATCCTCGTTTTGCTTTTGTTGATGTTCATCTTATATCCTCCTTTCAAGACACTGTCCATTCCGTTCAACTGCTCTTCCAAGTCCTTTGCTGTCTCTTGACAGAATTACAATGTCATCGGCGAACCTCAAGGTTTTTATTTCTTCTCCATGAATTTTAATACCTACTCCGAATTTTTCTTTTGTTTCCTTTACTGCTTGCTCAATATACAGATTGAACAACATCGGGGAGAGGCTACAACCCTGTCTCACTCCCTTCCCAACCACTGCTTCCCTTTCATGCCCCTCGACTCTTATAACTTGCATCTGGTTTCTGTACAAATTGTAAATAGCCTTTCGCTCCCTGTATTTTACCCCTGCCATCTTCAGAATTTGAAAGAGAGTATTCCAGTTAACGTTGTCAAAAGCGTTCTCTAAGTCTACAAATGCTAGAAACGTAGGTTTGCCTTTCCTTAATCTTTCTTCTAAGATACGTCGTAGGGTCGGTATTGCCTCACGTGATCCAACATTTCTACAGAATCCAAACTGATCTTCCCCGAGGTCGGCTTCTACCAGTCTTTCCATTTGTCTGTAAAGAATTTGCGTTAGTATTTTGCAGCTGTGACTTATTAAACTGATAGTTCGGTAATTTTCACATCTGTCAACACGTGCTTCCTTTGGGATTGGAATTATTATATTCTTCTTGAAGTCTGAGGGTATTTTGCCTGTCTCATACATCTTGCTCACCAGATGGTAGAGTTTTGTCAGGACTGGCTCTCCCAAGGCCGTCAGTAGTTCCAATGGAATGTTGTCTACTCCCGGTGCCCTGTTTCGACTCAGGTCTTTCAGTGCTCTGTCAAACTCTTCACGCAGTATCTTATCTCCCATTTCATTTTCATCTACATCCTCTTCCATTTCCATAATATTGTCCTCAAGTACATCGCCCTTGTATAAACCCTCTATATACTCCTTCCACCTTTCTGCTTTCCCTTCTTTGCTTAGAACTGGGTTGCCATCTGAGCTCTTGATATTCATACAAGTGGTTCTCTTCTCTCCAAAGGTCTCTTTAATTTTCCTGTAGGCAGTATCTATCTTACCCCTAGTGAGACAAGCCTCTACATCCTTACATTTGTCCTCTAGCCATCCCTGCTTAGCCATTTTGCACTTCCTGTCGATCTCATTTTTGAGACGTTTGTATTCCTTTTTGCTTGCTTCATTTACTGCGTTTTTATATTTTCTCCTTTCATCAATTAAATTCAATATTTCTTCTGTTGCCCAAGGATTTCTATTAGCCCTCGTCTTTTTACCTACTTGATCCTCTGCTGCCTTCACGACTTCATCCCTCAGAGCTACCCATTCTTCTTCTACTGTATTTCTTTCCCCCATTCCTGTCAATTGTTCCCTTATGCTCTCCCGGAAACTCTGTACAACCTCTGGTTCTTTCAGTTTATCCAGGTCCCATCTCCTTAAATTCCCGCCTTTTTGCAGTTTCGTCAGTTTCAATCTGCAGTTCATAACCAATAGATTGTGGTCAGAATCCACATCTGCCCCTGGAAATGTCTTACAATTTAAAACCTGGTCCCTAAATCTCTGTCTTACCATTATGTAATCTATCTGATACCTTTTAGTATCTCCAGGATTCTTCCAGGTATACAACCTTCTTACATGATTCTTGAACCAAGTGTTAGCTATGATTAAGTTATGCTCTGTGCAAAATTCTACAAGGCGGCTTCCTCTTTCATTTCTTCCCCCCAATCCATATTCACCTACTATGTTTCCTTCTCTCCCTTTTCCAACTGACGAATTCCAGTCACCCATGACTATTAAATTTTCGTCTCCCTTCACTACCTGAATGCAACATGCCAACTGGAAATCCCACGTGGGCGGGTGTTACAGGGGAGGTATTTCTCATTGGTGAAGAGCACAGGATGGTCAGGGAATTGGTAAATGGCGACTGCATAAGAAACAAGGTGGTGGTTCTCGGATGTGTAGAAGGGGAGTCCCTGCTTCTGTGAGAAGACTACCAACAGGACTACTGCAAAAGGCACCAGTAGCCTGACGCACCCCACATTGATGGACAGCTTCAAGGAGTTTCAAAGTGGAAGGAGTTGCTGAGCCATAAATCTGACCACCATAATCGAATCTGGACAAGACCAGGGCACAGTAAAGATGGAGAAGAGTGGAACGGTCTGCACCCCAAGATGTGTGGGCCAGGAAGCGGAGAGCATTAGGCTTCTGTATGCATGTAGTCTTTAGGTGTTAAATGTGGAACAGCCATGTCAGCTTGTTATCAAAAATAAGGCCCAAGAAATGGGACTGTGCTACAACATCGAGGAGCTGCTTGCCTAAATAAAGTCTGGATCATGGTGTACTGTGGGTCGACGACAAAAATGCATAACCTGCGTTTTGTAGGGGGAGGACTGGAAGCCATGAGTGGTGGCCCATGCAGAGGCCCGTCTGATGGCGCCTTGGAGCTGGCATCGCAGACACCACTGAGTAGAAGCTGCACCAGATGCAAAAATTGTCAATGTACAACACCGGGTAACCAGAGGCCCAACAGAGATCACAAGCACATTTATGGCAATGAGGAAGGGTGGGACACTTAGCACAGAACACTGTTGGATACCATTCTCCTGAATCTGAGGGGTGCTCAGTGAAGCGCCAACTCGAACCCGGAAGAGACAGTGAGATAAAAATCAGAACGGGACCACCACGGAAGCCAGTCATGGAGGGTAACTAAAATGTGATGGCCCCAAGCCATGTCATACGCCTTATGTAGGTCAAAGAAAACTGCGACAAGGTGCTGGCGGTGCGTAAGTCTGTTGGATGGCAGACTCCAATTGGAGTAGATGATCAGTTGGAGATCGCCCTGCCCGGAAGCCACACTGATACGGTGACGTAACGAGCCTTAGCTCGGAGACGCTTAAAAATTAGGTGGTTGGTCTGGGAGGGGTGTCACTTAAATCACTGCAGTGCCCGTTGGCGGTCCTGGACAGCGACTGCAACATCCTTGGTCCACCACGGTACCGGCTGATGAAAAGGGCGCCCTGTGGATAGTGGGACAGCAGTGCCAGCAGCATGAAGAAGAGAAAGCGGACAGCAGACATGTATAGAGGCCAATTGGCCCTGCAGAATGCCCAACATGGGGACCTGTCTGCCTGGCGGGGGGAATGAGAGTGTCACTGGAAAGTGGTCACTGTCACAAAGGTCATCATCAGGTGACCAATGTAGGGAAGCCTCGAGGGCAGGGGAAGAGATCGTGAGATCGATAGCAGAGAAGGTGCCATGAGCAGCACTGAAGTAGGTAAAGGAACCGTCATTGAGGAGAGACAAATCGAAGTCCATGATAAGTTGATAGATTAGGATACCCCGACCCGTTGAAGTGACACTCCCCCACAGTGGATGGTGGGCATTGAAATCCCCGAGGAGGAGAACCGAGGGCAGGAGTTGCTGGATTAAGGTAGATAGTGCAACATAAGCAAGTGGAAGACCTGGAGGGAGGTAGACATTGCAAAGGATGATTGCCAGAGTCGTTTGCGCTCTAACCGCTAACTCCCAAAGTGGTACAGAGGGGGATCCAGTTGCGATGGATTTTTACGTGCTTGCGATGCGATGCACCAATTGCGACAGATTATACGTTGCTGCTGCAATGCAATTTCTTTTATAATTTTTGTTCACCTACCTCTTTACAGTGGTAGATCTTTGCACGTAAACTCCTGACTGCAGCTACTTACGAGATCACAGAAAAGCAGTGTTGAGGAAACTGTAACCTCATAGCTACACGCCAGAGGCCGCTATAAGTAAAATTTGCTGAAAATTGTCTATGTACTTTAAAGAAATGATTCAGAAAGGGGATGTCACTCGTACTTTAAACATGAAGTTCAATTTTAAACCATCAATAGATATTTATTGCTGTTAAGCAAGATCATCAGCCCACATTTACGAAAATTACTAAAGTTTCTGCTCACAGTTATCACCATACCTAAAACAGCCAGAAGTTTAACCTTCCCAAATTCTGAAACCAATTACTTGTAACACAGTCAATGATCAGCCAATTACTTCTGCACACAATATTCAGTGGTTGTCTTTAGTAAAAGTTTATGCTCGCCATAAAATACTCAGTAAGAATATACTCAGTACCACCACGCTATATAATTCAAAATTCACAAGCGATTTTCGTCGGAACGAATTATCACAACACTCTAAAGTTTTCATAAACAGTTTCTGGTCACTACCAGATACCATTAACACTGGACCATAACGCGGAAGTCACCTAAGACTTCATCTTACACATAATGCGAAAAGTCACATCCAGCATAACCGCCTCCAATCAAAGCTAGCTCGCGACTCTCCTCTCACTGTCCCACACTCAAAACTATATCTCCTCGCTAGGCGGCCAACCGTCTCGCTTCTCATTGGCTGTCAGCACTTACGACCAATGAGAACTCACTTCTAGGGCGCAGCTCGCGCCAAAATCTAGCAAGCACCAACCATTTCTCTAGGCTCATTGACGTCATCAAATTAAGTAAGACAAAACTCTCTAATTAAATGAACAAAACAATGAACTATAAGCTTTACTCTATATCTGGAAATTTATTATGTAGTCGCGAATGTTCTGGCTGTCTTATACATAAGCATACGTACTTGGACATCCGACATTCACTAGTAGGGGAACCGCTAGTGGATTCGTTCCCACGTTACAGAGTTGGAACACTTGCCAGTTCCTGTAGAGAATTACATGAATGATTTTTAATAATGCCGAACGTCCCACATTCACGCACGCATTCTCATTCACACGTACCCTAACACACAATACACATATTTACTTAGAATTCTTGAAATTATTATTATAGAAAAGTCACAGAGGTTATCTGAAACTAAAAACTTTCCAAATTTATATATGAACACTGAAAGTGTTATCAGATCATCGTACATAGTCACTGAAGGTGAACTATTACATCACTGACTTATTTAAATTCTTGACTGACTGAAAATTACGTTTTTTTATGGAATTTTACTAACTTCCAAAATACAACTATTTTTGATCTCAGACTTTGACATATTGTTTTTTTTTCACAACAGAAGGATGTACATCAAATATGACATTATAACTTTATTAGTTATTAATATTTTTAGTTTCGTATAATGTAAGTGGCCGCCAGCGCTACTCCACTGCTTTCACACGCGCAGCTGGAACAGATGGTCGTGACGTCGATCTGCAGGACACAACTCGTCCGTTACTGACCGTATAATACTCTACCGGCTTACATTGTAGCCCACATACATTCTGAAGTAAAGCTTTTAATAGACAAATGGGCGATCGCGCACTAGTTGTGACGCCACACAGTCACTAAGGACATCGGAGCGAACCGAAGCGTAGACCCCACCAGATGCTATCTCAGGGCCAGCACAGTTCCAACAGAACACCCGATAACCACAGAAAGTTGGAGAGTGGTCATCACAGAAATGCGTTTCTTGGAGAACAAGACGTTGCAGTTCCAGTAGGTGACGATAGTATCCGTTGCAGTTCCACTGGATGATTGTGTGGCGTGAGTCCAAGGTAGGCATGAAGGAGCCGAGGAGGTCAGGTCACTCTGTCAGTAGTTGTCACCGACAAGGATGGTGTGACATCCCTAAATAAGATGTCAGATGCAGGTTGTGAGAGGGGAGTTGGGACCTCCGAGATTTATGTTTCTTCTTCTTCTCTTTCTGAAGTGGAGGAGAGCAGGACACGGGGAGTACAGGCATCTGCAAGATCGAGGCATGAAAGAGAGCAGACAACCTTGGGGCACACAGGTGCTGTGCCTCGTGGCCAAGAAGTAGTGAGAATCTTCTAGCCTGGGAGATACCAGGGAGAGAGTTCCTGGGAAGGAGCCCGATCACCGGCAGATGACTAAGAAGGGGGACACTTCGTCAGCCAGGGAAGGGGAGTGACTTCCTGCCAGGAGGTTGTGGGAACTGCAGGGGGGGGGGGGGGGCTGGGGTAAGGACGAGGGAGGAAGAGGAGGAGGAGGAAAGGAAGTAACAGAGGCAAAAGTGGAAGATAGTGACACTGGATGGAGTCTCTCGTACTTTGGTGAGCCTCAATGTAAGACAGATAATCCAAGGACTTGTATTCTTGTATC